>NC_136973.1:23413473-23490973 GCF_032717465.1 Coenobita brevimanus
GAGTTGGTACTAGAGTAAGGGCTGCTAGTGCTGTACGGCAACCCAGGGTCAGTGCGAGTGACCTTGAACGGGGTAAATCTGCCTCACAGCCACCCACCACCCTCACCCACCCTACACCGCCACGACAGGGAATCCTGGACGCCTTCACGTGGACGGAAGGGTCCGATTTTGTTCCAGAACATTTAGTTCTTGATGAGAGCTCCTCAGGAGTACAGCCTGCCTTCACTCTTGACGATAATGCTGAGTGTGTGGACTACCTTTTGGCCTTCCTAGATGACGAAGTCATGCAGCACATATGTGATGAGACCAACAGGTATGAATCACAACGTGCTGCAAGTGGTACAGGTGCAGCCAAGATGCAACAGTGGTCCAGGCTGGGAGCGCAGGAGCTGTATGTTCTTTGCCCTCATGCTTCTCATGCCACACTCCAAGAAGCATGAGTTGGAAGAATACTGGTCCATGGACCCCTTACTACCCTCACCCACCTTCAATAAGTACATGGCCAGAGATCACTTCTGGAACATCATGGGAAACATGGACTTTGCCGACAACGATGTACCTTCCCAAACCGACCCACTGGAAGATCCGGGAGATTCTGAGCAGAATGAAGGATAAGTTTATGTCAGTCTTCCACCCCTTTCAGAAGGTTGTCATTGACGAATCCTTGATTTTGTTCAGAGGACGTCTTCGGTTTGTACAGTACATTCCAAGCAAACGCCATCATTTTGGAATCAAGTTCTTTGTACTGTGCGACTGTAAGACGAGGTACATCCTTGACTTCGTCATTTATTCAGCCAGCACTGTCGATCTGGATAAAACACACCCCCTTGGCTTCTCAGGCTGTGTAGTGAAAGTGCTCCTTGAAAAGTATTTTGGTGGGAATCATGTGCTGTATACAGACAACTATTATACAGCACCGAAACTTGCCAAATACCTTTCAGAGCACGGCATTGGCTCCTGCGGCACTGTCAAAAGTATTCGTGCCCACTTCACTAAATTCACAGAGGCAGGAACCTCGCAGCGAGGAGACGTGCACCTACGCAAGTCTGAGAAGATGCTGGCAATACGGTGGCATGACAAGAGGGTCGTGCACATGCTCATTACCGTACATAAGGGGAAAGTGACAGACAGTGGGAAGGTCGACCGTAGGACAGGCGAACCTGTGATGAAACCTGATGCTGTGTTAGACTACAATATCAACATGCGGCTGGTGGACAAGTCCGACATGATGATTGGTGAGATTGACTGCCTCAGGAAGAATACTAGGTGGTACAGGAAAGTTTTTCTGCATCTCATAGATATGACGATGCTGAACGCCTTCATCCTGTACAAGATGAAGGTCAAGCCACCCAAGTCCTTCTCCCTGAGGTTGTTCGCCATGACTTGTGTCCAGCAGCTGCTGGAAAGATATGGTAGGGTGACAGCAGCACCTCCAAGGCGCCATCCAGTAACACTTCCCGACCGACTTGAGCAGAGGGCGTATATGGATCGGCACAGACTGGAGCTAATGCCTGCCACAGGTAAAAGGAAGGCTGCGATCTGCAGGTGTCAGGTGTGTGCACATACCACCCGACGTACACCTGAGCACAAACGCACCTCTTGGCAGTGCGCTGAGTGCCAAGTTCCCCTCTGTGTTACCTGCTTCTTTGATTACCACAGCCAGAAGCAGTTCTAAAAGTGCAAGTGGGAAAGGAGAGTAATGTGGAAAAAATGTGTAAATAATGTGTAAATAATGTGTAAATAGCAAGTGAAAGTAATGGATGTTCAGTACATATGATTGAACAGTGTATTATAGTTTTATCTTACTGAAAGTGACAGTGACTAACATAGTGTAAGTGAAATAGAAGGGTAAATATTGAAAATACAATAGAAAATGTAAATAGTAATGTAAATAATCAGTAATATAAGAATATGAGTACAAATACTTTATGTTATAACAGTGAAAATGAATCTGTGGCTTTCTACGTATTTTACTGAATGAAAAATTGAATGACTTCAGTGACAATAAACTAATACGACTGAAGGAAACTTATGGAGAAAAACTCCAGATATATATAAGTGTGATATAGTAATAGAAATATAAAGTGTGAGTGGTTTTATGAATAATAAATGACAGAGTACCAAGAGCGAACTAGCGCAAGTGCGACGGTCAGATGCGCTCGTATTTTTCATTGCTTTCACGGTGTTTTTTTTTTTTGGAGTATGGATCCCAAACTACTTGAAAATCATAAAGTAGTGTTTATAGTGTTAATATCTGGCTGTGGTAATCATATTACGGGTTGTGGGGAAGTGTAAAGTGGAGATTTCGTTACCCAACTTCAGAGGTCTCCACAAGTCCTACGGTAACAGACGAAGGCTCAACAAACATTCCAGGAGAAAGCTGAAGGTATGTGCCATAAGCATATTTAATTTTAATATTCTAGGACTAATAACTGATTTTTGGCCAATATTTTTTGAGAGTCTGTTGGAGCCCGAATAACCCCGCGGCACACGCAAAACATTGGTAAACATGCCCGCGGTGTAGGGGTTAATGATGTGTTATTAACAGTAAAGGTGTTAGTAAAGTAGTGGTGTTATTGATGTGTTATTAACAGTAGTAGTGTTAGTAAAGTAGTGGTGTTAATGATGTATTATTAACAGTACTGGTGTTAGTAAAGTAGTGGTGTTAATGATGTGTTATTAACAGTAGTGGTGTTAGTAAAGTAATGGTGTTAATGATGTGTTATTAACAATAGTGATGTTAGTAAAGTAGTGGTGTTAATGATGTGTTATTAACAGCAGTGGTGTTAGTAAAGTGGTGGTGTTAATGATGTGTTATTAAAGTAGTGGTTAGTAAAGTAGTGGTGTTAATGTGTTATTAACAGTAGTGTTAGTAAAGTAGTGGTGTTAATGATGTTATTAACAGTAGTAGTGCTAGTAAAGTAGTGGTGTTAATTATTATGTTATTAACAGTAATGGGGTTAATAAAGCAGCAGTGTTAATAACACTGGTGTTAAACGAGTTCTTTTGTTATAAATAAGGACGTGGTAATAACAGAGTACTGTTGGTATCAGCAGGGTACTGGTGTTAAACATAATGTTATTAACAGCACTGGACACATCATCATCATCATCATCCGGACTTCCTTTCCCACCCTAGGGCAAGGTGAGGAGTAGCAATGTCCAGACAGCCCAAATTTGCTCAATCCAATGGGCCACGCTTCCTTTCACTCATCGTTCAAGTCCCCAGAATCCTGGTTCTATCTGATACACCAAAAACATTCACCATGTTCTGTAGCTTCACATAAACACATCCGATAGAGTCAATCCAGACGCTGCCACGTTAAAAAGAGATGCCAAATCCATGATCATGCACTTCAACTCACAACACTCATCCAGCCAGCTCGATCTCTTGTCAGTCCCCTAGCATCACCGACTTCCAAACCTCTCTTATTCACACACTCATTCACCGTATCTCTCCACCTTCTCCTTGGCCTACCTCGCCTCCTCCCTCCTTCAAATTCGCTCAGATATACCTTTTTCACAACTCTATTGTTATCCATTCTCTCCACATGACCATAGCCTACCATCTCAGTACACTCTCTTCGATTCTGGTGTCCACAGACTTCTTCATCTCACATCTTTCACGAATCACATTATTTCGTATCCCATCCATTCTCTGTACGCCACATACATTCCTCAGCAGTCCCATCTCCACTGCTCTCACTCTTGACTTTTCATTTTCATGCCACACCATAGTATCACATTCACATGTTAAAGTTGGCACTAACACTCCCTCATGTAGGCCTTGTGCAGCTGCAACACTCAAACCTCTGTTTCTTATCAAGGCCTTCATTGCACCAGCTACTTTTCTTCCTTGTGTCACATTACTCTCCACTTCTTTTGCACATTTTCCTCTCTTTTCTGTCACTGTACTCAGGTATTTGAACTCTCTCACCAATTCCAGTCTCTCTCCATTCACTGTAACATCGCACTGGGAGTCATCTTCTCTCTCATTAACCATCACTTTACTCTTTTCTGCATTTACTCTCAGGGCACGACGCTTACAGACATCAGCAAAACTCTGCACTAGCCTACCAAGTTCTTGTCTGGTACTTGCAGGCAGTACTGCGTCATCAGCATACAACAAATTTGAGATATTCCATCCATCACCATTTATTACCAAAGCCATCCCCCTTTCCATTACTCGTGTTTTTCCTTCTCTCATCGCCCCATCCGTATATATATTGAACAGTCATGGGGACATCACACAACCTTGTCGCATGCCCACACCGATCGCGAACCATTCACTTAGATGCCCATTAACCCTTACACATGATTCACTACCGTCATAAAAATTCTTGACAGCACCTGGCAGCTTACCATCTACACCGTATACATGCGCAAAACCTTCCACAATCCTTCTCTGTCTGCTTTGTTGTATGCTTTTTCCAGATCCATGAATGACATAAACACCTTATAGTCCTTCTCACAAGCCTTCTCCACTATCTGTCTCACGCAGATATTTGATCCAAACATCCTCTGCCACTCCTAAAGCCACCTGTTCATCACCTACTAGAACTTCAGATGTCCCCCTTACTTTCTCTATGATAATTCTTCCGTATACCCTCCTTACCACACTCAATAAACTTATGCCACGATAATTCTTGCACTCACTTCGCTCACCTTTATTTTTGTACAGGGGTACTATCACAGCCTTTTTCCACTCTGCGTGCAGTTTCACTCATCCATG
This sequence comes from Coenobita brevimanus, assembly GCF_032717465.1. Taxonomy (NCBI): domain Eukaryota; kingdom Metazoa; phylum Arthropoda; class Malacostraca; order Decapoda; family Coenobitidae; genus Coenobita; species Coenobita brevimanus. The sequence continues at coordinate 23,418,205 of NC_136973.1, forward strand.
CCTTTTAAAATGTCTTCAACAAGCACTTTATTCCGCTCTCTCCACCACACTTAATCATCTCTGCATACACCTCATTAACCTCAACTTCTTTCCCATTTTTCAGCTGCTTCACAGCACTCTTCACCTGTGCGAGTGTCACGTCTCCTGGCACTGCATTCCTTCTCTGCACACCCCCAAAACCAATCATGTTTACAGCTGCCCTGCTCTCTCTATTCCCATTCATCAGGCTTTCAAAATATTCTTTCCATCTGGTCCTTACTTCATCCCCATGCATTAATAATCTACCACCTACATCCTTCACACCGTCACATTTCTTTCTGCTTGCACATCCACATTTCCGCACCTCTTTCCAGAATAACTTCCTATTTTCAGAGTAGTTCGCATTCATTTTTCTTTTTAGATCATCATTTACCTTCTTCATTTTCCTCTTCACTAGTCTCTTTATGTGCTTCCATCTCTTAATATATTCAGTTCTTATTTCAGTTGAACCCCTGTCCTGTAACCTCTTTAGCCACTTTTTCCTCTTTTCCTTCACTGCTCTCTTAACCTCCTCATCCCACCATGCCGTACCTTTCTTCTTTGTTGTTACTCTTGCCACACCACACACCGCTTTAGCATTCCTAACTAAGCAATTCCTATATGTATTCCACGGGCTGTCCAGATCCATGTCATTCCAATTCACTGACTCTAACTCCTCCCCTACTTTAATCCTGTATTCATCTGCCATTTCTTTGATCCTCAGCTTCTCAACTTTCAGACTTTCTCCCTGACTGCTCCTCTCTCTCCTGGTCCACCTCACTCCTCTCAGCTTGATCTTGCATACCACAATCATTTGATCTGACAGACCTCCACATCGTCCTCTCACGGCCCTCGTATCAGCAACCATTCCCATCATCGACCCCTCTACGAGCACATAATCAATCAGGCTTCTTTCAACATGATCCCCATTCCCTCTATACCATGTACATTTATGTGTATCTCTGTGTTTGAAATACGAGTTACAAATGCAAGACCTCCTTTTCTGACACATAATAATAATAATAATAATAATAATAATAAGTGTTAACACAGTAATATTATGAAAGAAAAACATTCGGGAGCAGAATGCTAATCGCCCGCCGGAATATGTTGCTGGCCAAATTACAAGTTACAAACCAAATGTGAAGAAAATTGGCAAAACTCTAGGGAATTCAGTCACCTCATTTCACAAAAAGCCAATCTGAATTAAAGAAACTAGTTGACCTTTGGCAGTCATTTTGGTGACTTTGACCTTGACCCCGAGTGCCCATTTTCTCGAACTCGTCCAAGATTTTGGCCATATCTTGATATCCTGAAGGCTTCATGTTGATAGCTCAAGCCTTTCATTAGATATACGGTAACAGAGAGAGACACATTGGTAACACACACACACACACACACACACACACACACACACACACACACACACACACACACAGACGCTGGCAAAAAACTTCATCGCTGATAATAACAAAGAAGTAGTGTTATTCAGTAATGTAAACAGAGTAGTGGCATTAACAGTAGTGGTGTTAACATAGCTGAAGTGAGAACTGTGGTGGTATTGGTAACATTTTTGGTATTAATACCATTTGTGTCAACCAAGTAGTGGTGTTAGTGGCAGTGGTGTAGCTGAGTCTTGGTGTTGGTAATATTGTTGTCAACAGTATTACGACAACAGTACTGGTGTTGACATAGTACCTTTGTCAGTAGTACTGGTGTTAACAAAATAAGGGTGTTAACAGTAGTGGGGTTAGCAATGTAGTGGTAACCTGTATTGTTTTACCCCAGGCTGCCAGATGACCCATGTGCCAAAGCATCCCAGGTATGTACCCCTGACACTCCAGTCTGGCCAGGAGGGCGGGCACACCACACACCAGGCCCAGCTGGTACACTACCCACCTTCACACAATGAATCCTGGTACCTTCGCATTGGTCTCTATGACCAAGAGGGTAACGACACAGGAGCCAGATTTGACATAAATCACGAACCTCCCTTTAATGCTACTCTTGATCGCGTGTATATCAGATGTGGGAAGCACGGCCAGACGGACGCCCATGTAGCTGACCCCTGGACCACCCTCCACCCTTCACTCACTCACTCCCTCACGATCCAGGTCAGTAGGGGTTGGGGTATGTGGTGGAGGGAAGGAGGATCAGGTACAACAGGATGGTGGGGATACAGCCAGGGTGGGGAAACGAGGGACTGAGAAAAATGTTTAGGTGGTGGTAGTGGAGGATGGAAAGTTGGGTGTTGGTGGTGAAGACTGGATGGGGGAGGGGGAGGGGATGGTTGAGTAGGGAGTAAAATAGTGGCTTGGGGAGGGAGAAAGTAGTGGGGAGGGGGGAGAGCGCGTTGGGGATAGGGTGAAGAAGTGTTGGGGTGTAGGTTTATGCTGGGGAAGTGAGTGGGGGAAAATGGTGGTTGAGGAGGGGGTAATGTAGTGGTGGGATAGGGGTAATGGTTCGGGAGGGTGTAAGGTAGTGGTGGGGTAGGGGTAATGGTTGAGGAGGGGGTAAGGTAGTGGTGGGGTAGGGGTAATGGTTGGGGAGGGGGTAAGGTAGTGGTGGGGTAGGGGTAATGGTTCGGGAGGGTGTAAGGTAGTGGTGGGGTAGGGGTAATGGTTCAGGAGGGGGTAAGGTAGTGGTGGGGTTGGGGTAATGGTTCGGGAGGGTGTAAGGTAGTGGTGGGGTTGGGGTAATGGTTGGGGAGGGGGTAAGGTAGTGGTGGGGTTGGGGTAATGGTTGGGGAGGGGGTAAGGTAGTGGTGGGGTTGGGGTAATGGTTGGGGAGAGGGTAAGGTAGTGGTGGGGTAGGGGTAATGGTTGGGGAGAGGGTAAGGTAGTGGTGGGGTAGGGGTAATGGTTGGGGAGGGGGTAAGGTAGTGGTGGGGTAGGGGTAATGGTTGGGGAGAGGGTAAGGTAGTGGTGGGGTAGGGGTAATGGTTGGGGAGGGGGTAAGGTAGTGGTGGGGTAGGGGTAATGGTTGGGGAGGGGGTAAGGTAATAAAAGGTATGTTTGTAAAGGCATAAGTGTACAACTGCTAAACATTTGTTCCATTTATTCATGAACTTGTCCTATTTTATCATGGAAAAGAGCTAAGTTAATGGCAGTGGTTAGGTACAGTGGAAAGCAATGTGGCATCAATGCTGGCATGGAGTAATATAATGCATGGCACTTTTTGACCAGAAACACTATAGCTTCACTCCTTATTGTTATTATTATTTTTTTTTTTATGTATGAGTGACATTCTAGTTCTCTCAGCTTCGTTGCATCCCATTGTTTGGTCGTCTGCTTACGGAGTTTTACAGTAATTTAGTGTCTCTCTAGTTATTTTTTTCTAATATAGTTTAGTTTTTCTTGCATTCATTTTTCTCTCGTCTGATACTCTTGCAACACCTTATCCCCTATATTAATACACCATAGCTGATGTATTGTAGTGAATTGTATTCTCACTGTTGTTATCATTGTATTCGTCAGTAATCAGTTTAATTCACCCTTTGGTGTGCAATTTGGACATTTTTTAAGCTCCTGGAAGCTGACAGTATTACGGGAAGCTGGTGATGCACTGCTTAGCACATTGTTTTAACTGGCAAATGTAAGAGCCTGAGTCTGATTTTTGTGCCAGACACTTGTACAGTGTTTGTTTACCCAGCAGTACAGCTGAGGCCTCCATGTCAAACTGAGTGTTGTGGGTGGTATTGCTGAAGCAGACTGGCACTCGGCAAAACTTTGGTGGTCCCTCTGCATGACTGTCATTTACTCGATAAGCATTAACTTAACCACACTTCTTCGTTGATAGGCCACCATTTTAAAGAGTTTGCCATTTATCCATGATAATGAGTGCTTTGATGTTGCAGGTGGGCCGCAAGTGGATTGCTCTGTATGAAAAAACCTATGGACAGACGAATGTCGTTCACCAGCATAACTGCAGTCAAGATCTTGAAGACTTCCCAGAACTGTGGCTGGGTGCAGCATGTAGAGGTGGACAAGACTGTGGGTCCTTCAGTTCCTTCTGCAAGGAAGGTTAGACTCAGCAGTCTGTTGAAGACATACAGAAAAACTGTTGTTATTTTTCTTGTCATTCTTTCTACCCATCTTTACTGTATTGTGTTTATGCAATGTTAAAGATTTATCTGACTTTTTGTGCTAAGAAGTTCCATCCTGTGCTGTGTTACTCAGGTATTCAGTAGTTACCAGGTATTATTACTGAATTACCTTGACTATCCATTCATCTGTCCAGCAGTCTATCTATCTCCCCCTCTATATATCACCTTATCTTTTTGTAAACCGACACCGGTAAAGAGATATACAGGTACAGAGAGAAAGAGATGGATGGATGGATGGATAGACAGAGAAATAGATGGATAGACAAGTAATCAGATAGACAGAAGGTTACACTGACAGACAAGACTAGAATGATAGATGGATAGATAGACAGATGGCTAGATAGAGAGATAGATAAACAGAAGGCTATAAAGATATATAGCCAGAAGGCTTGAAAGATAGGTAGATAGAATGCGAGAAAGAGACAGAAAGAAGGCTTGAAAGGCTTGAAAGATAGAAAGATATAATGCTAGAAAGATATACAGACAGACAGACTAGCTATATAGATAGACAGAAGTCTTGAAAGATAGAAAGATATAATGCCTGAAAGATAGACAGACAGACAGACCAGCTAGATAGATAGACAGAAGGCTAGAAAGATATACAGGTAAACAGACAAAAAGAAGACTAGAAAGACAGGTAAATAGACAGAAGGATAGAAAGGTAGATAAATAGACAGAAGAATAGAAAGGTAGATAAACAGACAGAAGAATAGAGAGATAGAGAGATAGACAAACAGATGGCTTGAAAGGTACAGTAGATAGATGGACAGACAAGGCCAGAAAGATAAACAGACAGATGGCCAGATAAACAGACAGACAGAAGGCCAGAAAGATAGACAGATAGAAAGACAGAAAGGTAGATGGATAGAAGGACAGAAAGGTAGATAGATAGAAGGACAGAAAGGTAGATGGATAGAAGGACAGAAAGGTAGATAGATAGAAAGACAGAAAGATAGATAGATAGAAAGACAGAAAGATGGACAGATAGAAAGACAGAAAGATAGACAGATAGAAAGACAGAAGGCTACAAAGCTGGATAGATAAGTAGGTAGATAGACAGAGTGGCCTGTGACTGGAGACTCATGGTGACAGCAGTGTGTGGGTCAGTGGTGTGTGCAATAGTGGTGTGTGCAATAGTGGTGTGTGCAATAGTGGTGTGTGCAATAGTGGTGTGTGCAATAGTGCTGTGTGCAATAGTGCTGTGTGCAATAGTGCTGTGTGCAATAGTGGTGTGTGGGTCAGTGGTGTGTGGGTCAGTGGTGTGTGGGTCAGTGGTGTGTGCAATAGTGGTGTGTGCAATAGTGGTGTGTGCAATAGTGGTGTGTGTGCAATAGTGCTGTGTGCAATAGTGGTGTGTGCAATAGTGCTGTGTGGGTCAGTGATGTGTGCAATAGTGGTGTGTGCAATAGTGGTGTGTGCAATAGTGGTGTGTGCAATAGTGGTGTGTGCAATAGTGGTGTGTGCAATAGTGGTGTGTGCAATAGTGGTGTGTGCAACAGTGGTGTGTGCAACAGTGGTGTGTGCAATAGTGGTGTGTGCAATAGTGGTGTGCAATAGTGGTGTGCAACAGTTGTGTGTGCAATAGTGGTGTGTGCAATAGTGGTGTGTGCAATAGTGGTGTGCGCAATAGTGGTGTGTGCAACAGTTGTGTGTGCAATAGTGCTGTGTGCAATAGTGGTGTGTGCAATAGTGGTGTGTGCAATAGCGCTGTGTGCAATAGTGGTGTGTGCAATAGTGGTGTGTGCAATAGTGCTCCACCACTGTCACATCTTACCTCTGATATTCTATGCCATCAAATCGTCCAAACAAGCCGTGAACAACGCGGTGTGTTCAGTTCCCTGTGATATTTGGCCATACTTACCTAGAGTTACAGGTACCAGCATACCCACATTGTACAGTCCCAGGCAGGGTACAAAGCCCTGCCTGTGTGTACACGTGTGGTACTGCTGGTTTGTTCCATGTGCCGCTTCCTGAACACTTAGCCTGAATAATTTAATATACATTGTTATCCCTTTATTCATGACACATGCAAATGTTTATAGCACTTTCTACGCAGTGGCTGTCAACTGCCAATGCCCACCCTTCCTATACCCACTACCTTAATACCCCTCCCCTACCATCCCCCTTATGCCCTCTGCCCCACCAGTCCCTCCACTGTATCCCATACCCCTCCCCTACCATCCCCCCTCCCCTATCATCCCCCTTATGCCCTCTACCCCCACCAGTCCCTCCACTGTACCCCATCCCCCCTCCCCTACCATCCCCCTTATGCCCTCTGCCCCCACCAGTCCCTCCACTGTACCCCATACCCCCCTCCCTCCCCTACCATCCCCCTTATGCCCTCTGCCCCCACCAGTCCCTCCACTGTACCCCATACCCCTCCCTCCCTCCCCCCTCCCCTACCATCCCCCTTATGCCCTCTGCCCCCACCAGTCCCTCCACTGTACCCCATACCCCCCTCCCTCCCTCCCCTACCATCCCCCTTATGTCCTCTGCCCCCACAAGTCCCTCCACTGTACCCCATACCCCCCTCCCTCCCTCCCCTACCATCCCCCTTATGCTCTCTGCCCCCACCAGTCCCTCCACTGTACCCCATACCCCCCTCCTTCCCCTACCATCCCCCTTATGCCCTCTGCCCCCACCAGTCTCTCCACTGTACCCCATACCCCCCTCCCTCCCCTACCATCCCCCTTATGTTCTCTGCCCCCACCAGTCCCTCCACTGTACCCCATAACCCCCTCCCTCCCCTACCATCCCCCTTATGCCCTCTGCCCCCACCAGTCCCTCCACTGTACCCCATACCCCCTCCTTCCCCTACCATCCCCCTTATGCCCTCTGCCCCCACCAGTCCCTCCACTGTACCCCATACCCCCCTCCCTCCCCTACCATCCCCCTTATGTCCTCTGCCCCCACCAGTCCCTCCACTGTACCCCATACCCCCCTCCTTCCCCTACCATCCCCCTTATGTCCTCTGCCCCCACCAGTCCCTCCACTGTACCCCATACCCCTCCCTCCCCTACCATCCCCCTTATGCCCTCTACCTCCACCAGTCCCTCCACTGTACCCCATACCCCCCTCCTTCCCCCCCTCCCCTACTGTCTCCCTTATGCCCTCTACCCCCACCAGTCCCTGTATTGTACCCCATACCCCTCCTCCCTCCCTCCCCATTTCCCGGCTACAACAATCTCCTGAGTCATCACCCCTACCCCTTCCCGATCACCACTACCCCCTCCCCACAGTTCAACCCGTCAGGTGGAAACGAGCCAGTGCCTGTGTGTGTGTGTGTGTGTGTGGTGTGTGTGTGTGTGTGTGTGTGTGTGTGTGTGTAATTCACCGGGTAGGTCAGGATCACTTGATGGTCGTGATCGTCAGCTTTTACCCTCCCGGAAGGGAGCTGAGAGCTCATATAGTCCGGTCTAAGGGCAAGGCTGTGACCTTCACACACGCACACACCCGTCCCCTTGCTCAAGGGGGACAGTAACCACCCACTTCGTCAGTGAAACTTTTCGCAACCTGAGCGAGGCGCGAACTCCCGTCCACCAGTTGGCAAGCGAGAACGTTACCACTGCACCAGCGAGCGGTGTGTGTGTGTGTGTGTGTGTGTGTTTTGTCAGGAGGTGTACCTTCAGAGTATAATAGGAGCCATGCTGCAGGAATGACCAAACAATGGTACTATAATTTATTTATAAATCTATTAATATTACAGAACCATGGGTGCTGATATGGAACGCCACCAGAAGGTATTTATAAATCTATTAATACTACAGAACCATCGGTGCTGATATGGAACGCCACCAGAAGGTATTTATAAATCTATTAATATTACAGAACCATGGGTGCTGATATGGAACGCCACCAGAAGGTATTTATAAATCTATTAATATTACAGAACCATGGGTGCTGATATGGAACGCCACCAGAAGGTATTTATAAATCTATTAATATTATAGAACCATGGGTGCTGATATGGAACGCCACCGTTGTTGCCATCAACTCTGACAAGACATTGCCAACGCTGGTGGCCAGGATGGTAATAAGCCAGATTGGCCTGGCAGCCGTCTTGGGCTACCTTATCTACCGGCTGTGGCTGAACGCCTTCAACATTAACATGTTTTACTACCTGACCCCACCGCACCCACGGCACCACCCACACCAGCCCTAACACCACCTGACCCACCACACCAGCCCTAACACCAACTGACCCCACCACACCAACCCTAACACCACCTGACCCCACCACACCAGCCCTAACACCACCTGACCCCACCACACCAGCCCTAACACCACCTGACCCCACCACACCAGCCCTAACACCACCTGACCCCACCACACCAGCCCTAACACCACCTGACCCCACCACACCAGCCCTAACACCACCTGACCCCACCACACCAGCCCTAACACCACCTGACCTACCATACCAGCCCTAACACCACCTGACCCCACCACACCAGCCCTAACACCACCTGACCTACCATACCAGCCCTAACACCACCTGACCCCACCACACCAGCCCTAACACCACCTGACCCCACCACACCAGCCCTAACACCACCTGACCCCACCACACCAGCCCTAACACCACCTGACCCCACCACACCAGCCCTAACACCACCTGACCCCACCACACCAGCTCTAACACCACCTGACCCCACCACATCAGCCCTAACACCACCTGACCCCACCACATCAGCCCTAACACCACCTGACCCCACCACACCAGCCCTAACACCACCTGACCCCACCACACCAGCCCTAACACCACCTGACCCCACCACACCAGCCCTAACACCACCTGACCCCACCACACCAGCCCTAACACCACCTGACCCCACCACACCAGCCCTAACACCACCTGACCCCACCACACCAGCCCTAACACCACCTGACCCCACCACACCAGCCCTAACACCACCTGACCCCACCACACCAGCCCTAACACCACCTGACCCCACCACACCAGCCCTAACACCACCTGACCCCACCACACCAGCCCTAACACCACCTGACCCCACCACACCAGCCCTAACACCACCTGACCCCACCACACCGGCGCCACCCACACCAGCCCTAACACCACCTGACCCCACCACACCAGCCCTAACACCACCTGACCCCACCACACCAGCCCTAACACCAGCTCATGATATAAAGACACACTAGATCAGTACATTTTATAATAGAGTAATGGACAGACAAAACAGGAAGAAATGTTGGGCATAAATAATGGAAGGTGAGGTGCTTGAAGAGACGGCTGGAGTAAGATTTAAATATATGGGAATATTGTTATGACCGTGGCAGAGTGACACGTGGAATTAATGGAGCATTACACAAGAAGCAGAACTGTTGTGTTGTCAAATGTGGCATGGTTGGTTTCAATAGGTCCGGGCAAAAAAGAAAAAAAAAAAGTTGTTTCTGAAGGTGGTGTGTTTTGGCGGAGTGGCCCCTGGGTTGTGCATAATGGTGGCAGCAGGCATAAAGAGTGGTTGGCTTAATTTTTTTTTTTTTTATGCAAGGAAGAAGGAACCAAAGGCCAGGAGCCGCAATTTTTTCCTTCCAAGAAAATACAAAAACAAAATAATAGAACCAAATTTAAGATGCTTTCATTTTGAGATGCAACACACTGCGTTTGAAGGACTGGAGGTCATAGGCAGTACGAAATACAGACAGAGGGAGACAGTTCCAGAGCTGACAATTGACGAGAAATTAAGAGCATGTCAAAGCAGCCTAAGTAACTTGACTCTCTGCATGGTGTGTTGTATGACAGATGGAAGGACAGTAAATAATGACATTTTATTATATAACTTTTGTCAGTCAAGAAAGATTAGTCAGGTACATTGACTGCATCATTGCATGGAACAAAGTATATCCAGTTAGTAACAATTACAATATCAGCCTTGTATACTGACAACGACTGCTGCCCCAACACCTACACTACCTTAATAGGCTACACCTGTCATCGTTAACTGATTTACAGAGAACAACACTGATTCTACCATCACATCAGCCTTCATTGATAACTATTAACATTTATAACAACATACTCACATGTTAAGAAACAATGGAGTCAACTTGGCCTCCACTTCAAACATATGAGTGGTGCCAGAACTGTAGCTTTTTGTGTGGCTAACCCTGTAAACCAGTGGTTGTCAACAAGCTGAGGTAGGCGACAGGAATATTTGGGGTGGGCGACAGGAAGACATGAGAGTAGCCCTTTCAGACGCTGTGCTGAGGAATGACTATACTCAACTTTTTTTTTTTTTTAATCGAGGCGAAGATGCACTAGACAGGCTGGTGATGATTGGCTGAATGCAACATGTCTGAATATCATCATTGTATTTCAAATAATTACCAGTAATGTGAATAGAAACTTATTGACTAACTCAAATACAATGATGCTATTCGGACGTGTTGCATTCACCTAATCATCACCAACCTGTCAAGTGCATCTTCCCCTCGGGGAAAAAAAAGAATATAGTAGCAAAGAAACAAGGCCAGCCATCTCATTACCTTTACAAAGTTAACAGTAGTGCCGACACAGTAACTTCCCTGGGTTAGTAAGTGATGTTGGCACAGTGATGAATCAACACGTTAGTTTAACAGGCATTGTATAATAATGTCAGTAAGCTATATACTTGTGTTAGTTTAATAGGCATATTGTAATAATGTCAGTAAGCCATATACTTGTGTTAGTTTAATAGGCATATTGTAATAATGTCAGTAAGCCATATACTTGTGTTAGTTTAATAGGCATATTGTAATAATGTCAGTAAGCCATATACTTGTGTTAGTTTAATAGGCATATTGTAATAATGTCAGTAAGCCATATACTTGTGTTAGTTTAATAGGCATATTGTAATAATGTCAGTAAGCCATATACTTGTGTTAGTTTAATAGGCATATTGTAATAATGTCAGTAAGCCATATACTTGTGTTAGTTTAATAGGCATATTGTAATAATGTCAGTAAGCCATATACTTGTGTTAGTTTAATAGGCATATTGTAATAATGTCAGTAAGCCATATACTTGTGTTAGTTTAATAGGCATATTGTAATAATGTCAGTAAGCCATATACTTGTGTTAGTTTAATAGGCATATTGTAATAATGTCAGTAAGCCATATACTTGTGTTAGTTTAATAGGCATATTGTAATAATGTCAGTAAGCCATATACTTGTGTTAGTTTAATAGGCATTTTATAATAATGTTAGTAAGCCATACATCTAATATACTATAGTAGTAGGTGTGTGTGTGTGTGTGTGTGTGTGTGTGTATTATGGGCAGCCGAAACTACACATTCGAATCGTACCAAAATTGGCACAGAAATCGCAAGAATTTCGCTGATGTGAAAAAACTTGGTCCCATCACGATTGAAAAACTTTTACTATATATAATGAGCGATCACATTTTGACCAAAAAAACGCCGGTCCTGGGGCCTGGCATAGGAGCTCCGTAGAATTTTTTGCCCACAGGTACAACTAAAGTATTTCGGACTTGAGTTCTGACAACTTGGGTTCCATTCCCGAGGCTGCAAATAACACGATCAATTGGTTAGCTGCAAAAAATCCAAGTGACAATGTTACACTAGAACAGCACATAAACGCGAGAGCCCTCCACAGGAGCAAGTGTGAGGGGCCCGAAGGGCCCACGAGCACTTGTTTGTGTTAGTTTAATAGGCATTTTATAATAGTAAGCCATACATAGTTAGTTTAATAGGCATTTTATAATAATGTCAGTAAGCCACACATTTTTGTCCTCATGCCTGGGGAGGGGTACGTCACCACTGCAGAAAATGTTCATGTGGTACCGGTACATGGGATGAAAAACTTTGAAAACCACTAAACTAAGAGTATTGAGAGAGTACATGGCTTAGTCTACTGTGTAGTCTGATGACAGAAATGTAGAGCTGTAGAAACAGAAGTAGAGACTGACATAAGGCAATGTGTTTGTAAGTACAGTATTAGTATTAGTATGTAGTATTAAGAACTGTAGTGTGGCCATAGACGTAAGAGTGCAGTTAGTGCCTTAATGGTTAGATATTACAAGTTGTGTTAAGTAGCAGTATAACAAAGGGCACAGGCAAAACCTTGATGCATGTCCACATACAGTAACACCATTTTGTTTAGTATCTCACTGCTGCTGTGTGCCATTTGTTAGACATGGCCTCAGCAATAACTGTGTTATGTCACTGCTGCTGTGTGCCATTTGTTAGACATGGCCTCAGCAATAATTGTGTTTAGTATGTCACTGCTGCTGTGTGCCATTTGTTAGACATGGCCTCAGCAATAACTGTGTTATGTCACTGCTGCTGTGTGCCATTTGTTAGACATGGCCTCAGCAATAATTGTGTTATGTCACTGCTGCTGTGTGCCATTTGTTAGACATGGCCTCAGCAATAATTGTGTTTAGTATGTCACTGCTGATGTGCCCCATTTGTTAGACATGGCCTCAGCAATAATTGTGTTATGTCACTGCTGCTGTGTGCCATTTGTTAGACATGGCCTCAGCAATAATTGTGTTTAGTATGTTACTGCTGCTGTGTGCCATTTGTTAGACATGGCCTCAGCAATAATGTCATACAGCCAACTTGAGTGTGTCAGGCACTGCTTTGCTGTGTATAATGTTGGTATTCTTGTGACCCATGGCACTGACAGGTAGTATGGATTTTAATGCACTAACAGCTTAGTTCAATACAAAAGCTATGCCTGGCATCAACTTAGTCGGGTCACTGGCATTATAGGTTTTAACTCTCAGACTGGTGCATTATTTGACTGGTCTTATAGGTTAGCTGTGGAGTACACAAAGTATTCAGGCTGTACTACACCCAACAGTACAAGTTACACCTCTTGTAATATTACAGCCATCATCAATGTAATGCGTCCTGACACAAGCACTAGTCTCCACAAATATATGGGATTAAAAATAAATAGGATTAAAAATAAATATGCTTCTGTATGATTAGATATAAATATAATTAAACAACAATTTTTCACTGACCTTTGATGCATGTTAGTAATAAAGAAGGAAGTGATGAAAGGAATACAATACAACAGGGATTGCCTTAGACGTGGGATTTTATAATAATTGGAGAAAGAGAGAGAGAGAGAGAGAGAGAGAGAGAGAGAGAGAGAGAGAGAGAGAGAGAGAGAGAGGAATGGAGGTGAACAAATAATAGTTATCGACTAAGACAGTATAAAAGATAAATAAAATAGGAAAGAAAAGAAAACGAAACGAAGAAGAACACAGAGAAAGAGAGGAAAGAGAAAGAAAGAGAGGAAATAGAAAGAGAGGAATGAGAAAGAGAAAAAGAGAGGAATGAAAAAGAGAGAAGGAGAGGAATGAGAAAGACAGAGGGATAGGAATGAGAAAGAGAGAAGGAGAGGAATGAGAAAGACAGAGGGATAGGAATGAGAAAGAGAGAAGGAGAGGAATGAGACAGAGAGGAAGATGAGCCTAGGGAAGGAGAGGAAAGGGAATGGCAGTAAACAAATGCTGAGAGAGAAAGATGAGCCTAGGGAAGGAGAGGAAAGGGAATGGCAGTAAACAAATGCTGAGGGAGAAAGATGAGCCTAGGGAAGGAGAGGAAAGGGAATGGCAGTAAACAAATGCTGAGGGAGAAAGATGAGCCTAGGGAAGGAGAGGAAAGGGAATGGCAGTAAACAAATGCTGAGGGAGAAAGATGAGCCTAGGGAAGGAGAGGAAAGGGAATGGCAGTAAACAAATGCTGAGGGAGAAAGATGAGTCTAGGGAAGGAGAGGAAAGGGAATGGCAGTAAACAAATGCTGAGGGAGAAAGATGAGCCTAGGGAAGGAGAGGAAAGGGAATGGCAGTAAACAAATGCTGAGGGAGAAAGATGAGCCTAGGGAAGGAGAGGAAAGGGAATGGCAGTAAACAAATGCTGAGGGAGAAAGATGAGCCTAGGGAAGGAGAGGAAAGGGAATGGCAGTAAACAAATGCTGAGGCAGAAAGATGAGAGAATTAAGACAAAGAGCAAAAGACCAAAGGTGAAGAAAATGAGGAAAGTAGGAAGGAAAAACTACATGACATACAATACACAAGATACAGAAATACAGAGAATACAGAAAATACAAGTACAGGAAATACAAAGAGAAAATACAGAAATACTGAAAATACAGAAAATAAAGAAAATACAAGTACAGGAAATACAAACAGGAAATATATAAATACAAAAAATACAAACAGAAAATATAGAAATACAAAAAATACAGAAATACAGGAATACAGAAATACATAAAACAGAGAAATACTGTAAACAGAGAAATACAGAAAACACAGAAATACGGAAATGCAGAAATATGGAAAATACAGAAGTACAGACTGCAGAAAACAGAGGTATAAAAAATACGGAAAAAAAGAAATACCGTATAGAAAATACAGAAAATACAAAAATAAATACAGATAATGCAGAACTACAGAAACTACAGAAATGCAAAAACTGCGGAACATATAGTAATACAGAAAATACAAAATACAGAATTACAGGAAATAAAGAAAATACAGAAATACAAAACTATGGAACTGCAGAAATACCGAAAAGACAAAAAATTCAGAAACACAGGAAATACAGAAATACAGAAAACACAAAAACACGGAAATGCAGATATTTAAAAAAAAAAACATAAAATACAGAAATATAGAAAATAAAGAAATACAGAAAATACAAAAATTGAGAAAATATAGAAATATGGAAATACAGAATTACAGGAAATACAGAAAAAGCTAAATACAGTAAACAGAGAAATACAGAAAATTCGGAATACAGAAATAGAGAAAATACAGCTGCAGAGAAATGCAACCAATACAACAAATCTGGCCGAGAGAAACACTAGGGCAGAGGGCGGTAGTGGTAGGGAAGAAAGATGATGGCAAAAGACGCAGCCAAGATACATCACTGCTGCCAATGTCAAGGCTCTGTCCCGAACGGTGTTGCAATGCCAGCCTTCTAGATCAGCGGTGTTGCAATGCCAGCCTTCTAGATCAGCGGTGTTGCAATGCCAGCCTTCTAGATCAGCGGTGTTGCAATGCCAGCCTTCCAGATCAGCGGTGTTGCAATGCCAGCCTTCTAGATCAGCGGTGTTGCAATGCCAGCCTTCTAGATCAGCGGTTGCCACACTTTATAGTGCGTGACCCAATCTGGAATATTTCAAGACTTCGCCACCCATGGCGTAAAAATATGAGAGAGAGAGAGAGAGAGAGAGAGAGAGAGAGAGAGAGAGAGAGAGAGAGAGAGAGAGAGAGAGAGAGATAGTAACCGGTATATAGCCTATCGTAGTTATTGTCGCTAATGGTGTAATAAGGATAATTACAGTTTCAATTACGTCAATAAAATACAGTGAAAGCATCAGGCCTATTCTATGTCCCTGCCACCCATCAAAATTCCTCTCGCGACCCACCTTTGGCTCACCAGCCATAGCTGCAGAACCACTGACCTACATCTTACCCCACCCCCCCAAAAAAAAAAAATAGTAATAGTATCTACAATATCAGTAAGAACTCCACAGAACGCCCTAATCCCGCAAAGGGTGGCCGCAGACAAAACGCCTCCATAATAATAACAGTAATAATAATAATAATAATAATAATAATAGACATCTGATGCACTTGCGGTGAAACTGTGTAATCTATCAGTGTGTGGATGTATTTGTTTATCTGCCCACACATCTATCAACGGCGAAAAACAGTATATCATAATTATTATTATTATTATTATTATTATTATTATTACCGGTATTATTATAGTGGTACGTGGGGGTGCTCACCATCCGCTCACTCGATGTAGTGCTGCTCTCAGATGACTCCCCTTTGCTCTCTTTCTTTCCCTCTTTCCTTTTCTGTGTTTCTTTCCTTCTTTCCTTCCTTCTGCCTGTGGGTGACTCTACACTGAGTGACAAGCCAAATGGTTTCCTGTACACCAGGAAACCATTTACTACGCTGGGTGGTAACCATATAACCAAATTATGGCGCCTGGTGGTTTAGTGGGTAATCCAGGCGCTCCAATCTTATTGAGCCGGTGAAGGTTTATATCCAAGGGGTGATTGGGGTTTATTGCTGACGTAATGCCACTCAGGGATGAAACGGGGTCAGATGATAATGATGATTACTATTACCATTACCAGCCGCGATGGCCAAGCTGGTATTGTTTTCAATTTGTCTGTCTGTGTGTACGTCTGTATGTCTTTTATTACGATAACTTCGCAACCGCTCAAGATATCATCACAAAATTTGACAGCCCGGATGCACAAACGGCCTTAAGGCTACACACGGCCTTAAGTCGGGTAGTTTAAGGCTGTGGGTCGCTAAGGCCCATGCACGAAGCACCAACTGGAGGGTAAGCCTCGGTAAGGCCGCCTCAACCGCTGAGGCTGGGTCGGAGCAGCCTTACCGTATTGAGACCCGTAAATAAAATAACTCCGATTTGATATTCTCGGTAGCACAAACCGGACCCAACTTGTTACTGTTTGCCTCGGCATGGAGTTGATGGTTGTCTGTGAACTAGATCGTGCTTGCGAAGGGAATGGAGGTTTCTTGGAGCCACTGAACCCCTGTAACATAAATGATGAGCATGTATTGAGACATTATCGTCTCCCCAGGAGCGAATTCCTTCGTTTAACGGAACTCGAGCCTCATATTGGGAGTGTCACGTTACACTGCCACACCATTCTTGCCTTCACAACAATTTTTGGCAACCCAGAGGTTCTACGCTAGTAGGAATTTTCAGTGTTGTTGGAGGGTGGTATTCATGAGTCAAGTGTATGCAAAGTGATATCACATTTGACAGATACATTATACAGAAAATGACTGAGAAAAATTAAGATGCCCAGTGGTTTGCTGAGAAGGACAGAGACGAGGGTTTCCACAGAATAAATACATTTCCTGAAGTATTTGAGTTCCCACGGGAAGGGAGGGGAAGAATACATTCCCAGTATCCCTGCTTGTAAGGGGCAACTTAAAGGGGCCTTTTTGTCTCCAGTCTTTCTTTCGTTACTGTCCTCTTCTGTCTTCCATTCTACCCCCTTTTCTTGATGTTTGTGTGTTTCTTATGGTCTTTATTTTCCCTCTACTATGCCATGCAGCCATATTATGGATTGGTGATAATTCATCATTATTCCTAACTTCCTAAAGTGCTTGGAGCAATGGATTGAACCCTAATACCAATTAAGGCCCCAGATCACAAAGAACATGTATTTGTCAGCCGCAAACGGTTTCATTCACTGGCTGTGCAAGTTGTTTGTGACAGCAAGAAAATGATAATGAGCTGTAATTACAGATATCCTGGCAGCACTCACGCTGCCAATATCTGGCCTAATTCTAACCACCAGAGATCTGAACCAAGGTGTCTATGGTGACATTTTTATGCCAGGTAATTGTGGTTGCTGATTATTTTGTTTAAAGTTAGACAATGGTTAGGTAAAACATGGCAAACATAATAAGTTCCCATTCATATTGCTATTTTATTTCTTTACTCCTAAACCCTCTCATCTTACTAATGTTTTAAAGGTTGTGTGGGTGTATTGCTCTTCATCACTAATATTGGGACGTCTTGTCATTGCACCCAACATTTTCAATTAATTACCGGCACTTCACTTGCTTATCCTTGACTGTTGTGTTTTTGTTACCGGCATTGTGTGAAATAAGGTATTGTATAGAACGCCTATAAGAATTCTATAGAATGACCAACATTTTTTGGTAAAGTATGAAATAAGTTTATTTGATTCTGACTTTATATATTTTACCTAACCTGGGACTTTAATAGAATGCACAGGTATTCTGTAGAATGTCTAATATTTTTATGGCAAAGTATAATGTAATAACAAGGGATTAGGCTGGGATAATGTAGGTTAGGTTAGGTTAGGTTAGGTTAATTTAGAAGAACGTTATGTTAAGCACTTACCTAAATTAACCTAACCTAACTTACCGTAATCGAACTTAAACGTAGCCAACTAACCGCAGCCTAAATTAATCTAACGTACTCAAATGACTGAGTTCACAGTTTGTCGATTTGCTGCAGTTTGGTGGTTTTTCACGTTGCCTAAAATAAACACGGTAATCTACAGAATACCAAGGAAATGTGTACAGATGATTTTATCTTACACCTTGGCTTGAAGTTTACCTAGGCGTTCTATACAGTTACTAGTTTCCCACTATGACGGTAACATAAACACTCCTCTCGCCTCTCACCCCCAGCTGATTCATGAAGGTCTGGGATTGGCCCAGTGTTTGTGTTCTGCCGTCTGATTGGTCGGCAGGGTCGCAGCTGACGCACTAGATTTCCCCCAAAACATTCCCTACAGTTAAGGCCAGCCTTAGCTAAGACCAATGCACGAAACTTAAGTCAGCCCTAAGACAAGGCAACGGGTCGTCATGCATGGGCCTTAGAGGCAGCCGTAGGGCCGCCTTTAATATTTCATATAAGGCCAGCCATAAGGCTGCCATCCGACGGAGTTTTGTGCATAAAATCTACAAGTTCGAAACTGGTGAAGGTAGGTCAAGGTCAAGGTCATATTCCGAGCCGCGCTAGATATGTATCGGCTGGTGTGATTCTCTCCTTGGGAAGGCTTCTGGTTATTATTATTATTATTATTATTTCTAGCCTGGTCTATCTGTCTGTCTGTCTACCCACCGATCTATCTAGCTCCATCTGTCTTTCTGTCAATCAAATACGGATATCACTACATAAGGTGAGTGGATGGTATACACTAGACAGACTGATAGATACACGGATAGACGGAGAGAGAGAATCAGTGTCAAAACATTCACGTTATCGAGTTGACCTATTTATGTATGTATGTGTCTGTCCATCTATCCAATATATCTACCACTACATCAGGTGAGTGGATGGTATGTACCAGAGAGAGAGAGAATCAGTGTCAAAACATTCACGTTATCGAGTTGACCTATTTATGTATGTATGTGTCTGTCCATCTATCCAATATATCTACCACTACATCAGGTGAGAGGATGGTATGTACCAGAGAGAAAGAATCAGTGTCAAAACATTCACGTTATCGAGTTGACCTATTTATGTATGTATGTGTCTATTCATCTATCCAATAAATCTATCACTACATCGGGTGAGTGGATGGTACGTAGTGGGCAAAATGCTTGTCCACATTCGTCTTGGTTGGTAGGCTGAAAAATGACTTAGGCATATGTATCTATCTTTGATTATCGATAGATTAAAGGTGAACTGATGACCTGTTTGTAGGTCATGTGGAAAGATTAGATAATGATAATAATAATAATAATAATAATAATAATAGTAGTAGTAGTAGCAGTAGTAGTAGTAGTAGTAGTAGTAGTAGTAGTAGCAGCAGCAGTTGTAGCAAATATTAATAAAAAATAAAAATAATAACTATAATAATAATAATAATACATTGTCATGTAGCAACAGGAGAGGTAAAGAATAGTATGGGACTATTTTTATTTGTCTTGGAAATATTAACAAGTCTCTCACACGGAACGAGTATAAGTCCCGGGTAGCTACCTCCCTGTCTCGCTATCTGTCTCTCTCTCTCAAATCGCTAAGCCCTTCTCCCGTGACCTGTCTCTGGGATCGCTTGTCCCCTTCTAAACTCTCTTTCCTAAAATCTGGTGTAGCAGGGGTGTGTCACGTGTGTTCCTCGTGGATGGACTAGGTCTTTGTTCACGAGAGGACTGCTGACAGCTAACTGCATCATCTTACTGGCCGCTGTCGTCAGCTTTCCTCAGTGTTAAGAGTGTGTAAGCATGTTTAGCACTGCTCGATTTTCGCAGACACAACACCTTCTCATCATCTGACTCCCTGCTTCTATCTATCTATTTATCTATCTATCTATTATGATTTGTAAATATAATATGGGGTCCTACCACACTGCTCGGCCTCGCAAAAATGGCGTACCATCGACATTTAATAGTTATAATATATTAATACATACTACATACACATTATAATGAACTTATAAGCTAATTAAGTGAAATATATAATATTGTAAAGTAACATAATTGTATGAATATTGTATACATATATTATTCATAGTAAATAGTGATTATTCAGTAATATTACATTTTAAATAAGTTGTTTACATATTTGAAATAATGCATTAAAGTAAATTATTTAACTGTAATACAGTATGTACTTGGGTTATTATAGTAAAATGCATACATGCAAGAATAAAAATAGTTTAAAATTAAGATTATTGTAAGAGTTATTAATATTTCATTTAAAGATAATGGTACTGGTCTGCCATATATGGGTCATTCTTCTTTGTATTATTATTATTATTATTATTTTTTTTTTTTATATAATTAATACTATATACAAAATATATACACTTCATTCAGGGTGGTTAACTGTGATGTTAACTCTCCCCCCACTAAATAATGACTCCAAATTAGCAATTCTTGCATGCATTCTGTGCATTGCGAACAGCAGTACTGCAACTACAATGCAGACGATTATAAAGACAGTAGGTGCTTGGCTATACACATAATATGGGTTGAACATACTCAAACTCAAATCTTCCCAGGGCTTCATTGTTTCATTGATCAGCTGCATAGTTTCAGACTTAGGTGAAGTCAGCTTAATACTTGTGCTCATGTTTAAGTCCATATCAGGCAGTGGGTGGAAATGTTTGTGTGTATGGTTGATAATGGCGTAGTGATTGATGGTGGATAAAGTAGACATGGATGGTGTAAATACCGCACAGTAGTCTGGTGCTATGTATAATCCTGAGGCTGATGTATGAGATAGTGGTATATCTGGACAGACTATGTAAACTGATGTGTTATGAAGGAAATAAAAAAACTGTGAGTGTCCAATGCGTTGATGGTGTACAAGTTTATCTGGAGCAAAAGTGAAGTTGCAATGATGATGAATATTGTTATTGCTGATGATAGCCATTTCACAAGGGACCGTATCAGTGGGCTGAAACGTGAAAATGTACGCAGGACAAAGATGAACAGCATGTAAGGATGTGCGGCACTTTCGCTCAATCGTTGACTCACTTGCGAAAGTGACAGTGTCTCGTCTCTTGGAGACCATGATGATTTCGGTGTCTGTGTTGATGTTGATGATGACCAAAGTGTTGTTATTTTTATAGGGAAAAGGGTGTATTTGGTATACTGTGAACAGGTCTTCAGTGATGAATGGTACATGAACTATCACTGATGTTGGTGTTAGTGTTGCTTCTAAGTACGGGTAATATTGCATAAGTTCCCTACTGCGGAACAATGGCTTCAATTTATGTTTATGTATGCCTTGACTAACTATCTGACGTAGCTCATGAATTGGGAGTAAGTCTAGGTGAGCATATACTCTTACTATGTATAGGAGAATCCATAGCATAAGTCCCTTCATCGTAACCTACCGAAAAAAAAAAATCTATTAATTTCCTATAAAACTGTGGTTGATGATAGTGATGATGTGCGTTACGGTTGACTGTTATTTCATTTATAGAAGGAGTTTAAATCGATATTTAATTCTCGTAAATGATGTACTGTAGATTTTATTGGAATAGTTGCACCTATGTTCGATTGTTTGGTATATGACCTTAATTTCTTTTTGTAATCATTATTGTTTTCTTGCTTGGTTTCTTGAGGTACGTTCACCTGTTCGGTTGTATCCGAGGCTGAATAATTATGTGATAATTCCCTTGAAACTCGTTTTAAATGGTCAATATGAATTTGTTTTTCCTCGCCACTTGAAAGTGACTTAATTAAAACTTTGTTTGCTTTTATGTTAATTACTCTGTATGGGCCCTCAAATTTTGGGGATAATTTATTGTCTCTCGTATGAATGACTCCGTAAACAATGTCTCCTAAGCTGATAGGTGAATCTTTTGCCTTCTTGTTAAATGCCTCCGTCATTTCTTCCTTGGACATCGTTAATTGTTTTTTCACTCTTTTGTGAATGTCCTGGAATTCACGTAAACGGAGTTTAGAGTAATCATCGTAATTGTATATAGGCATGCTGTCACCTTCTAGGAGCTCATATGGTAATATTTTATCTGTGCCATATATAATGAAATGTGGTGTGTCACCGATGGATTTATTTATAGACCCATTAATGGAGGCCTCTACTCTGGGAATCCAACCATCCCAGCTTGCATAATTTTCACTGAGAATGTGTCGTAGCACATCTAATACCTTTTTATTTTGTCTCTCTACCAACCCATTCGATGCTGGGTGATAGGCCAAAACGTTAACCTTTTTGATGTTGTATTGTTTACATATTTCTTGTAAGATCTCAGAATTAAATTCTCCTCCATTATCACTTATTAATACCTTTGGGGTAGTAAAGCGACATATTACATTATCTGTTATTGCCTTTGCTACGGTCTCTGCTGTCTTATCTTTAATTGGAGCTAAAATGACATAACGGGAAAAATGATCCGTTGCTACGAATAAGTATAGGTTATTATTGTATGATAATGGCATCTTGAGTAAATCAACAGCGACAACGTCCCATGGTTGATGTGGTACAGGGTAATTACCCATCGGTGCAGGTGTGATTGGGTATCCTTTGTGTTTCGCACATGATTCGCATCTGTCTATATGATTGTTTATATCTCTTCGTAATGAAGGCCAGTAATATAATAGCTGGGCTTGGTTGAATGTCTTATCCTTTCCAGGATGTCCTGCATGTGGGCTGTCGTGTATCATTCGTAATACTTGGGGTATCATGTCATTAGGTACTACCAACTGGTTAGTATTTCTTTGGCGTTTTGGTTGTTTAGAGTTAATTTTGTATAATGTATTATTGACCATTGTGAATTGTTCAAGTGGGACATGAAGTTTGGGTAATTGTATGTCATCTCCACTTTCTAACTTGTATATTACTTTTGACCATACTGGGTCAAGTCTTTGTGCCTTTGCGATATCCTCGTGGTTTGGGATATTTCCTTTGAGATCTAATGCCGCGACCTGAATTGTGTTCGGGTTCCTAGATAATGCGTCAGCTACTATGTTCATTTTACCTTGTATATAATGAATTTGTACATTGTAGTTTTCAACTGTACATTTCCATCTTGCTCTCCTCCCAGAAAGGAGTTTTTCTTTAAACATACCCACCAGTGGTTTATGGTCGGTGAATAAGTGGATTTCGTAACCATATACCAAATCTCGAAACTTTTGTAATGCAAAAATCACTGCAAGTGCCTCTAAGTCTGTAGTGCAATAATTTTTCTCCGCACCTCTTGTTTGTCTGCTGGCAAATGCAATTGGTTGATTCTTTCCTCTTTTATCTTCCTGCATCAGTACAGCCCCTAATCCTTTAACTGATGCGTCTGTACAAATAAGAAATGATTTCGTGTAATTCGGATATGCTAAACAAGGTGCATTTGTTAGTTTAATTTTTAGATTGTTAAATGCCCTTTTTGTTCTTCTTCCCATTGGAATGCAGCATCTTTTTTGAGTAGTTGGAATAGAGGGAAGGCTATATGAGAGAACTGTGGTACGAATGACCTATAGTACCCAGCCAGACCTAAAAATTGTCTAACTTCGTCAGTCGTAGTGGGTTCAGGAAAATCTCTCATTGCCTGTATTTTGTCATCAGTGGTGTGAATACCATCAGAACTTAATTTATGGCCTAAGAAATTTATTTCCTTAAAGCAAAATTTGCATTTAGAAAGTTTAATTTTTAATCCAGCATCACTAAGCTTTTGTAAGAGTAAGTCTAATTTCCTGAGATGATCCTTAATATTCTTCGTTGCGATAATAATATCGTCAAGATAAACAAATATTCCTTGTTCTAAAATTCCGGACAATACGTAATTCATAAGACGCTGGAACGTACCTGGGGCTGTCCTCAGTCCCATTGGCATTCTTGTATATTGATAATGGCCTCTGTTTGTTGAAAAGGCAGTGTATTTACGTGACTCCTGAGATACCGGAATCTGATAGTATCCGTTTAGGAGATCGATGGTCGAGAATATATTATTCTCACGACCAATATTCTGTAGAACATCACTTAGCAATGGCATGGGAAATCTGTCTGGTATTGTGTGATTATTTAGTTTACGGTAATCTACTACCGCACGCATTTCTCCATTTCGTTTGGGCACAAAGAAAAGGGGGGCGTTCCACGGAGAAACTGAAGGCTCAATAATTCCAAGCTTTAACATTTCATCGACATACTGATTTGCAAGTGTACGTTGGGAGTGTGGTATGCGATAAGCTGGTACGAAAATTGGTGGTGTTTCTGGGTGCACATTAATCATGTGATTAATCAAGTTAGTACACCCTAATTGTTCTCCGGGCAATGCTACGGTGTCCCTGTGTGTTTCCAGCAGGGTTAACAAATCATTTTCTTCGTCAAATTCACCTGAGTGAATTAAATTCTCTTTATTCTTTCTCTATCCGTAGATTTTATCTCACTTGTTACTCCACCAATATTTATTTCCTTCACAGGGGCGAAACATTTTTCAATATTAACTATGCAAGTTCCCTTCTTCAACTGAACTTCCCCATTCATGTGATTAATAATGGATATCTGAGTTAGCCCTTCGTCGTTCGTATGACATAATGCGTTTTCTACTGACAATCCTTTTACTTTACATAATTCTTCTAAGACAAGAACAGTACTATTCCGTAATTTGCTCTTTATGGTAACCTTCATGTATGAATTAGGTGGTATAACCAAATCACTAGTGAGATGGGCTGGAAAAATTGATAAATCAGTACTGTTATCTGGGTCACTAATTCTGGAGGATGGGGTTGCTGGTGTAAGTGGATCTATACACTCATCTGTTTGTGTACTGTATGTTTGTTTAAGCCTTTAATATTACCAATTCTTTTTGGCTCTCTTCTACCAATCGGTGAGGGCTCTGAAATTATTTCCTCTATGAATTCATTATCAAAGTCTATTCCATTCATTTGTGGGAGTATAGTTATGTTCTCAGTTCTCATGGATCTTAAGCCCAGTAACATATGAGCTTTAATTTCTAAGTTTTCAACGATATAGAACAATGCAGAGAATGGTATTGTAGTTTCTGTGAAACTGAGATTTAATCTTATCATACCTTTTACTGTAATCTCTTGACCATCTACTGTGTATAAATCTAAATCAGCTTCATCCAGAAAAGTTACTTTCTTTTTATTTTTAAGAATTCTATTTAGTTCTTCATGTGTTATTAAGTTCACTGGAGAGCATGTATCTAAAAATAAGGAAACGTTTTGATCCTCACATACCGCTGGTATCAAGATACACTCATTTCCCAACATGCCTCCTATGTGAAGTTTAACCTTGTTCTTCTTTACGTTTGTTCGTTTTTTGTCATGACTTGGTCTTCCCCCGATTTGAACATAGACACAATTTTTTCTACTGTTTTGCAGTCACTAGTCCAGTGCCCTTGGTATCTATGATGCCTACAGTAAGGACCAAATCCTTGTGTCTTTTGATTATCCTCTTTTGCCTTGATAAAGCATTCATACCTTGTGTGTCCTGGTTTTGCACAGTAATGACACAGAATGGACCTATCCCTTGACTGTGACCTATGAGGTGATTTCCCATAAGAAGTGTTGTTTATGGCGCGAGACCTGCTCGGGCTGCGCGAAAACTTATGAAACTGCCTGTAGGAAGGCGTGTGGGAACGATTTCTAGGCGTCTTTGTTTGTTTTAGCTGCCTCATTTCTGGTCGCGATCGATTTTGTTCTCTGTTTGTGGTCGGTGTAGATGTTTTCACAGCTGATACTGTCTCAGGTACCCTGATTCTACCAGAATGTGCATGTGTGTCGACCACACCTGCTTTACTGCACTGCATCTCTACCTCGTTCATTAAGTCTAGTAAGCACATTCCTGGGGTGTACGCGATCGTTTTGGCGATCTTAAGGGTCCTATCAGGTAATTTACACAAGGCAGCTACATAACCAATGATGTCCACGACGAGGTCTGGGGACATCTTTCCATCATCTGTTATCCAATTAGAATTCTCCAGAGTAGCTAATAGAGTTCTCTTGATTGTGGAGACATCAGCAGTTATTTCACTGAGCACATGGTTTGTAGTGTGCTCCCTTACAAGATCTACAATTTTATGTAATTCTGGAATTATACCTGGCAAGAAGTTCATACCTCCAGAAAATTTCTTCAGAAATTCAGTTTTAAATTCATCATATGTCCTAGCACGATGTAGCTTATCGGAGCGCAATAAATTGCTTGCTGGACATCTTTCCTGGCTTATGCAAGATGAAAAAATAGCAATTTTCTCTTGTTCATCTAGTATGTGGCGCTTGATGAACATTTGTTCGCACTGACTGATTAATGAAATGACATCAATGCGATCTTTGTCTGTGCCGGAGAATTTTGGGGCAGTCTTATCCTCGTGATACACAAAAACGTGAGGTGTGGTTTTTAGATCAGCAGTATTTGTTTCTTGATTCATTTTTAATGATTGCCCTGTTAATTCAACTTGTACGTGTTTATCGTTATGTGAGGGAATGGTGGAATATGTATGACCGGACCGGTGAACCCTGTTAAGTATATTGGCATACGTATGCAAGGCAGCTGCAAAGTCGACACTATGTCTGAAGGGGTTTCCCACTCATCATCCGAAACTCCCGTATTTGTTTCTTTATCTTTAGCGTGTGGTGAGGGTTGTACAAGGGGTGGGCTGTCTCTTAATTGTGAGTCTGATGTTGTGGCAATTTGTGTGTCATCTGGTATTAACGTGGGTGGTAGCGAAAATATTCCTGTCATTAAGATATGATGTTATGAAATACGCCTCTTGTTTATTTATGTCCTAGCAAACTAGATGAGTAAATAAGTTGAATATAGCTAATTTTAGCACTGAGAAGAAATGAGCAAGTATAATTTTACCCACTTGATACAGATCGTAGAAGTGTGTCGATACAAAAGTCGATCTCGGAAGAAAATACAGGTTTGATTGAAGATCTCTTGATAATTCTAGTGGTGTGTTGATGGACGATATTACTCAGGAAACTCTATGGCCTGGTATTTGTAGTGGTTAACGGCTGTCCCAGGCAAACCTCAGCATAGAACGTCGAATTTCCAACTTAACTGTGAAAATAAGTGAGTATGAGTAGGAGCTATGTGAATAATGAGTAATGAGTAGTGGGTGAGAAGTGCCTGGTGTCAGTCACACGTTGCTTGGCATGGCAGACTCGCGTTGTGATGTCATCTCAGCACATGGTGACGTCGGCTTCCCACACTGGTAGCTGTGGTGAGTGAATGAGTAGCGATGAGTAACTTGAGTGAAGACGGGTGAGTAAGACGAGTTGTGAATATGGACTTGGTGTTTTGCTGCTTGTATTGACCTCTTCACACCTGCGTAAGCGTTGGGGGTTGGGTGGATGTAGCAGAGGGAGGAGGGTGAGGTCTGGTGGTTATGAGTCGTGTCTCACTCTTCGTTTGTTTTGTTGTTCTTCCTCGAGGTATTTGTGGTCCTTTTTCCTCTTCTTTACTTGCTTTGTTTTATATTCTTCTTGTTGCTGCTTGAAGTTACGTGAAGATTATAGAATTGTTTCGTAGACTTGTAGACTATTTGCACTGTAGGCTGTATTTTGTAGTGATTCACTGTAGAACTGAAGCTAATCTTGTAGAGTCTCGGTTGCTTTTGTAGAAATTTGCTTTTAATTCGGAGACGATGTCCGTTAAGCTACTTGCAAGGCGTCGTGTGATCTCTTGACCTCTGCATCAGCATGATGATCTGGGAGACGGAGGGGGCTGGATGGAGAGAAGCGTCAGGAGCTGGTTATGTTGTTGGTTGAGATAGATATTCTTGTTTTCAATCTTGATATTTTGTAGGAATTTAATGTTGATTCGTAGACGAGGTTCGTATACGTTCGCTGCTACCAAATGTCATGTAGTAACAGGAGAGGTAAAGAATAGTATGGGACTATTTTTATTTGTCTTGGAAATATTAACAAGTCTCTCACACGGAACGAGTATAAGTCCCGGGTAGCTACCTCCCTGTCTCGCTATCTGTCTCTCTCTCTCAAATCGCTAAGCCCTTCTCCCGTGACCTGTCTCTAGGATCGCTTCTCCCCTTCTAAACTCTCTTTCCTAAAATCTGGTGTAGCAGGGGTGTGTCACGTGTGTTCCTCGTGGATGGACTAGGTCTTTGTTCACGAGAGGACTGCTGACAGCTAACTGCATCATCTCCTTACTGGCCGCTGTCGTCAGCTTTCCTCAGTTTTAAGAGTGTGTAAGCACGTTTAGCACTGCTCGATTCTCACAGACACAACACCTTCTCATCATCTGACTCCCTGCTTCTATCTTTCTATTTATCTATCTATCTATTATGATTTGTAAATATAATATGGGGTCCTACCACAACATTACAACTCACCCTGTGTCCAAACCAGGGATAGTTTCCTTTTTCCGGCACTTATGCCACTTGCCTCGCCTCCACAGTAATCCAGTCTGTCCATTCATCACGGCAAACACAATCGCTAACGTCCATTAAAAGGGATTTAATCCCCAAGCTAGGCAACTATGGCCATACAGCCCTGCTAGGTAACAGGAGCGTGCTACTACTCCCGGCACGGCAGTCCCGGGCGAGGCTCGAACTCGCAATCCCCCGATCACTACTCCGATGCTCTACCACTGAGCCACTGTGCCCCCAGCGTCCAATAAAAGGAAAACGCAAAGTTAGTACGAGCTGCGCACACCAACGTCCTCTCACTTCCTGACCCGCGGGGTGACTGACTGCCCGATGGTCTGCAACGCTGCGTCTCAAGGGTCACGTGACCAAGGCAACATTGTGCCTGAGATTCCTCCAGTTAAATTTATGACGATTAAAACCAATATTACACGAATTTTTTACCCATGTTTTAAATCAGTAAGTGATACAACAGATTTTACTTGATAGGATCATAATGGAAAGAAAAAAATAAAGTAGAAAATATCACCATCGTAGTGTACGTTGGTCGTTTCTTTTAAAAGACTGCATCTCCGGCAGCTTCCTTCAGGTGTACCATCACTCAACATTGGCAACGCTGATTTACTTTTTAAGTCTTTGAATGTTTACAGGTAATGTCTTGATTATTTCTGACGTGCTTGTAATAAACAAGTAATGGTAGAGTTGATTTATCTTTAAGGAGATTATTGGGTTTCTGAACCTTATTTACCGTAGTTCAGAGGCTAAATAAGACGATGCTACGGCCCTACATCCTCACCACAGCATTCCCTCGAAACTGGCAGCATTTCTGCTCCAACATCTTGTTACCGGTCAACAAACAAGATGTAAATATGGCAAAACAGGCCAAATGATGAGAATTCTGAGATTATACTTGACAGAAATGCAAGAAAATGCTTACGGGACACCAAGATTAAACAAATACGTCAAACACGCGACTACTAAAAGCAAAACACATCTCAGGAAGTTGCTGTTAACGGTCAGCGCCTGCAACTTGGCGCCGCTGTCCTTGCAATGTGTCCTTGAAATGTTTGGACGGTTAAAGGCAGTTGTGGCAGTGTTGACGCGTCCTTTGCAATAGGTCAGTGATAATAGAGGTTGCACTTAACCCTTTCCCTGCTGCTGCACAAGGCGTCTGTTGTCAGCTGATGCAACTGGCCAATTTGACATCTGCAGTACTGAGTCCTGCTGGCATAACATTCAACCAGCTTTAGTTATCAGGTAGCAATGAGTCTCCTTGGTTACTAGTCAAACCCCACCTCAAATATAACTTACTTGGCCAACCACTGCAACTACTACTACCAAATATTACCAGTACTACTACTACCAACGCTACTACTACTACTACTACTACTACCACCACCACCACTACATTGGACTCAGTGTGTATAAATCTCACCAGGAAGGTTGTTGTTGTTGTTGCTGCTTATACCTGCTAGTGTATGGCCGAGCAGACCAGTCGACCACAGGTAAGTGCTTCTGTGGGGCCGCTGCAGGTACAGTACATCGTGTGGGCAATCGGCGCCTCCTTGTGGCAGACACCGCCTCACCAGGGTCCTTCCCACGGCGAGGTGCTGGCAAATGGAAGAAGTTTGTCGCGTGGGTGGACGCCGCAGATGTTTCCCTCCACCGCTGAACTAACCCAGTGTAAAGGCAAGTATAGCCACAGCAACCCATATAAGGCCAGGGAACCTGTGTGTTTTGTGTGGGTTAGTCTGCCCTACATAGACAGATAGATAAAAAGATAGATACACAGAGAAAGACAATGACGAACAGACAGACACATAGATAGATAGAAAGTTAGACAGATGGAGACATATAGATCAATAGACAGAAAGACAGACAGAGAGATAGACAGATAGGTAGGTAGATAAATAGATAGACAGACACGGATACAGGGAGATAGATAGACAGATAAATAGGTAGGGTCCAGACACCCTTGGTCCAGGAAACTAGATGGATAGACACAGAGATTGATGTGGTTACCCAGATAGATAGATAGATAGATAGATAGATGGATGGATGGATAGATGGATGGATTGATAGATAGATAGACAGATAGATAGATAGATATTGATAGATAGACAGAGAAGGATGGATGGATAAGATAGACGGATGGATATGAACAGACAGATAGATAGCTAGAGATAGATACGGATAGATAGATAGATACAGATAGATAGATAGATAGAGACAGATAAACAGATAGAAAGATAGACAGATAAATAGACAGATAGGTAGACAAAGATAGATAGAGAGAGAGACAGATAGATAGAGAAATAGATAGACAGATAGATATATGGACAGAGATAGATAGAGATGGATAGATACCTACTAATTATCAACATTTTCATCCCAGACAGATAGATAGAAATAGATAGATAGATATACAGATAGCCAGATAGATAGATTCTGACAACAAATACATCATCTGGGAAACTAAATTGATAGATAGATAGATAGATAGACAGACAGACAGTTACCCAGACAGATAGATAGATGGATAGATACACAGATAGATGGATAGATAGTTACCCAGATACACAGACTGATAGATAGATAGAAAGATAGACAAAGACAGATAGATAAATAGATAGACAGACAGACAGTTGACTAGATAGATGGATAGATAGTTACCCAGATACACTGACTGATAGATAGATAGATAGATAGACAGATACTTAAACTGAGATAGAGGCAAATACAGATGTAGACAGATAGATAGATAGATAGATAGACGGCTACATACACAAATAGCGACAGATAGATGTATAGTTACCAGATATACATACATACACACATACATACATACATACATACATACACACAGATACATACATACATACATACATACACATACATACATACATACATACACACGTACATACATACATACATACATACACAAACATACATACATACATACACACGTACATACATACATACATACACACACATACATACATACATACATACACACACACATACATACATACATACATACATACATACACATACATACATACATACATACACACATACATACATACATACATACATACATACACACACATACATACACACATACATACATACATACATACATATATTGTTACATAGCCTATGATTTCATCATCCTTTGTGTAATTTTAACGCACAGTATGCTGCATGTTTGATCACGAGCGTGTTCTGCCTCAGTCCCCCCCTTCTACCGTTATAGTAGAGTAAGTCGTCCTTTCTGTTGTTCAGAGCGGGATTGTCAACTCTTTGTCCCCATGGCTTCATTTGCGCTTCCTTCTTACAAGTTGTATCAAGCTCTGCTGGCCCCTATATAATGAGCTCAGTCTCTGCATCATTGCCACATAGATCTGCTCCTCATTTTGTTCACATCTCTGTCCTCCCCTGTACAGTTATTATTGAGTGCTCAGGAAGTCTCCAACCATCTAGCAGCTGTGTAATTTGAGTATAAGTGTTGTTGCATTTTGTTCTTGTACTGTATAGCATAAGTTTAATTTGTAGGCCTAGTGAAGTTTTTGTAATTCATGTAACGTTCTTACTGTCAGCCTGACTCAGCCATCATTAATAATATTTTGTATCTGTAATAATTTATCTTGCATTAACTGAGCATTACCCAGTGTATTTTCATTTTATCAGGGCTGACTTAGATAAATTTACTCTTCCTGATTTCGTGTTAATAGAGGCTATTGCAGTTAACCATATATTTAACCTGTTTTTTGCCATTACATTATCCTTATGAGTCCTGAATGTTTTTGTTAGTTTGAGCATTAAACTTTAACTTGTAATTTTACCTAACTCTTTTGTTTTGAACCTGGACCTTTACGGGACAGTAGTGATTTTTAGTATTCTCACTTAAAGTGTACATTATCTTTCTCTGTTCCGTAACATAAATTTGGCGACCTCTTATAAGGATATTCAGGATATTATCATAAGGATATTGCTTGATATTTTGTGACTGTTACTTATTCATGATGTCTACTATTACTACACTTGATGAAGGCAAAGATTTTTTGTCAAATGTGCAAACACTGTGTGACGTAGAAAACAGAACAAAGAATGAAATTAAGCTTGTTGCTCAACAATTGAGAATTGCTGTTCGCTCTCATCATTCTAAAGATCAAATTGTTGACATGACTAATGAAAGCTTGTTTAATGTAACTCCTCCAAATGAGCAAACGCAGATTGAATTAGCTAAGTTACAGCTAGCCCTGCAGGAGGCTCGTGTGAAGGAAGCTGAATTTCAAGCACGTGCTAAGGAGGCTGAGTTCCAGGCTCGTGCTAAGGAGGCTGAGGCGCAAGTTGAAATTGCTAGGATTCAGGCAGACCATGAGTATCGCATGAAACAAGGTGGAACTGGATCATCTAGCTCTGATGATTTTGATGTGGCTAAAAATGTTAAACTTGTCCCTCCTTTTAATGAATCTGATTTAACGAAGTATTTTCAGTTGTTTGAGAGGGTAGCTACAGGTTTTAATTGGCCCAAAAGGTATTGGCCAGTACTCCTTCAAACTGTTCTCACCGGTAAAGCTCAAGTAACTTATGCCTCTTTGCCTCAGGATCAATCTGATAATTATGATGTAGTTAAGAGCTTGATTCTTAAGGCCTATGAGCTTGTTCCTGAAGCTTATAGAGTAAAATTTAGGACAACTTCAAGCAAGATAAGCAATCCCATGTTGAGTATGCAAAAATCAAAGAAGATCTGTTAGAGCAGTGGTTAAATTCTAAGAATGTGGATTCTGATTTTGACAGATTTAAGCAGAGGATTTTGCTGGAGAACTTCAAGAGGTGTATTAGTAAAGATGTAAGCCTATATCTTGATGAGAGAAGAATAGATAATTTGTCTGATGCTGCAGTTTTAGCTGATGAATATGTTCTCACTCACAAGAGATATTCTAGAGAAAGAAGGAAACCTGAGAGTAAGTACGTTGCCTCTACTCAGAGTACAGGTAACAAGAAAGAGACTAAGGATGATGTTTCTCAGGAAGTAAATACCAGCTCCACCTCTAGATTTCAGAAAAGTAAATGTACTTATTGCAGTAAGCTTGGTCATACTACGGAGAGATGTTTCAGGAGACAGCGTGATGTGAACAAAAAGGAATCTTTAAATATTCAGTCAATTGGTCTAGTGTCCACTCTTGAGAGTTCCCAGAATTCTTTAACTGAGTTAACTGAACCTGCTTTGAGGGGTAACTTAAATTCTCAAGATGGAGCTCCTCTTTTGAGCAGTAACGTGGGTGACACTCTCAAGAGTTCATGTGCTAATTTCCTGTCTGATGGTTTTGTCAGTCCTCTGGACAGTAATGACAGGAAATCAGTTAAAATATATCGTGATACAGGTGCTTGCCAATCCCTTATGCTGACCAGTGTTCTAGGCTCTAATGTTAATTCCTCTGATGAAACTGTAATCTTACAAGGTGTAGGGAATAATTACTTCTCTGTCCCTCTGTGCAGAGTGAATTTAGAGTCTGGTTTTGCTAATGGTTCCGTTATGGTTGGGTTGGTTGAGACACTCCCAATGTCAGGTGTAACTTTCTTACTTGGAAATGATATTGGTGGGAGTCAAGTGTGTCCAGCTCCTCAGTTGTCTAGTGAGCCAGTGGCTGCGTCCCAGGATTGTGATGTCCCTGATGTGTTCCCTGCATGTGCTGTCACTAGGGCTAAGTCTAAAGTTACTGGTGATTTAGAGGATAATGATGATGATGATGTTATCCTAGCTGACACTTTTCTTGCTAATTTGGACCACTCACCAGATGAGGCAGTACCCCGTAGTGTTGATAATTTGTCTCGTCAAGAGTTGGTTGAGTTGCAGGTTGCTGACCCTGAGTTGAAAGGTCTAGCTAACTCTGCTTGCAGTGAGGAAGAGTCAGCCGGTGCTTCTACTTGTTATTATATAAAGTCAGGAGTGCTTATGAGGAAGTGGAGACCCCCAACAGCATCAGCCGACTGTGAACGGAAGGTTGTACATCAAGTTGTCATCCCTCGTGTTTGTAGGCAGGATATCATTAGAGTGGCTCATGATTCCAGTTTGGCAGGACACCTTGGAGTGAGGAAGACTGTGGCACGCATTTTGAAACACTTCTACTGGCCAGGTATCTTCAGGGATGTTTCCTGGTATTGTAAGTCTTGTCACACCTGTCAAGTTGTGGGGAAGTGTAATCAGACTGAAAAGGTTGCACCTCTAGTTCCCATCCCTCCTTTTGAGGCGCCTTTCACCCGTGTGTTGGTGGATATTGTGGGCCCTCTTCCTAAGACTTCTTCAGGATTTTCTTATGTGTTGACCCTGATTGATATGGCTACTCGTTATCCTGAAGCCATTCCACTTAGAAATATCTCAGCAAAGAACGTGGTTAAGGAAATGCTAGGGTTCTTCACAAAGTTTGGTCTGCCCAAGGAGGTACAGTCAGACCGGGGAAGTAATTTCATGTCAAATGTTTTCAAGCAGTCTCTGAAAGAGTTGGGCATCACCCAGATCACGTCTTCAGGTTACCATCCCCAGACCCAAGGAGCGTTGGAGAGATATCATCAAACACTCAAATCGATGCTCAAGAAATACTGTTTGGAACATCAGAAAGACTGGGATAAAGGTCTTCCATTCGTTGTGTTTGCCGCAAGAGAATCTCCAAATGAATCACTGGGCTTCTCACCTTTTGAACTACTGTTTGGCCATGAAGTAAGAGGACCCCTTAAGCTACTCAAGGAATGCTGGCTGTCGGAGGAAGATGACGTCAACCTGCTGGAGTATGTGATGAAGTTCAAAGAACGGCTGTCCACTGCTTTACAGCTGGCGAGAGAGAATTTAGGAGCTGCTCAGGAGAAGATGAAGACTTGGTATGATAAGAAGTCCAGGTTACACCACTTTCAGCCAGGAGATCAGGTTTTGATTCTGTTACCGGTGCATGGGCAACCTCTTCAAGCCAAGTTTAGTGGTCCTTATTTCGTGGAGAAGAAACTCAGTGATGTCAACTATGTCATCGCCACACCAGATCGTAGAAAGAACAAGCAACTTTGTCACATCAACATGCTAAAGTTATATCACAGGCGGGACGAAAATAATCCAGTCTGCACTGTAGTTGTTCCACCCGAGTCTGCAAGTGAAGCTCTCCCATGCAGTATGTGCCTGAGTGATAGTTTGGGGAAGAATCCTGATATCATGAATGATCTCCAGACTAAGCTTTCTCATCTACCTCCCGAGGAAAGGCAAGAGTTTTCAGCATTACTGCAGGAGTACCCGCAAGTGTTCCGTGCCACTCCAGGAAGAACCACTGTGTTGATGCATGATGTCGATGTTGGAGACGCAAAGCCAAATAAATTGCCTCCTTACCGTGTGAACCCAGTGAAAGTTCCTCTCATCCAGAAGGAGCTTGGCTACCTGTTGGACCACAAGATGATTGAGCCCTGTCAGAGCGAGTGGAGTTCTCCTGTCACTCTAGTCCCTAAGCCAGGTGGGTCACAGCGGCTTTGCATCGACTACAGACGTGTTAATCAGATAACCAAAACAGACACTTACCCTCTCCCTCGTGTGGAAGATTGCATAGACAAGATCGGAAAGGCTAGGTACATAAGTAGGTTTACAGATTGTTTTAGAGTAATAAGAAATTTCCTTTGTAAATTTTTTTTTTCTTTGTGGGGAGGTGTTGCACAGCCTATGATTTCATCATCCTTTGTGTAATTTTAACGCACAGTATGCTGCATGTTTGATCACGAGCGTGTTCTGCCTCAGTCCCCCCCTTCTACCGTTATAGTAGAGTAAGTCGTCCTTTCTGTTGTTCAGAGCGGGATTGTCAACTCTTTGTCCCCATGGCTTCATTTGCGCGTCCTTCTTACAAGTTGTATCAAGCTCTGCTGGCCCCTATATAATGAGCTCAGTCTCTGTATCATTGCCACTTAGATCTGCTCCTCATTTTGTTCACATCTCTGTCCTCCCCTGTACAGTTATTATTGAGTGCTCAGGAAGTCTCCAACCATCTAGCAGCTGTGTAATTTGAGTATAAGTGTTGTTGCATTTTGTTCTTGTACTGTATAGCATAAGTTTAATTTGTAGGCCTAGTGAAGTTTTTGTAATTCATGTAACGTTCTTATTGTCAGCCTGACTCAGCCATCATTAATAATATTTTGTATCTGTAATAATTTATCTTGCATTAACTGAGCATTACCCAGTGTATTTTCATTTTATCAGGGCTGACTTAGATAAATTTACTCTTGCTAATTTCGTGTTAATAGAGGCTATTGCAGTTAACCATATATTTAACCTGCTTTTTGCCATTACATTATCCTTATGAGTCCTGAATGTTTTGTTGTTAGTTTGAGCATTAAACTTTAACTTGTAATTTTACCTAACTCTTTTGTTTTGAACCTGGACCTTTACGGGACAGTAGTGATTTTTAGTATTCTCACTTAAAGTGTACATTATCTTTCTCTGTTCCGTAACAATATACATACACACACATACATACATACATACACACATACCTACATACATACATACATACACACATACATACATACATACATACATACACATACATACATACATACATACATATATACATTCACACACATACATACATACATACACTTACATACATACACCAATATAGATAGATGTATAGTTAGCGTTATATAGATAAATAGATAGGAAGGTAGATAGATAGACAGATACACAGAGATAGATGAATAGATAGTTACCCAGATAGACAGATAGATAAACAGATGGATAGATAGATACTGATTACAAACCCATTTTACCCAAGTGACAGATAGACAGATAGATAGACAGATAGATAGATAGACAGATAGATAAATAGGTAGATAGACAGACAGATAGATGGACAGACAGACAGGTAGACAGATAGATAAAGAGAGAGATAGACAGATAGATAGACAGATAGATAGAAAGACAGTAGATAGACAGACAGACAGATAGATATATAGATAGATAGATAGACAGACAGATAAGCAGATAGATAAATAGATAGATAGATCGACAGACAGATAGATAGACAGATAGTAGATAGACAGACAGACAGACCCACAAAGATGGTCAGACAGTTAGCCATAGATATAGATAGATAGACAGATTGATAGATGGATAGATAGATAGCCAGACACAGATAGATATAGATAGACAGATAGATGGAGGCAGAGATAGATATACAGCTGTACAAATAGATACAGAGACAGACAGACAGACAGACATAGATAGATAGACAGATAGATATACTGTATACTTATTCCCTGCACTCAGCCAGGGTAGGCAAACCAGCATTCTTGTAGGTGCAATGTGCCACGTGATTATTATTATTATTATTATTATTATTATTATTATTATTAGCATTATTAGCATTAGCATTATTATTATTATTATTATTATTAGCATTATTATTAGCATTATTATTATTATTATTATTCTATCTATCTATCTATTGCCAGACGCCTCAATCCCGTTTGGGGTGGCCACAAACAAATCGCCTCCAAGTCGCCCTGTCCCCCGCCATTTCACTCCCCTGCTCCCAACTCACACCCCCCTCTCTCATATACTTCTCCACCCCATCTCTCCATCTCATCCTCGGCCTCCCCCTCCCTCTTTCCCCCTCCACCTCACTCACATACACTCTCTTCGTCAGTCTTTCACCCTCCATCCTCTCCACATGGCCAAACCACCTCAGTGTGTTCCTCATAACGCTTCCTATCACATCCACATCAACACCACAATGCTCCTTTATATCCTCATTCGTCAGCCTGTCTCTCCATGTGACTCCACAGGCTCCTCTTAAATAACTCATTTCCACGGCTCTCACTCTTGACTTGTGTCCTTCCAACAACGTCCAAGCTTCACTTCCGTACGTTAGAGTTGGTATCACAATACTGTCATGTAGTAACTTTTTCACTTCCATGCTCACTTCCCTGTTTCTTATCACTGCTTTCAAAGAACCAGCAACCTTTCTTCCCTGCTGTACCCTTTCAAGCTCTTCACCCTCCAAACCTCCATCCTTACTCATCACACTACCCAAGTACTTAAACGTACTCACATTTTCCAATTCCTCACCATCCAACCTCGCTGTACATTCACTGACTTCACCTCTCTCAAAGACCATCACTTTACTCTTCCCTACATTCACCTTTAGATTCCGTTTCTTACACACTCTCTCAAACTCATCCACCAAGCCTTGCAGCTCCCCTTCGTCTTCACTCAACAACACAGTATCATCTGCAAACAACAGTACAGGGAGTTTCCAAACACTATCCTCTCTCACCAGGGCCACTCCAACATCCACTATCCTACCTTGTACCTCTTTTATTACCCCATCCATGTACAGATTGAACAGCCATGGAGACATGACACATCCCTGCTTCAACCCAACTTTCAAAGAGAAAAATTCACTTAGTTCACCATCCACACGCACTGCAGCCTTCGCACCATCGTACATACTCTTCACAGCATTCAACAACTTCCCATCTACTCCATATATTCTTAACACTTTCCACAATCCTAGCCTATCCACCCTGTCATATGCTTTCTCCAAATCCATGAAAGCCGCATACAACTTCTTTCCCTTCTCTAGAAACTTTTCCACTAAAGATCTGAGAATTAATATCTGATCTACACAACCTCTTCCCTTCCTAAAGCCTCCCTGTTCTTCTCCAACTAATTCCTCTGTTCTTTCTCTAACTTTGTCAATAAGTATCCTACCATACACCTTTCCTACTATACTAAGAAGACAAATGCCCCTATGATTACCACACACTTCTTTTTCCTCTTTTCCTTTGTACAAGGGAATAATTATACCTGACTTCCAATCCTCCGGGACTCTACCTTCCTCCCAGGCCAATCTGCACATCTTCCACATCCATTCTACTACTATCTCTCCCCCATGCTTCAGCATTTCACCACACACTCCATCAATTCCTGGGGCTTTCCCCGATTTAACTTTCTTCATTGCTTCCACAACTTCTATCCTACTGATTTCTTCCTGTCTTCTCACCTCCCTCCTTCTCCCAGCCATTCCCCAGCCACTTATACTCGCATTACTACCATCCTCCACGTTCAACAATTCCTTAAAGTGTTCTCTCCATCTGCTCACTTTTTCTCCCTTCTCCACTAGTAATCTACCATTTCTATCTTTCACTCCCCTGCTAACTTCACTACCACCCTGTCTTACTCTTTTCACCTCTTTCCAGAACATTTTCTTACAGTCCCTCCACTTTACACTCAAATTCCTTCCAAATTCCTCATCCACTCTCTTCTTACTCTCTCTTACTAATCTTTTCACCTCTCTCTCTTTCTTTCTACATATAACTCTCTCTTCCGCCTCTCAACTTCTTCCACGCCCCTATTTCTCATCCATTCATTGTATGCTTTCTTCTTTTGTGCCACAGCCCGTTTCACCTCTTCAGTCCACCACGCTGTTCCTTGCACCCCCCTCCGTCTTCTCTTCCTTCCACACACCACATCACATGCTGCACATATTTCTTCTGTAAATATTCTACACACACCTTCCACGTCCCCCATCTGCTCCAATTCATATTTGCCCAATCGTTCCTCCACTTCTCTCTTATACTCTGCCTTTTTCTCATCCTCTTGTAACCTTTCCACTCTCCTTGCAACTACTCCTTCCTCTTGTCTTTCCCTTCTTCTATTGCTCCATCTTACTTGAACTTTAATTCTGGCCACCACCAAGTAGTGGTCAGAAAGTCCACTCCCCCAACCTCTATAAACTCTTGCATCCAATATACGTCTTCGCATCCTTTCATCCACACACACATAATCAATCATTGCCTTCCTTTCACTCAGTTCACCACCCACCCTTCTCATCACTCGCCATGTATACCTGTGGATCATTTTATGCCTGAAGAGGGTATTGGCTATCACCAACCCCCTCCCACCACAAATGTCCACTAACGCACTCCCATTCTCATCTACCTCAGCAGGCACACCCCACTCACCAACTATTCCATCCACCTTCACATTCCCAACTTTACCATTCATATCACCAATCAAAAACACTCTCTCATTCCTTCCAAACTTTTCCATGCACACTTCTACATTTGTCCAGAACTCTTCTCTCACTCTTCTAGCACGATCTTGCGTTGGAGCATACACACACACAATCGCCCACATTTGTATTCCAACTTTCAACTTTACCCACACAATCCTTGATCCAACTGATCCATACTGTCTTATGCTCTTCTTCCGTCTTTTACTCACAACTATACATACTCCTTCCTTTCCCCTCTCATTCTCACCTACTCCTGCACATATACCCCATCCATACTCCCATTCTCTCACACTTTCTCCTCTCCGTTTTGTTTCAGTTATTCCACATACATCCACTTTCGCATCCTCAAGCACCTGGACAATCTCTCTCTCTTTCACCTCATCATTTGCTCCCCTTACATTCCAAGTTCCAATTGCAATGTCCTTTGTCCGGTCCTTGGTCGTCAACGTTTGGTCAGTCCTTGTCTGAGGCTTCTTGTTTGTTTTTTTAGTTATTTAGTTATTATTATTATTATTATTAGCATTATTATTATTAATATTATTATTATTATTATTATTATTATTATTATTATTATTAGCATTAGCATTATTATTATTATTAGCATTATTATTATTATTAGCATTATTATTATTAGCATTATTATTATTATTATTATTATTAGCATTATTATTATTATTATTATTAGCATTATTATTATTATTATTATTAGCATTATTATTATTAACATTATTATTATTATTATTATTATTATTATTATTATTATTATCATTATTAGCATTATTAGTATTAGTATTAGTATTATTATTAGCATTATTATTATTATTATTATTATTATTACTCGTATTATTATTATTATTATTATTATTATTATTATTATTATTATTAGCATTATTATTATTATTATTATTAGCATTATTATTATTATTATTATTAGCATTATTATCATTATTATTATTATTATTATTATTATTATCATTATTATTATTATTATTAGCATTATTATTATTAGCATTATTATTATTATTAGCATTATTAATATTATTATTATTATTATTATTATTATTATTATTATTACTGTTATTATTATTATTATTATTATTGTTATTATTATTATTATTATTATTATTATTATTATTACTACTACTACTACTACAAGTACTACTGCTACTACTAGAATTAGTAGTAGTAATAACAATAGTAGTAGCAGTAGTAGTAATAGTAGTAGTAGTAGTGTTAGTAGTAGTAGTAGTGGAAGTAGTAGTAGTAGGGGTAGTAGTAGTAGTAATAATAATAATGAGTAAAAAAAATGCTTTTATATTATTATTATTATTATTATTATTATTATTA
Organism: Coenobita brevimanus; assembly: GCF_032717465.1. Classification (NCBI taxonomy): domain Eukaryota; kingdom Metazoa; phylum Arthropoda; class Malacostraca; order Decapoda; family Coenobitidae; genus Coenobita; species Coenobita brevimanus. Next base: position 23,460,060 of record NC_136973.1, read on the forward strand.
TTATTATTATTAGATGAGGTGTCTGAGGAGTATGTGTGGAGTGACGCGTATGGATCGGGTGCGGAATGATGAAGTGCGAAGGAGAACTGGAGTTGTTCGGGAGATGGCTGGTAGAGTTGAACAGAGGGTGTTGCGATGGTTTGGGCACATGGAAAGAATGGATAATGAGCGATTGGTGAAAAAGATAACTAGATATGATGTGAGAGGTGTAAGGCTGAGAGGAAGACCACGAATAGGATGGATGGACAGTGTGAAGAGAGCGCTGGATGCGAGAGGGATGTCTGTTGAGCAGGGAAGAGTGGCTGTGGTGACAGAAATAAATGGAGAGAAATTGTGAATGAATAAGTGGTGACGCAGCCCTGAGGGGATATTCTCCCGCATTTGGTCTGATCAGCTATAGTAGCTGCAGCGAGAAATGAACGCTGTGGTGGGGCAGCCGGGATGACCGGGGATTCCCCCACTGTAGCCATATCTACATGTCACCGACCATCGGCCACCGCTGCAGCCCCGCTCCATGATCCTTACCCTGTGTCTCTGGCTTTCTCTTTCTCTCTCGGTTTCTATATAAACTGGTGTATTTCCGAAACTAATTATGAAATTATTATGACTTTTGTTCCACACCACCTTTGAGGTAAAAATCAAGGAGAGTTTTCTGTATAAAGGTTTCCCCCCCTCCTAAATGTGGCATATGAGCGGGGAAGTGCGGCCTTGCCGATACCTACGCCTGACCTATAATTATACACTCGCCAGAACTGACCTGCCCTCAGACAAGGGGGGGGAAACCTTTATACAGAAAACTCTCCTTGATTTTTACCTCAGTGGTGGTGTGGAACAAAAGTCATAATAATTTCATAATTAGTTTCGGAAATACAGCAGTTTATATAGAAACCGAGAGAGAAAGAGAAAGCCAGAGACACAGGGTAAGGATCATGGAGCGGGGCTGCAGCGGTGGCCGATGGTCGGTGACATCCTACCTCTATGGACGGTGACATGTGGATATGGCTACAGTGGGGGAATCCCCGGATGACCGGCTGCCCCACCACAGCGTTCATTTCTCGCTGCGGCTACTATAGTCAGGTCAGGTGCAGGTAAGGGGATGGGCCTGTTATAATGTGGCAGGGGTAAACCAGCTCTGCTGTCGGGCCCTGCTGCTGATGTCACTGATTGCATTGCGCAGTTGACCCTTGTGCGGTGTGGTGCGGTGAGGATCTGTCCGTTCTCCCCTTGGGGCTAAGATGCGAATGAATGTGTTTGAATGGATGAGTAAATGGGGAGTGTGTCGTCCTGTCTCGGCTACCTCCCTTTCCTTGGGGGAAGCAGCCTAGGTATATAGATAGATAGATTATTATTATTATTATTATTATTAGTAGTAGTAGTAGTAGTAGTAGTAGTAGTATTGTTGTTGTTGTTGTTGTAATTATTACCATTATTATTTTCATTATTATTATTATTATTATTATTATTATTATTATTATTATTGTTATCTTTATTATTATTATTATTATTATTATTATTAGTTATTATTATTATTGTTATCTTTATTATTATTATCATTATTATTATTGTTATTATTATTATTATTATTATTATTATCATTATGATTATTATTATTGTTGTAATTATTATTATTATTATTGTTATTATTGTTATTATTATTATTATTATTATTATTATTATTATTTATTATTATTATTATTATTATTATTATTATTTAAATTACCATGATTATTATTATCATCATCATCATCCGATCCTACATTGTCCCATGAGGAGCGTAGGAGCCCGGGGCTAGGCAAGTTAGTCCTGACATTTAAGATGAGAGTGACCAGCCTCACTCATCCCTGAGTGGCATTACATGAGCAATAAACCCCAACCATCCCTTGGATATAAACCATCACCGGCTCAATCCGATTGGAGCGCCTTAATTACCCACTAAACCACCAGGCTCCATAATTTGGTTATATGGTTACCACCCAGCGTAATAAATGGTTTCCTGGTGTACAGAAAACCATTTGGCTTGTCGCTCAGTGTAAAGTCACCCACAGGCAGAAGGAAGAGGAAAGAATGAAGGAAAGAAAGACAGAATATGGAGTGTAAAGTCACCCGTAGGCAGAAGGAAGAGGAAAGAATGAAGGAAAGACAGAAGAGGATGGAAGGAAAAAAGGATGGAGGAGAGGAAAGGGTTGACACCCGAGAGCAGCACTACATCGAGTGAGTGGATGGTGAGCGCCCCCACCTACCACAAATTATTATTATTATTATTATTATTATTATTGTTGTTGTTGTTGTTGTTGTTGTTATTGTTAATGACAACTGAACCAGATAGACAGATAGATGTCGATAGATAAACAGATAGATGGAGCTACTTTTGAAACATTACTTCGATGCTGTTACTTAAGGCAGTTCTGTGAATCTCCTTGGTTACTAGTCGTAAGATAGATAAATAGATAGATAGAGATATAAATGGACAGATACACCACACTGATAGATAGATAGATGGATAGATACGATAGATAGATAGATGAAGATATAGAGGGCTACATTAGACTGATAGATAGATGGCTAGACAGACAGGTAGGTGGTTAGATAGATGGAAATATATGCAGTATAGATAGACTAGATTGATGGATTAATAGATAGATAGATAGATAGATGTATAGATAGATGGAGGTATAGAGACATATACTAGACTGATAGATAGATAGATGAATAGATACAGGGAGATAGAGAGAGACAGACACACTAGACTGACAGATAGATAGATAGATAGGTAGATAGATAGAAAAATTTAAACACCAAATATTTATTTTCATGTATAGGTGGTAGAATCTCCTTGGTTACTAGATAGATAGACAGACAGAGATAGATAAATGCATAGACAGATAGATAGATAGACAAATTTAAACAACACCTACTATTTATTTTCATGTATAGGTGGTAGAATCTCCTTGGTTACTAAATAGATAGATAGACAGATAGATAGATAGATAGATAGACAGACACACAAATAACAAAACCAAGTAATAATTTTCCCGGTACTGAATATATTTCCTATTATAATCTCCTTGGTTACTAGACAGACATAGATAGATAGATAGATAGATAGATACAAAGACGAATTGCATTTAAACTTAATCAAACTCATAATTGATTTGTTATACTTATTTTTATACTAGAGTCTCCTTGGTTACTAGTCTTAATAGATAGACAGAGAAGTAGGTAGATATAGACTGACAGATAGATATAGATAGATAGATAGACAGACTCTGGAAGGTAGGTGGGTAGTAAGGTTGGTAGGTAGGTAGGTAAGAAGGTAGGAAGGTAGGTAAGTAGGTAGGTAGGCAGGTAGGTAGGTAGATAGATAGTAATGTAGGTAGGTATGTAGGTAGGCAGGCAGGCAGGTAGATATGTAGGTAGGAAGGTAGGTAGGTTGGAAGGTAGGTTAGTAGGTAGGTAGGTAGATAGGTAGGTAGGTAGGTAAGAAGGTAAGAAGGTAGGTATTTAGGTAGGTAGGTATTTAGGTAGGTAGGTAGGTAGGTAGGTAGGTATGTAGGTAGGAAGGTAGGTAGGTTGGAAGGTAGGTTAGTAGGTAGGTAGGTAGATAGGTAGGTAGGTAGGTAGATAGGTAGGTAGGTAGGTAGGTAGGTAGGTAAGAAGGTAAGAAGGTAGGTAGGTAGGTAGGAATTTACGTAGGTAGGTAGGTGGGTAGGTAGGTAGGTAAGAACTTAGGTAGGTAGGTAAAAAGGTAGGTACGCAGGTAGGTAGGTAGGACGGTAGGTAGGTAGATAAGAAGGTAGATAGGACGGTAGGTAGGTAGGTAGGTAGGTAGATAAGAAGGTAGGCAGGACGGTAGGTAGGTAGGTAGGTAAGAAGGTAATTAGTTATGTAGGTAGGTAAGTAGGTAAGAAGGTAAGTAGGTAGGTAGGTATATAGGTAGGTAGATAGGTAGGTAGGTAGATAGATAGGTAGGTAGATAGATAGGTAGGTAGGTAGGTAGGTAGGTAAGAAGGTAGGTAAATAGGTGGGTAGATAAGTAGGTAGGTAGGTAGGTCGGTAGTTAGGTAAACAGGTAAGTAGGTAGGTAGGTAGGAGGGTAGGTAGGTAGGTAGGTAGGAAGGTAGGTAGATAGGTAGACAGGTAGGTAGGTATCTAGGTAGGTATGTAGAAGGGTAGGTAGGTAGGTAGGTAGGTAGGTAGGGGGTAGGTAGGTAGGCAAATAGGTAGGTAGGTAAGTAGGAAAGTAGGTAGGCAGGTAGACAGACAGTTTCCTATCTATCTTCATACCTACCTACCTGTCTATCTGTTAATCTATCAATCTCTTTCTTTCTTTCTTTCCATTAACATTTCCCATCCATGTCACCAGCCCCCTTCGCCTCCTGGTGAGTTTATCTATCCCTCTATCTATCTGCACCCTTGTCTGTGTATCTATCTGGACCTATTTATCTATCTGTGTATCTATCTGGACCTATTTATCTATCTGTGTATCTATCTGGACCTATTTATCTATCTGTGTATCTATCTGGACCTATTTATCTATCTGTGTATCTATCTGGACCTATTTATCTATCTGGACCTATTTATCTATCTGTGTATCTATCTGGACCTATTTATCTATCTGTGTATCTATCTGGACCTATTTATCTATCTGTGTATCTACCTGGACCTATTTATCTATGTATCTATCTGGACCTATTTATCTATCTGTGTATCTATCTGGACCTATTTATCTATGTGTATCTATCTGGACCTATTTATCTATCTGTGTATCTATCTACCCTTCACACGTCAGCACCTCCCTCACCCCATTTATTGCTGGTATATATTTATCTATCTATCAATCCATCTATTTATCTATCTACTATCTATCCATCTATCTACCTGGAACCTTTTATCTATCTATCTGCAGCTATTTATCTATCTATGGATTTAATTCCTACTTTCTTATAAAATCTCCATTCCAATTATTCTCTTCCTATCTACTATAAATGTTGACTTATTAACTATCTATCTATCTATCTGTCTGTCTATCTATCTCTTTATCTATCGAGTATCTGTATATCTTTCTAGATCTATCTATCTATCTACCTATCTATCTATCTACTTATCTACCTAGCAATCAATCTATCTATCAATCTATCTTTCAAATGTCCTTGTCATGCCATCAGTTCCCTCGCCTCCTATCTTTTTTTTTTTTTTTTTTTATGTGTTCGACTCATGGCATAGGCTACACATCCTGCTGCCAAGGCCCAGTAGTCCTCCTACATACCATACACCTCTACATGTCACCACTTCGGCGCTAACACCCACCGTCCATATTGAATACATGCTAGGGCTGTCTCATACAGGACTGGTGTATTGGTATTAGCGGGGGTATTTTTATGGCACTAACACCCACCGTCCATACTGAATACATGCTAGGGCTGTCTCATACAGGACTGGTGTATTGGTATTTTTACGACATGTCGGCGGGTCTTCTGGTAGATCAGTAAAGTCTGTGTTTAGGAAATTTGTTACATACATATAGTTGCAAAAATATATTAAAAGTTAATTAAAAATCATCAGTATTTATTTTCTCTATTTGTCTGTTGACCTACTGTCTATCTACCAAGGAGGTACCGTCCACTCACCCGACGTAGTGATATATTTATTGGATAGGTACAGACGTCGGAATAAGTTCGTTTCCTTTTCCATGTTTGTAACACTGCTCGATGGAGAGCTACCCCCTCCTCCTCCCTTCCTCATAGTACCACACTCCCACCCAACCCCCCCACTTTTCTCTCCTACCCCATAACCCCACCAGGTACCCTCCATACTCGCTCACAGCCAGCTAGGGGTTTCTGTACAGTGGGGCACCAATTTCCGCGCCTAATTGGGTCCAAAAATAATGCGCGAAAGTGGAATTAGCGAAAATTGGGGCATTGTCTTTATGGCAAAAAGGCTAATTGGTTCCCGGTTATCCTAAAGTAACATCAGATTTTCATTTTCACTTGCAATACAGTACATCAAATCACTATTGTACATTGCATTGTGAGATACAAACAATAAAAACTGTACAGTACACATTATATGAGGAGAAACATACCACAGAGACCAGGTTGAGGTGTTTAATGGATGTTGGGGGTAAGTATTCGAGCCTTTCCTCCCGACTTTGAATGTCCCGGCCACTTTTTATCACCACCACTGCCTCCCGGCCCTCCCCCCACACCACCAGGCTCTCCCCCCACACCACCAGGCCTTTTCCCCACACTACCAGGTATAGTAGAGGCCATTGAACCGTGAGAATCCAACACAATGGAGCTAGCACGCTCGTACACAATGGCGGGAATGGGTGGACAGAGTGTTGACATGACGTCATTCAAGATGGCGGTGGGTTGCGGGCGGGCGGTGCAGGAAATTCAAAGTTCAAAATATTGTCCCAAACCCAAAATTTGTGCGCGAAAATCGATTTTTTTCAAGCGAAAGTGGAAGTTAGGGAATATTTGGTGCATGCCGCGAAAGTGGATTCCGCGAATCCTGCTGTAGCGAAAGTTGGTGCCCCACTGTACTTCAAGCACCTCTCTAATGAGGTGCATTCAAAGCTAGTATTACGGTAGATGTCACCACCATTGGGACAAACCCATTCCCCATGCTCTTTAATAAGTATATTTTTCTTTGATAAATATCTACACTGTTGCGTGAAACAGTGAACCATAGTAATGTCATACTGTGATATATATAATACAAATAGAACACACACACACACACACACACACACACACACACATATATATATATATATATATATATATATATATATATATATATATATATATATATATATATATATAACGTAGCGTGAATTGTTTATATACATAAAACTGATATTAAAATATCATTGATGGAATACGATGGCAACCCGCCATTTCAGTGGTCCTATATTATTTCATTTCTGCTACATTTAGTGCAAGTTAGGTTCTTAATACACAGTTTGTTCAGACTGTAAATTGCGCCTAGTGGGTGTCTTGAATCCTTCAGTCTCTTTGTGGGCAGATATTAAATGTTGAGTAAATACTGGGACTCAACATTTTGTTAACTCCCTTCACCCATGCACACCACAAGACCAGTGTTGCCACGGTTTGAGAAGGCCATGGTGTTGAGTCCTCAGACCCTCCAAAGCAATTACAGTACCTTACTTTATCTAACCTAACCAGACCACAAGTAGCCTAGACTAAATTGTATTATTTTAAGTATTAGCCCTAGTGCGTTTGTTTTGAAAACAAATCTCATGTGAAAAAACTTAAACACTGGACTGTCGTGCGCATGCGTGAAGTGAGTGAGCAAAATGTTGAGTCCCAGTATTTACTCAGCATTAAATTTCTGCCCACATAGAGACTGAAAGTCAAGATACCTACTAGGCGCAATTTACAGTGTGATCAAACTATGTATTAAGACCTAACTTGCACTAAATGTAGCAGAAATAAATAATATAGGACCATCATATTCCATCAATGATATTTTAATTTCCGTTTATGATAAATATAAGCAATTCACGCTACGTTATATATACGTGTTCTATTTGTATTATTTATATTACGGTATATGACATTACTATATTTCACAGTTTCACACAACAGTGTACAAATTTAACTAAGAAAAATATGCTTTTTAAAGAGCGCGGGGACTCTGTTTGTCCCAGTGGTAGTGACAGCTACCGGAATACTATGCTTTTTCAGAAGCACTCCATTACGTGTAGTCCGAACAACTAATAAAGAAATCTCTATCTATATACCTAGGCTGTTTCCCCCAAGGAAAGGGAGGTAGCCAAGACGGGACGACACACTCGCAATTTACTCATCCATTCAAACACATTCATCCACATCTTAGCCCCAAAGGGGAGAAGAGACAGAGCCTCACCGCATCACACCCTAGAAGGGTCAACTGCGCAGTGGAATCAGTGATATCAGCAGCAGGGCCCGACAGCAGAGCTGGTTTACCCCTGCCACATCATAATAGACCCATCCCCTTACCCGCACCTGACCTGACTAGCTGATCAGACCAAATGTGGGAGAATATCCCCCCAGGGCTGCATCATCATTTATTCATTCACAATTTCTCTCCATTTATTTCTGTCACCACAGCCACTCTTCCTTGCTCAACAGACATCCCTCTCGCATCCAGCGCTCTCTTCACACTGTCCATCCATCCTATTCGTGGTCTCCCTCTCAGCCTTACACCTCTCACATCAGATCTAGTTATCTTTTTCACCAATCGCTCGTTTTCCATTCTCTTCATATGCCCAAACCATCGCAACACCCTCTGCTCAACTCTACCAGCCATCTCCCGAACAACTCCAGTTCTTCTTCGCGCCTCATCATATCGCACTCGATCCATACGCGTCACTGCACACATACTCCTCAGACACCTCATCTCCATTACATTCAAACTTTTCCTCTCTACTACACCCATATTCCATGTTTCAGCCCCATATAATGCAGTCGGTACCACAACACCCTCATACAGCCTTCTCTTTACATCCATTCTAAGCGAACGACATCTACGAGTAAACACTTTTTTCTTTCCTCCAAGCACCTTACCTACTTCATTCATTCTAAACTTCACTTCTGCATCTATTCTTCCATCCACAGCAACATGTGACCCTAAATATTAAAACACTCTACCTCCTCAAGCAACTCACCATTCTAAACTATATTCATCCCCCTACCATCTACCAACCTCGTACACGTCACTTTACTCTTATTCTCATTTACTTTCATTTTCCTCCTATCACACACCCTTCCAAACTCCTCTACCAACTGTCTTAATCTCTCCTCTGAATCAGCCACCAGTGCAGTATCATCTGCAAACAGCAGCTGCGTCAGATTCCACTCTCCACCATCAACATTCACCAAACTCAGACCTCCACCTAAAACTCTTGCACTCACCTCCCTTACAATACCATCCATATAAATATTAAACAACCAAGGCAACATCACACATCCCTGTCGCAGCCACACTCTCATGGGAAACCAATCACTCACAGCATTTCCCACTCTTAGACATGCTGTACTATTTACATAAAAACTTTTCACCCCTTTTAGTAACCTACCATCAAGTCCATACAATCTTAAAAGAGTCCACAAAGCCTCCCTATCAATTCTATCATAAGCTTTCTCTAAATCCATGAATGCCCAAAACACATCCTTGCCTTTCACTAAATACTTTTCACACACTTGTCTCACAGCGAACACCTGATCCAAGCATCCCCTTTCTCTCCTAAAGCCACACTGCTCATCACCAATCACTCCCTCTGTACCCTTACTAACTCTCATAATTAACACTGCCATACACCTTACCTACAACACTCAACAGACTTATACCCCTAAAGCTAGTACATTCATATTTATCACCCTTGCCTTTATACAACAGGACCACACAGGCACTTGCCCAATCAACTGGCACACATACCTTTCACAAAGCACACATTCAACAATCTTACTAACCAGTCAACATTAGTCACCACCACCCTTCAGGTATTCCACAGCACACCCAACAATATGTGCATCTTTCCCTGTTTTCATCTCCTTTACTGCCTTCTCCACTTCCTCCTTCATGATCAAAGAATCATTCAACTCTCCCAACACATTTATTCCTTGCACTCTTCCATCCGCCACAATCTCAGCCACCCTTTCCTCCTCTACATTTAACAATCTTTCAAAATACTCTGCCCATCTCTTCCTTACTGCATCCATCTCAATTAGCATCCTTCCATCTTCTGCTTTTACTCGCTCTTCCTTCCCAGACTCTCCCTTTCGCACCCTTTTCACCTCCTTCCAGAACATTTATTCTGTTGAAAATTCTCAGTCAACTGCCTACCCCACCTTGCATCTGCTGCCACTTCAGCATCACGCACAGCCCTTCTCGCCCTATTCCTCTTTTCCTTATACCTCTCACATGACTCCTCATCCTTCCTCTGCAGCCACGCTTTATATGCACGTCTCTTCTCAGCCACAGCCATACATACTTCCTCGCACCACCATTCACTTCCTTTTCTTACACCATCACCCACACATCTCACCACACACCTCTTATGCATGCCCCACCACAACAGTCTTAAACAACTGCCATTCCTCCTCCACACTGCCATTCTCCTGATCTTTCACTGCGTTCCACTCATCTTTCAATTTCTCCTGATACTCTCTTTTATCCAACTCACTTTCACAACCTCCCTGCCACACCTAACTCTCCTAGCTCTCACCCATCTCTTACCTACTGTTAACTTTCCCTCCACCAGGTAGTGGTCAGACATACCTTCACCCTCCCTTCTCAGAACCCTCACATCCAACAATCTTCCTATTACATTCCTAGACACAATCACATAGTATCCACAACCCTTCCACCCTCCTGTCTCACCCTTGTATACTTGTAAATATTTCCAATCACCATCTCTCGCTCAACACACATCCCTATCATTCGTTCCCCATTTTCATTTCTTCCAGGCAAACCATGCATACCAACTACACTTTCAACTGCTATATTTCCCACTCTAGCAATCAGATCTCCCATCATTACCACATTCACATTTGCTCCCAAACTCTGCAGACACTCATCAACATCATTCCAGAAGGACTCCCTGACTTCATCCTTTTCACTACCAGGCCCATATGCACTCACAAACACCCACAACTCACGTTCAAATTTCGCTTTCACACACATCAGTCTCGATGACACTTCCATTCAATCACACACTGCTGTACTTCCGGACTCACTAACAAGGCCACACCTTCTCTTGCCCTTCCTCTATCAACACCTGACAATCTTCCATTCACACTTCCAAACATAGACTCACCCTTCCCTTTCATCTTCGTATCACTCAAAGCTAACACATCCAACTTTCTTCTCACAAACATTCTTCCAATCTCCTCCCTTTAAGCCTCAATCGTACTACATCCACGCACATTCATAGACCCAATCTTCAGGGTACGGGGATAACTCAATCCCTCATTCCTCTCTCTGGCCTGTCTCTTTTTAGGAGCTAAAAAACGGAGGAGGGGGTCCCTAGTCCCTTCACCCCGCCCCTTTTAGTTGCCTTTTACGACACGCAGGGAATACGGTGGCAGTATTCTTCCTAACACAACCTGGCCGCAGAGTAGTAGTACCACCCCATAGTGCGGCCAGATTGTGTCCACCCCCGCCACAGGGAGGGGGGAAAGGTTTACCACACTGTGTGTGTGTGTGTGTGTGTGTGTGTGTGTGTGTGTGTGTGTGTGTGAGAGAGAGAGAGAGAGAGAGAGAGAGAGAGAGAGAGAGAGAGAGAGAATAAATCTGCTGTGATTAAATGTTGCGATAGTAGACACCTCTTTTACACACACACACACACACACACACACACACACACACACACACACACAGTGAGAGAGAGGAGTTACAAGGAAAAGTTAGGATCATGACTATGCAGCCCATACCGTGGAGATACATCTTGTTTGCCTGGGAATGCATATCCAATTCACATTTATTCTAGTGTAAGATCCTGCCGATGAATCCCTTAAACTTTTCTACTGTAGTGTTAACAACGTCCATGTTGAGTCAGTTCCATGTGGAGCAGATCATGCACGTGAAAAAGTTTTCACGTAATTCTGTTGGTAAATTTTCTCATTTACGGCTTCCAGCCATGGTTGTGTACCGAGTCCGTGTTAATAGTAACTCTCTATGTAATGATTGTGAAACCCATTCAGATTTTAAACACTTTAATGAACTGACCTCGTAGTCTATGAGTTTCTACTAAAAAAGTCCCACAGTCCTCAGGCGAACCTGACACCTTAGTCTCCTGAACTCTTTTTAAGTCGACGTATGTCTTTTTCAAGCGACCAAAATTCCGTAGCAACTCAGGAAGTGGCCGTATTAAGGAGATATAGACTATGAGAACAATCTGTTTATTCCCAGAGAGAGAGAGAGTGAGAGAGAGAGACTTGGAATGGTAAGAATCAGGAGAAATACTGATAAGAAAAGTGAGAGGAGAAACTGAAGCAGAGAAGAGGAAAACACGCAGGTGAAAAAATGGAACAATGTTATAGAAGTGACACAGGGATGGAAGCGCACGCACGCACACACACACACACACACACACACACACACACACACACACACACACACACACACACACACACACACACACACACACACACACACACACACACACACACACACACACACACACACACACACACACATACTCACAGACGCACACTTTCTGAACATTTGTCGACCTATCTGTCTGCCTGTCTGTGTACTGCCCCTCCCCCCCCATCTCTCTCTCTGGATCCTTTGTCTCATCCCCAGTTTCCTTTTCCCTCCTTCCTCTTTCTTTATAACTATCTGCTCAGTTCCTACCTTCCTCCCTCTCGCCTTTCCTTCGTCTGTCTCCCCTTCAGTCACTCCCTCCATACCTCACTCTTCTTTCATCCTCCCTATGTCACAACTTTGTCTTACTTTTTTCATTTGTCATGTGTTACCTTTTTTTCTCCATTACTCCGTATTTCTTTACTTGTACTAAACCCATTTCCTTCACTGTTTTCTTTCCCCATTAATAACTGCATGCTCCTTTTTCTCTCACCTCTCTCCGTCTCTCCCTGTCACCTGAAATCTCCTCTTTCAATCCGCTCTTCCCACTGTCTTTCCCTCCCTTCCTCCCTCCCTCTCCCTCCCCTTGTCTTTCCTTCTTAACATCCCCCTCCTCTTTCTTGCCCTAAAAATTAAACCTATTTTCTTCCCACCCATAATCTCTACTTTCTCACCGCAAATTTCTCTAATTTATTTCTCTCCCTCCCTTTTCACTTGAATGTCATTCTCAATGCTTTCGTCTTAGTTCTGTCCCTGCGTCCTTGCCATAATAACGCACTTTCTTCCTCCTCCCCATTACCTTGCCTCCTTTTCTAATTTTTCTCATATCGTTCTCAGTATTCCGTTCCGTAGCTCGCTTTCCCACTTTCTTGTTTTGTTAACCCTATTTCTATGTTTGCTCCATTCCAATTTTCTCTCAGCTGTCTTCCATTTTGTCTCTGCTTCCTGTCTCCCAGCCTTCCAATTCACATCACCCTTTCCTCTTTCCCTTACACACTGCTTGAAATTCATTTCACCTCTCACCGTCTCTTTTTCTCATCCCTTGTCTCTTAACTCTCGTTGTTCTCTCCTTGCCTCTCCCCTTTTTATTTTCTCTAATGCCCTCTCATTTCTCATTATTCCACTCGCTCTCTCTCTCGGCCTGTCGCTCCCTGTCTTTTAACTCTCTCTCAGTGAAGTAAACTTTCCCTAACTTTATGTATATACTGTACTATTTTTTTATTAGTTCGGACTATACGTCATTAGAGAGGTGCTTGAAGTACAGAAACCCCTAGCTGGCTGTGAGCGAGAGCATGGAGGGTACCGGATGGAGTTATGGGGTCGGAGAGAAAAGTAGGGGGGGTTGGGTGGGAGTGTGGGACTATGAGGAAGGGAGGAGGAGGGGGTAGCTCTCCATCGAGCAGTGTTACAAACGCCTTAGTCCACAGAAAAGGAAACGAACTTATTCCGACGTCTGTACATACTGTATAGTTGAAAAAAACAGATTAAAAGTTGATTAAAAGGCGTCAGTATTTATTTTCTATGTACCTGTCTCTGTACCTTCTATTTATCTATCTAGGAGTTACCATCCACTCACACAATGTAGTGATACATATATTGGATAGATACATATAGATAGTTGGAAGAATAGATTAAAAGTTTATCAAAAAGCATTAATGTTGGTTTTCTCTCTCTCTTTCTGTCTACTATCCTATCCATCTATCTACTAGGTACCATCCACTCATCCGATGTAGTTAATTATTAATTTATCAGATAGATACACATACCGGTAGTTAGTTGCACAAATAGATTAAATGTTAATTAAAAGACATCAATATATATTTTATGTACATGTCTGACTACCTACCTATTTATTACGTACCATCCACTCATCCGATGTAGTGATAGATTTGTTAGATAGATACATGTAGATACATGCGACAATAGATTAAGAGTTGAATAAAAGGCATCAATATTTTCTGTACCTGTCTGTCTGCCTATCTATCTTTCTATCTAGTAGGTACCATCCTCTCGTCCGATGTAGTGATAGATTTATTAGATAGATACATGTAGATACAGGCGACAATAGATTAAAAGTTGGTTAGAAGACATCAATATTTTCTCTACCTGTCTGTCTGCCTACCTATCTTTCTATCTAGTAGGTACCATCCTCTCGCCCGATGTAGTGATAGATATATTAGATACATAAATATAGATGGTTGCAAAAATAATTCTGGAGTTGCTTAAAAGGCATCAATATTTATTTTGTATACCTGCCTGTCTACCTACTGTATATCTACCCAGTAGGTACCATCCATTCACCCGATGAAGTAGTAGTTTAATTAGATAAAAATCGTCTCGAATATACTGTAGATTCAAAAGTCTTTAAAAGTAATGGAAAGTCCTTTTCTCTACCTGTCTGTCTACAGACCTGTCTTTCTATCTAGCAGGTACCATCCACTCACCGATGTAGTAATAGACATTAGCATATAGCTAGTTGCAAAAATAGATTAAAAGTTGATTAATAAACATCGATATTTATGTTCTCTATCTGTCTCTATACCTTCTATCTATCTATCTATCTATCTAGGAGGTACCATCCACTCACCCAGTGTAGTGATACATTTATTAGATTGATTCATATGGTTAGTTGCAGAAATAGATAAGAAGATGATCAAAAGGCATCACTATTTATTTTCTCTACCATCTTTATCTATGAGGTAGGCACCATCCACTCACCCAATAAAGTGACAGATTTATTAGACAGATACATATAGACAGTTGCAAAAATAGATTAAAAGTTGATTAAAAGGCATCAGCATTTATTTGATCTACCTGTCTGTCTGCCTTTCTATCTATCTATCATGTAGGTACCATTCACTCACCCGATGTAGTGATAGATTTATTTGATACGGTAGATACGTAACGTTATAGATAGCTGGAAAAATAGATTAAAAGCTGAGTAAAAGGCATCAGTATTTATTTTCTCAGCCTGTATTTCTACCTTCCTATCTATCTATCCGGTAGGTACCATCCAGTCATCCGATGTAGTGACAGATTTATTAGATACCGATATTTAGTTTTAAACAAGATTAAAACATAATTAAAATACATTGCAGTGTTCTCTACCTCTGTCGACATACCTATCTCTCTATCTAGTTCGTATCATCCACTCATCCGATGTAGTGACAATTATTCTATAGACATCTATGCACAGTCGCAAAAATAGACTAAAAGATTATTAAAAGGATCAGTATTTATTACCTCTACCCTATGTATCTATCAAATAGGTGCCATCCACTCACCCGATGTAATGACAGATTTACTTGAGAGAGAGAGAGAGAGAGAGAGAGAGAGAGAGAGAGAGAGAGAGAGAGAGAGAGAGAGAGAGTTGTAAAATAAAATAAAAGTTTAGTAAAAGGCATCAGTATTTATTTTCGCTACCTGTCTCTCCACCTACCTGTGTGCCAAATTAGTAGGTACCATCCAGACACCCGATGTAGTGATATATTTATTAGGTACACTACATGTGCATGGAAAAGTTTGGAAGGAATGAGAGAGTGTTTTTGATCGGTGATATGAATGGTAAAGTTGGGAATGTGAAGGTGGATGGAATAGTTGGTGAGTGGGGTGTGCCTGCTGAGACAGATGAGAATGGGAGTGCGTTAGTGGACATTTGTGGTGGGAGGGGGTTGGTGATAGCCAATACCCTCTTCAGGCATAAAATGATCCACAGGTATACATGGCGAGTGATGAGAAGGGTGGGTGGTGAACTGAATGAAAAGAAGGCAATGATTGATTACATGTGTGTGGATGAAAGGATGCGAAGATGTGTAATGGATGCAAGAGCTTATAGAGTTTGGGGGAGTGGACTTTCTGACCACTACTTAGTGGTGGCCAGAATTAGGATCCAAGTAAGATGGAGGAAGAGAAGAAGGGAAAGACGAGAGGAAGGAGTAGTTGCAAGGAGAGTGGAAAGGTTACAAGAGGATGAGAAAAAGGCAGAGTATAAGAGAGAAGTGGAGGAACGATTGGGCATATATGAATTGGAGCAGATGGGGGACGTGGAAGGTTTGTGTAGGATATTTACAGAAGAAATATGTGCAGCATGTGATGTGGTGTGTGGGATGAAGAGAAGACGGAGGGGGGTGCAAGGAACAGCGTGGTGGACTGAAGAGGTGAGTCAGGCTGTGGCACAAAAGAAGAAAGCATACAATGAATGGATGAGGAATAGGGACGTGGAAGAAGCTGAGAGGCGGAAGAAAGAGTAATATGCAGAAAGAAAGAGAGAGGTGAAAAGATTAGTAAGAGAGAGTAAGAAGAGAGTGGATGAGGAATTTGGAAGGAATTTGAGTGTAAAGTGGAGGGACTGTAAGAAACTGTTCTGGAAAGAGGTGAAGAGAGTAAGGTGGAAGTGAGGTTAGCAGGGGAGTGAAAGACAAAAATGGTAGATTACTAGTGGAGAAGGGAGAAAAAGTGAGCAGATGGAGAGAACACTTTAAGGAATTGTTGAACATAGAGGATGGACGTAATGCGAGTATAAGTGGCTGGGGAATGGCTGGGAGAAGGAGGGAGGTGAGAAGACAGGAAGAAATCAGTAGGATAGAAGTTGTGGAAGCAATGAAGAAAGTTAAATTGGGGAAAGCCCCAGGAATTGATGCAGTGTGTGGTGAAATGCTGAAGCATGGGGGAGAGATAGTAGTAGAATGGATGTGGAAGATGTGCAGATTGGCCTGGGAGGAAGGTAGAGTCCCGGAGGATTGGAAGTCAGGTATAATTATTCCCTTGTACAAAGGAAAAGGGGAAAAAGAAGTGTGTGGTAATCATAGGGGCATTTGTCTTCTTAGTATAGTAGGAAAAGTGTATGGTAGGATACTTATTGACAAAGTTAGAGAAAGAACAGAGGAATTAGTTGGAGAAGAACAAGGAGGCTTTAGGAAGGGAAGAGGTTGTGTAGATCAGATATTCATTCTTAGATATTTAGTGGAAAAGTTTCTAGAGAAGGGAAAGAAGTTGTATGCGGCTTTCATGGATTTGGAGAAAGCATATGACAGGGTGGATAGACAAGGATTGTGGAAAGTATTAAGAATATATGGAGTAGATGGGAAGTTGTTGAATGCTGTGAAGAGTATGCATGATGGTGCAAAGGCTGCAGTGCGTGTGGATGGTGAACTAAGTGAATTTTTCTCTTTGAAAGTTGGGTTGAAACAGGGATGTGTCATGTCTCCATGGTTGTTCAATCTGTACATGGATGGGGTAATAAGAGAGGTACAAGGTAGGGTAGTGGATGTTGGAGTGGCCCTGGTGAGAGAGGATAGTGTTTGGAAACTCCCTGTACTGTTGTTTGCAGATGATACTGTGTTGTTGAGTGAAGACGAAGGAGAGCTGCAAGGCTTGGTGGATGAGTTTGGGAGAGTGTGTAAGAAACGGAATCTAAAGGTGAATGTAGGGAAGAGTAAAGTGATGGTCTTTGAGAGAGGTGAAGTCAGTGAATGTACAGCGAGGTTGGATGGTGAGGAATTGGAAAATGTGAGTACGTTTAAGTACTTGGGTAGTGTGATGAGTAAGGATGGAGGTTTGGAGGGTGAAGTGCTTGAAAGGGTACAGCAGGGAAGAAAGGTTGCTGGTTCTTTGAAAGCAGTGATAAGAAACAGGGAAGTGAGCATGGAAGTGAAAAAGTTACTACATGACAGTATTGTGATACCAACTCTAACGTATGGAAGTGAAGCTTGGACGTTGTTGGAAGGACACAAGTCAAGAGTGAGAGCAGTGGAAATGAGTTATTTAAGAGGAGCCTGTGGAGTCGCATGGAGAGACAGGCTGACGAATGAGGATATAAAGGAGCGTTTTGGTGTGGATGTGGATGTGATAGGAAGCGTTATGAGGAACACATTGAGGTGGTTTGGCCATGTGGAGAGGATGGAGGGTGAAAGACTGACGAAGAGAGTGTATGTGAGTGAGGTGGAGGGGGGAAGAGGGAGGGGGAGGCCGAGGATGAGATGGAGGGATGGGGTGGAGAGGTATATGAGAGAGGGGGGTGTAAGTTGGGAGCAGGGCAGTGAAGTGGCGGGGGACAGGGCGACGTGGAGGCGATTTGTTTGTGGCCACCCGAAACGGGCTTGAGGCGTCTGGCAATAGATAGATAGATAGATAGATTATTATTATTATTATAATTCTCTCTCTCTCTCTCTCTCTCTCTCTCTCTCTCTCTCTCTCTGTATATTGTAAATTCTAGGCAATCTTTTATTATAAATACTGATCAGTCTTCATTATCACCACCACCACCAGTATAATGATGATAATAAAGATAATAATAATAATAATAATAATAATAATAATAATAATAATAATAGCAATAATAATAATAATAATAATAATAATAATAATAATAATAATAATAATAATAATAATAATAATAATAATAATAATAAAGACTACTCATACTAGTAGTGTAGCCCTTGCACACAGTACACACAAGAGGCGGTACACGTGCACTACCTGGGTGGAGGGCAGTACGGTATGGGTGTAGGGGGCGGGAGTTAGGATGTCAGCGGCCGTTTGGTGCCACACAACGACACACTGCTGCTGACGGCGGCCGTGGCTGCCACCATTACCCGAGCCAAAGGCGTTAGGGATCACCACCACCTTCATAGCTTTACGCACCTTTGACACTACATCTTGACGTTTTTCTCTCTTTTCTTTTATTTAGCCTTTTTCTCTTTGACCCTAACTTGGTCTAAAATTACCCTCTAGCCTTCCTCTGTCTATCTATCTATCTGTCTATTGACACACGCCTTAATCCCGTAAGGGGTGGCCACAAACAAATTGCCTCCATGTCGCCCTGTCCCCTGCCATTTCACTGCCCTGCTCCCAGCTCACATCCCCCTCTCTCATATCCCTCTCCACTCCATCCCTCCATCTCATCCTTGGCCTCCCCTTCCCTCTCCCCCCCTCCACCTTACTCACATACACTCTTCTAGTTAGTCTCTCACTCTTCATCCTCTCCACATGGCCAAACCACCTCAGTGTGTTTCTCCTAACGCTTCCTATCACATCCACATCCACACCACAACGCTCCTTCACTTCCTCATTTGTCAGTCTGTCTCTCCATGTAACTCCACACCACAAAGCTCCTTCACTTCCTCATTTGTCAGTCTGTCTCTCCATGTAACTCCACACCACAAAGCTCCTTCACTTCCTCATTTGTCAGTCTGTCTCTCCATGTAACTCCACACCACAACGCTCCTTCACTTCCTCATATGTCAGTCTGTCTCTCCATGTAACTCTACACCACAACGCTCCTTCACTTCCTCATTTGTCTGTCTGTCACTGTTGTTGTAAAATTAATATAAATCCTTTTCAGTGGTAAGTGGGGGTGCTCGCCATCCACTCACTCGATGTAGCGCCTAGCCCCGGGTTGTTACGCTGCTCATGGGGCAACGTAGGATTGGCTGATGGATGGATGGATGGCTTCTCTGTAATATTTTCAGAATGGTGGATGGAAGATGTCTCTCGCTGTGGCCAAATTTGAGAAAGAGCTGGGTGGTGGGAGTGGCGTGGCGGGCAGTGCCGTGGCGCCCATGCCGGGTGTCATAGAGAAGGTGGTGGTGGCGCCGGGCCAGATGGTGGCAGCTGGTGACCCGCTGGTCGTTAGGATTGCCAGGAAGATGGAGCTGAGTGGCAGATGGTGCGATGTATGGCTGATTATTTGATGTTGATGATGATGATGGTGGTGGTGGTGATGATGGTGATGGTGGTGGCGGTGATGGTGGTGATGGTGATGGTGGTGATGATGATGGTGGTGATGATGATGACGATGGTGGTGATGATGATGGTGGTGGTGATGTATGGGTGATTATTTGCTGTTATTTATGATGGTGGTGGTGGTGGTGGTGGTGATGATGATGATGATGGTAATGCTGCTGCTGATGATGATGATGGAGATGATGATGATGATGGTGGGATGTATGGGTGATTATTTGCTGTTGTTGATGATGATGATGATGGTGGTGTTGGTGATGATCATGATGGTGAGGATGATGATGATGATGAGGATGATGATGATGATGATGATGATGGCAATGGTTGTCTCTCTCCTTTCTGGCAGTATGTGATCAAGGCGGGACGCGCGGGTGTGGTGGTGTGATGATGATGGTGATGATGATGCTGATGAAGATGGTGATGATGGTGATGGTGATGATGATGATGATGATGATGGCAATGGTTGTCTTCTTTTTGGCAGTGTGAGATCAAGGCGGGACGCGCGGGTGTGGTGATGATGATGATGATGATGATGATGATGATGATGATGATGATGATGGCAATAGCTGTCTCTCTCCTTTTTGGCAGGGTGTGATCAAGGCGGGACGCGCGGGTGTGGTGCAGAAGGTATTATTTACACCCGGGGAGAGTGTAGCCAAGAACACTACACTGGTGAAGATGAAGGGGGCGGTGAACGACAACAGAGTGTTGCTGCAGTGCTAACGGTGGTGCACTGCTGATTGGAAGGACTAGAGATTGAGTAGAAGAGTGGGGAGGAAAGTAGGGGTGGTGGCTTAGTGGTAACGGTGGTGGACTGCTGATTGGAAGAACTAGAGATTGAGTAGACGAGTGAGGAGGACAAGTAGGGGTGGTGACTTAGTGGTAACGGTGGTGGACTGCTGACTGGAAGGACTAGAGATTGAGTAGAAGAGTGAGGAGGACAAGTAGGGGTGGTGGCTTAGTGGTAACGGTGGTGCACTGCTGATTGGAAGGACTAGAGATTGAGTAGAAGAGTGAGGAGGACAAGTAGGGGTGGTGGCTTAGTGGTAACGGTGGTGCACTGCTGATTGGAAGGACTAGAGATTGAGTAGAAGAGTGAGGAGGACAAGTAGGGGTGGTGGCTTAGTGGTAACGGTGGTGCACTGCTGATTGGAAGGACTGGAGATTGAGTAGAAGAGTGAGTAGGACAAGTAGGGGTGGTGGCTTAGTGGTAACGGTGGTGCACTGCTGATTGGAAGGACTGGAGATCGAGTAGAAGAGTGAGGAGGACAAGTAGGGGTGGTGGCTTAGTGGTAACGGTGGTGCACTGCTGACTGGAAGGACTAGAGATCGATTAGAAGCTGGAAAAGGGTAAAACTGTCTCCTAGAATACAAGAATACATTAAGGAGAGCGACAAGGATAGCTATTCAATGGTGGTTTAGCGGTAAGGGTGGTGGACTGCTGATTGAGAGGTCTGGAGCTCAATCTGAGGATGGGAAAGGGTAAAAATGTCTCCTAGAATAATGTGCTTGTCACTGTGAGTTAGAATCAGTAGTGGTGGCTTAGTGGTAAGGGTGGTGGACTGTTGGGTGGGGTAGTGACTAAACTCTGTATTCTCTTCAGTTAAGGAAGCTTCCTAACACCTCTTCCTTGGTGATTCATTTTTGGATATGGCTGGTTAATATCCTTTTGTACGTTATTTATTCAGAGTATGGCGATATTGGAAGGATTTATGTAACATGGAATAGAACAGTAAGGTGAAATAAACAAAATACACTTAGGAAAAGGTGTTAGGGAGAATACAGGGCCAAGTGTTCAAACCACTGGGCTTCAGGGAAAAGACTATGTAGTGGATACCCATAGTTACATACTTAAAAAAATATAAATAGTAGTAGTTGTAGTAGTAGTAGTAATAATAATCTATCTATCTATCTATTGCCAGACGTCTCAATCCCGTTTGGGGTGGCCACAAACAAATCGCCTCCAAGTCGCCCTGTCCCCCGCCATCTCACTGCCCCGCTCCCAACTCACACCCCCCTCCCTCATATACCTCTCCACCCCATCCATCCATCTCATCCTCGGCCTCCCCCTCCCTCTTCCCCCCTCTACCTCACTCACATACTCGTACACTCTCTTCGTCAGTCTTTCACCCTCCATCCTCTCCACATGGCCAAACCACCTCAATGTGTTCCTCATAACGCTTCCTATCACATCCACATCCACACCACAACGCTCCTTTATATCCTCATTCGTCAGCCTGTCTCTCCATGTGACTCCAAAGGCTCCTCTTAAATAACTCATTTCCACTGCTCTCACTCGTTGACTTGTGTCCTTCCAACAATGTCCAAGCTTCACTTCCGTACGTTAGAGTTGGTATCACAATACTGCCATGTAGTAACTTTTTCACTTCCATGCTCACTTCCTTGTTTCTTATCACTGCTTTCAAAGAACCAGCAACCTTTCTTCCCTGCTGTACCTTTTCACGCATTCACCCTCCAAACCTCCATCCTTACTCATCACACTACCCCAGTACTTAAACGTACTCACATTTTCCAATTCCTCACCATCCAACCTCGCTGTACATTCATTGACTTCACCACTCTCAAAGACCATCACTTTACTCTTCCCTACATTCACCTTTAGATTCCGTTTCTTACACACTCTCCCAAACTCATCCACCAAGCCTTGCAGCTCCCCTTCGTCTTCACTCAACAACACAGTATCATCTGCAAACAACAGTACAGGGAGTTTCCAAACACTATCCTCTCTCACCAGGGCCACTCCAACATCCACT
Organism: Coenobita brevimanus; assembly: GCF_032717465.1. Taxonomy (NCBI): domain Eukaryota; kingdom Metazoa; phylum Arthropoda; class Malacostraca; order Decapoda; family Coenobitidae; genus Coenobita; species Coenobita brevimanus. The sequence goes on from NC_136973.1 coordinate 23,482,670, forward strand.
ACCCTACCTTGTACCTCTTTTATTACCCCATCCATGTACAGATTGAACAACCATGGAGACATGACACATCTCTGTTTTAACCCAACTTTCAAAGAGAAAAATTCACTTAGTTCACCATCCACACGCACTGCAGCCTTAGCACCATCATACATACACTTCACAGCATTCAACAACTTCCCATCTACTCCATATATTCTTTATACTTTCCACAATCCTTGTCTATCCACCCAGTCATATGCTTTCTCCAAATCCATGAAAGCCGCATACAACTTCTTTCCCTTCTCTAGAAACTTTTCCACTAAAGATCTAAGAATGAATATCTGATCTACACAACCTCTTCCCTTCCTAAAGCCTCCCTGTTCTTCTCCAACTAATTTCTCTGTTCTTTCTCTAACTCTGTCAATAAGTATCATACCATACACTTTTCCTATTATACTAAGAATACAAATGCCCCTATGATTACCACACACTTCTTTTTCCCCTTTTCCTTTGTACAAGGGAATAATTATACCTGACTTCCAATCCTCCGGGACTCTACCTTCCTCCCAGGCTAATCTGCACATCTTCCACATCCATTCTACTACTATCTCTCCCCCATGCTTCAGCATTTCACCACACACTTCATCAATTCCTGGGGCTTTCCCCGATTTAACTTTCTTCATTGCTTCCACAACTTCTATCCTACTGATTTCTTCCTGTCTTCTCACCTCCCTCCTTCTCCCAGTCATTCCCCAGCCACTTATACTCGCATTACTTCCATCCTCTATGTTCAACAATTCCTTAAAGTGTTCTCTTCATCTGCTCACTTTTTCTCCCTTCTCCACTAGTAATCTACCATTTTTATCTTTCACTCCCCTGCTAACTTCACTTCCACCCTGTCTTACTCTTTTCACCTCTTTCCAGAACATTTTCTTACAGTCCCTCCACTTTACACTCAAATAATAGTAATAATAATAATAATAATAATAATAATAATAATAATAATAGATAGCTAGATAGATAAATAGATAAAACTGTAATGTAGTGTACTAAAGGAGTACTGTACAAATGTTTATACTAAATATAAATAATTGTAATAATTAGATAGATATGTAAACATTTTTGTCTATCTGGATCCCTCCCCCTCCTTTTTTATGCAGTGGTGGTGTGCATCAGGGGTCAGTGTTGGGTCCCTTGTTGTTTATCATGGTACTTGAAGCCCTCTCACGTGACTTCAGAAACGGACTTCCGTGGGAGATGTTGTATGCTGATGATTTGGTGTTGTTTGCAGAGAATGAAAGGGAGACGGAGGAAAGATTTAGGAAGTGGAGAGATGGTATGGAGAGATGGAGGAAAGATTTAGGAAGTGAAGAGATGATATGGAGAGACGGAGGAATGATTTAGGAAGTGGAGAGATGGTATGGAGAGACGGAGGAAAGATTTAGGAAGTGGAAAGATGGTATGGGGCACAAGAGCTTAAGAGTAAATGCAGATAAAACAAAAGTGATGATAACTAGGGCTGGTGGCGGTACTGTCAAAGACGAGGGAGAATGGCCATGTGCAGTTTGTCACAAGGGCGTGGGAAGTAATTCCATCTTGTACGGTGTTTGTGATAAGTGGGTGCATAAGAGATGTAGTGGTATTAGAGGTAGACTGCAAGATAATGCAGTGTTTGTGATAAGTGGGTGCATAAGAGATGTAGTGGTATTAGAGGTAGACTGCAAGATAATGCAGTGTTTGTGATAAGTGGGTGCATAAGAGATGTAGTGGTATTAGAGGTAGACTGCAAGATAATGCAGTGTTTGTGATAAGTGGGTGCATAAGAGATGTAGTGGTATTAGAGGTAGACTGCAAGATAATGCAGTGTTTGTGATAAGTGGGTGCATAAGAGATGTAGTGGTATTAGAGGTAGACTGCAAGATAATGCAGTGTTTGTGATAAGTGGGTGCATAAGAGATGTAGTGGTATTAGAGGTAGACTGTAAGATAATGCAGTGTTTGTGATAAGTGGGTGCATAAGAGATGTAGTGGTATTAGAGGTAGACTGTAAGATAATGCAGTGTTTGTGATAAGTGGGTGCATAAGAGATGTAGTGGTATTAGAGGTAGACTGCAAGATAATGCAGTGTTTGTGATAAGTGGGTGCATAAGAGATGTAGTGGTATTAGAGGTAGACTGCAAGATAATGCTGATTTCATGTCTGTGGTGTGTCGGGGAGAGCAGGTGGAGATTGTCTGGCGTGAAAGGATTGAACTTGCTGGTGAGTCTCTTGAGTGTGTGGAAGAGTTTTGTTATTTGGGAGACATGTTGTGTGCTGGAGGTGGGGCTGGAGCAGCTCTGTGGCTAGAGTGAGAAGTGGTTGGAAGAAGTTCAGGGACCCGTTGCCTCTCCTGACAATAAATAAAAAGATAACAGAGCCAAATTCAATATGCGTTCATTTTGAGACGGCTGGACACACTGCTTTTACAAGACTGGAGGTCATAGGCAGTAGGAAATACAGACAGAATGATTATGGTGCATGAAGAAGTAGGCAGCACTACATTACGTGAGTGGATGGTGGTCACGTAACACTAGGTAATTAAGTACACTTTGTCGCTGTACACCTGCTTTGTGTTCTGGTGTCCTTATATCCATTCCATGTCCTGTTTATCCCATGTATGTTTCTGGGCTTCCAGTGCACGGTCTGCTTGTTTGAGTGACGAGTTGATTATCACCTTGCACTCCTCCATAACAACAGGTCCTTCTTATCACACACCACATGGCTACTTATCCTCAGCACATCACCACCAGCACCATAGTGTAGTGTTAAGCTTTTGTTAGAGTGCTGTGGCTCTACATCCTTTCTGTAACACTTTCTATTACACTGCCACCATCTTAGTTAATCTCCTTGGCCTCTGCCATTGTTTATAAAGTCGACCACCAGGACGGGGCATTGTTAACGTGGCAGCGTCCGCATTGACTCTATCGGATACGTTTATGTGAAGCTACAGAACGTGGTGAATGTTTTGGGTGTATCCGATAGAGCCAGGATTCCGGGGGCTTGAATGATGAGTGAATGGAAGAGTGGCCCATTGACTCTATTGGATACGTTTATGTGAAGCTACAGAACGTGGTGAATGTTTGGGTGTACCCGATAGAGCCAGGATTCCAGGGGCTTGAATGATGAGTGAATGGAAGCGTGGCCCATTGACTCTATCGGATACGTTTATGTGAAGCTACAGAACGTGGTGAATGTTTCTGGTGTACCCGATAGAGCCAGGATTCCGGGGTCTTGAATGATGAGTGAATGGAAGTGTGGCCCATTGGATTGGTCAGACTTGGGCTGTCTGGACACTGCTACTCCTCACCCTTCCCTAGGGTGGGAAAGGAGGTCCGGATGATGATGATGATGATGATGATGATGATGATGATGATGGTGATGATGATGATGATGATGATGGTGATGGTGGTGGTGGTGATGATGATGATGATGATGATGGTGATGATGATGGTAATGATGGTGATGATGATGATGATGATGATGATGGTGATGATGATGATGGTGATGATGATGATGGTAATGATGATGATGATGATGGTGATGATGATGATGATGATGATGGTTATGGTGATGATGATGATGATGATGATGATGATGGTTATGGTGATGATGATGATGATGATGATGATGGTAGTGATGATGATGATGATGATGATGATGATGTTTATAAAATGGCGGAGAGGATAGAGAATGAGAAACTGACGAGGAGAGTTTACTGTATGTGAGCGAGGTGGAGGGTGGCAGAGGGAGGGGGAGACCAAGGATGAGATGGAGGGATGGAGTGGAGAGGATGGAGAGTGAGAGACTGACGAGGAGAGTGTATGTGAGTGAGGTGGAAGGGGAGAGAGGATGGAAGGGGAAGGCCAAGGATGAGATGGAGGGATGGAGTGGAGAGGATGGAGAGTGAGAGACTGACGAGGAGAGTGTATGTGAGTGAGGTGGAAGGGGAGAGAGGATGGAAGGGGAAGGCCAAGGATGAGATGGAGGGATGGAGTGGAGAGGATGGAGAGTGAGAGATTGACAAGGAGAGTGTATGTGAGTGAGGTGGAGGGGGGGAGAGGGAAGGGAAGGCCAAGGATGAGATGGAGGGATGGACTGGAGAGGATGGAGAGTGAGAGACTGACAAGGAGAGTGTATGTGAGTGAGGTGGAGGGGGGCTGAGGGAGGGGGAGGCCAAGGATGAGATGGAGGGAGGGAATGGAGAGTGAGAGACTGACGAGGAGAGTGTATGTGAGTGAGGTGGAGGAGCAGAGAGGGAGGGGAAGACCAAGGATGAGATGGAGGGATGGAGAGTGAGAGACTGACAAGGAGAGTGTATGTGAGGTGAAGGGGGGTAGAGGGAGGGAGAGGCCAAGGATGAGATGGAGGGATGGAGAGGAGAGGTATATGAGAGAGGGGTGTGTGAATTGGGAGCAGGACAGTGAAATGGCGGGGGACAGGGTGACATGGAGGCGATTTGTTTGTGGCCATCCCTTACGGAATTGAGGCGTCTGTCAAAAGATAGATTGACGTACAGCAGTGATGGTGTACAGTGGTGTGTCAGTACAGTACTGTTATTTTATCAATTGTACGTACAGCAGTGATGGTGTACAGTGGTGTGTCAGTACAGTACTGTTATTTTATCAATTGTACGTACAGCAGTGATGGTGTACAGTGGTGTGTCAGTACAGTACTGTTATTTTATCAATTGTACGTACAGCAGTGATGGTGTACAGTGGTGTGTCAGTACAGTACTGTTATTTTATCAATTGTACGTACAGCAGTGATGGTGTACAGTGGTGTGTCAGTACAGTACTGTTATTTTATCAATTGTACGTACAGCAGTGATTGTGTACAGTGGTGTGTCAGTACAGTACTGTTATTTTATCAATTGTACGTACAGCAGTGATGGTGTACAGTGGTGTGTCAGTACAGTACTGTTATTTTATCAATTGTACGTACAGCAGTGATGGTGTACAGTGGTGTGTCAGTACAGTACTGTTATTTTATCAGTTGTGCAGGAGTTAGTAAACTCTTCAGCACACCTGGCCTAACCCTACCCAGGGCAAGGCATGGGTGCTCAACTCCATCACCACACAGTGCACTACCAGTCACCTGTTGCCACCACACCACAATTGCCTTGGTAATTTAGCCACACATTTCACTGCTGATCATTACTGTATTCATAAACTGGGTGTAAACAGATTCTAACACACGGTAATTTTTGGTACTAACATGAAAATACAACATAATTCATAAATTGCCCAGACGTCTGTCAACAACACTGTCTTTGCCTGGCGGGCGAGACGCTGGCGTGGTTACCATAGCAACCCCCCCCCCCCACGCTTGGCCAAACGTGGCGACGGTGCTGCAGTCCACCACAGTAAACTGGATGTCATAATGCATAAGCTTTTTATTACGTTATTAAACACAAAGACGTTGGCTACCCATGACTACTGAGCAGTACTTTGCTATATGTCCTCAAATAACTGAGGCAGTGCTAAGTTTGGCTTTTAACATGCCTACTAAAATGCAGTATAGTGCCACAGTGGGCGACCCAACACCCCCACAAGGAGCCCATAGAGGAGCAACGACAGCGTGCCAGGACTCAGGGCGACAACGGCAAAAGTCCGCCCGGGCCACGTGCCCCTATGACTCGAAGCTTGACCGCCGCCACCATAGTAGGAATACAAGACTACCTTCCAGGTGAGCCTTCCCCAACCAACATCGGGGTGGAGCTGTTACTCCAGCTCCTGCCAGCACCCCTGAGATGGCCTGTAGCCACTCAACCCTCCTGAAGGAGACGGCCTGCAGCCGCTCCCGCCTTTGTCAGGAGATGGCCTGTAGCCACTTTGAAAGTGCCCCTGACTCTGCTGGTAGCTGCTCCCTCCCCCAGGCCACTGCCAGTAGCCGGGCCTTGGCGACGGCCTGTAGGCGCGCCCCTAGAAGGCCACGGCCAGTAGCCAGGCCCTACGGTAGGTGACGGCCTGTAGCCGCTCCTCCATCAGGTGCTGACTCCTATTCACCAACCTACAACTCAGAGGGAGTCCCCAGCCTGGAGGAGTACTGGAGAGGCCCTGTGATTTCCCTTGGCCTCTTCTCCCTGCAGCCGGATCTGGAGAGGACTTACCTGACAGACCCCGATGTAGGCCGGTGCCACAGCCCCTTCCTGACGGTGCTGCCGAACACCGGGGACCGCAGCCCTCGGGACCCCCAGACCGCCCTCAGGACCCCTGGGCGGAACCTCCCTACACCCAGTCGCCGGAGATCTTCGTCCACCATCAGGCGCCTGAGCGAGAAGTTCAGGCAGTTGTTCACCCCAGCCCTGAGGGTCGTACTCCCACCCCCAGCCCTGAAAGAGTGGGGCCCTTCGCTACCTGCAGCCCCGGACGAGAGAGGGCGCCCCTGCGCGTGATCCCGTGGCCTCCGGATGCAGAGGCCCCCGGCGGAACCCAACCTCGCCAGTAGTGAGGCTTCATCACCTCCACCGCCCTTGCACCTGACCGCCATGACACCCAGATCAGAAAGGAGTGACAGTGATAGTACAGTGCCCGTGACTCAGTGACAGGAAGGCAGAGCAGTGAACTAACCACATAAAGGAAGTCGGTGAGAGAAGCACCAGTGGTAATATCAAAGTGATGGAGTGAATAAAAGTGACAGTGCAACCGTGAACACGGCCAAGCAGTAAGACACGGGTCTATTACAGTGAATACGCTACCATCTGATAACACCGCATAATACTAAAACCGTACACAGACCCCAGTGCTAGAGTAATACTTACCAACGTTGAAACAGTACCAGCTACTCCAAGAATATATAAAACTTAGTGTAATGCTAGGTGTTTTAGGTTCAGCTTCCCGTTCCTTGAACACCTAATGTATAGCGGAGTTCTTTTTCGAGACCAGGGCTTAGGACAAAGAAGAGAGAGGTAGGGCATAAAAACTCCAGGAAATAACCTTACACGTGTATTACTCAATCAGACAAGGGAAACAGCAGATGGTACAGACACAATATACTGTGCGATTATAAACACTTATATCTAGATAATGTAAATAGTATCTCACAGGATACTGTTAGAGAATACAGTTAAATAACACTCGAGGCGGAGTATTCTGAATTAGTACAGTCCAAGGTTTCTAAGCGCGTGGAGAGGTTAGAGATGATTCTCACTAAGGGAGGGTGTAAGGCACTGGGGTCTAATTATGATTATGGTAGTATGGGGCGTAGTTTACTTGTAGCGCGTTCTCTTTGTTATTTTCTACTGGCAAGGGACTTTTGGTTAATTATTATTACAAACTCCACGGCTTGGATGTTTCTCTTATTACTGTGTGATGGTTACACTGTGTCGGTCTTTCTCACTAGCACTTAGGTTCGTGATTCACAGTTCCGCCTTGTCACTGTTAGACTGTTATCATTTCACTGTGTCTATTCTGCTTACTAACACTTGGGTCTATTACTAATAATTCACTGTTCCGCCTCGTCACTGCTTTACTAAAATAATGGCACAGTCACTGTCACTATGGGTCATGGGGCGGCCAGGGTGCAGCAGAGGGGCCACCCGGCTTTACTTCTGCCAAGACTGGGGCACCGCCAGGGGATGCCGTGTTCAAGGATCACGGGATCACGCGCAGGGGCATCTTATTAGTAGTAGTAGTAGTAGTAGTAGTAGTAGCAGTATTGTTGTTGTTGTAGTTATTATTATTATTATTATTATTATTATTATTGTTATTATTATTATTATTATTGTTATTATTATTATTAGTAGTAGTAGTAGCAGTAGTAGTAGTAGTAGTAGTATTGTTGTTTTGTTGTTGTTATTATTATTATTATTATTATTATTATTATTACTGTTATTATTATTATTATTATTATTGTTATTATTATTTTTATTATTATTATTATTACTATTATTATTATTATTATTATTATTATTGTTATTATTATTATTATTATTATTATTACTATTATTATTATTATTATTATTATTATATGGTTATTATTATTATTATTATTATTATTATATTATTGCTATTATTATTATTATATGGTTATTATTATTATTATTATTATTATTACTATTATTATTATTATTATTACTGTTATTGTTATTATTATTATTATTACTGTTATTATTCTTATTATTATTACTATTATTATTATTATTATTATTGTTATCATTTTTATTACTATTATTATTATTTTTAATATTATTATTATTATTATTATTATTATACTGATATTATTATTATTATTATTATTATGCTTCTATTATTATTATTATTATTATTATTATTGTTATTATTATTAT
>NC_136973.1:23495973-23523473 GCF_032717465.1 Coenobita brevimanus
TGAGTACGATAAATGACCAACATATATATATATATATATATATATATATATATATATATGTTGAACGTAGAGGACGGAAATAGTGCGAGTATAAGTGGCTGGGGAATGGCTGGGAGAAGGAGGGAAGTGAGAAGACAGGAAGAAATCAGTAGGATAGAAGTTGTGGAAGCAATGAAGAAAGTTAAATCGGGGAAAGCCCCAGGAATTGATGAAGTGTGTGGTGAAATGCTGAAGCATGGGGGAGAGATAGTAGTAGAATGGATGTGGAAGATGTGCAGATTGGCCTGGGAGGAAGGTAGAGTCCCGGAGGATTGGAAGTCAGGTATAATTATTACCCTGTACAAAGGAAAAGGGGAAAAAGAAGTGTGTGGTAATCATAGGGGCATTTGTCTTCTTAGTATAATAGGAAAAGTGTATGGTAGGATACTTATAGACAGAGTTAGAGAAAGAACAGAGAAATTAGTTGGAGAAGAACAGGGAGGCTTTAGGAAGGGAAGAGGTTGTGTGGATCAGATATTCATTCTTAGATCTTTAGTGGAAAAGTTTCTAGAGAAGGGAAAGAAGTTGTATGCGGCTTTCATGGATTTGGAGAAAGCATTTGACAGGGTGGATAGACAAGGATTGTGGAAAGTGTTAAGAATATATGGAGTAGATGGGAAGTCGTTGAATGCTGTGAAGAGTATGTACGATAGTGCGAAGGCTGCAGTGCGTGTGGATGGTGAACTAAGTGAATTTTTCTCTTTGAAAGTTGGTTTGAAACAGGGATGTGTCATGTCTCCATGGTTGTTCAATCTGTACATGGATGGGGTAATAAAAGAGGTACAAGGTAGGGTAGTGGATGTTGGAGTGGCCCTGGTGAGAGAGGATAGTGTTTGGAAACTCCCTGTACTGTTGTTTGCAGATGATACTGTGTTGTTGAGTGAAGACGAAGGGGAGCTGCAAGGCTTGGTGGATGAGTTTGAGAGAGTGTGTAAGAAACGGAACCTAAAGGTGAATGTAGGGAAGAGTAAAGTGATGGTCTTTGAGAGAGGTGAAGTTAGTGAATGTACAGCGAGGTTGGATGGTGAGGAATTGGAAAATGTGAGTACGTTTAAGTATTTGGGTAGTGTGATGAGTAAGGATGGAGGTTTGGAGGGTGAAGTGCTTGAAAGGGTACAGCAGGGAAGAAAGGTTGCTGGTTCTTTGAAAGCAGTGATAAGAAACAGGGAAGTGAGCATGGAAGTGAAAAAGTTACTACATGACAGTATTGTGATACCAACTCTAACGTACGGAAGTGAAGCTTGGACATTGTTGGAAGGACACAAGTCAAGAGTGAGAGCAGTGGAAATGAGTTATTTAAGAGGAGCCTGTGGAGTCACGTGGAGAGACAGGCTGACGAATGAGGATATAAAGGAGCGTTGTGGTGTGGATGTGGATGTGATAGGAAGCGTTATGAGGAACACACTGAGGTGGTTTGGCCATGTGGAGAGGATGGAGGGTGAAAGACTGACGAAGAGAGTGTATGTGAGTGAGGTGGAGGGGGGAAGAGGGAGGGGGAGGCCGAGGATGAGATGGAGGGATGGGGTGGAGAGGTATATGAGAGAGGGGGGTGTGAGTTGGGAGCAGGGCAGTGAAATGGGGGGGGGACAGGGAGACTTGGAGGCGATTTGTTTGTGGCCACCCCAAACGGGATTGAGGCGTCTGACAATATATATATATATATATATATATATATATATATATATATATATATATATATATATATTTAATGCAAGGAACAAGGAACCAAAGGCCACGATACCGCAAACCGTTCCTTCCAAGAAATAAAGCAAAATACAAATGAGAGCCAAATTCAAGATCCGTTCATTTCGAGATGTAGGAACAATCTATCTATCTATCTATCTATCTATCTATTGCCAGACGCCATAATCTCGTAAGGGGTGGCCATTTGACTTTGAGTTAGTTGTTTTACGGGGAGGGGCACTAACCCTCCACCAACCCACTTGTTGACACGTAGGAAGCACGTATGGGTTGGTTATATGGTTACCACCCAGCGTTGTAAGTGGTTTCTTGGCTTACAGGAAACCATTTGGCTTGTCACTCAATGTAAAGCCACCTGTAAAGGAAAGAAAAGCAATAAGAAGTGACAGGAAAGATGGGAGAAACAGGAAGAGAAGAGGACAGGCACAGAAAAAGAATGATAAAGGCTAAGGAAGAAGTAGGCAGCACTACATCAAGTGAGTGGATGATGGTTGCCACCACCTACCACTATGTGTTTGAAAAACTGGAGATCATCGGAAGTAGGAAATACAGACAGAGCGAGACAGTTCCAGAGTTGACCTGTTGCATAAATGAAGGACTGAGAGTAACGGTTAACTCTTGCATTAGAGAGTTGGACAGAAAAGGGATGAGAGTTTGCTGCTAGACGGGTGCTACGTGCCCGTTGTAGAGGTGGAGGGATGCAAGCAGACAGTTCAGAGGAGCAGTGACCATTGAAGTAGCGATAGAAAAGAGATAAAAATGCAACAGTGCGGCGAAGAGACAGAGGTTGAAGGGAGCCAGTATGAGAAGGAGAGTTAATAAGACGAAAAGCCTTTGACTCCACCCTATTGAGAAGAGCTGTATGTGGGGAGCCTCCCCACACATGAGAGTTATACTCTGCACAGGGGCGAATAAAACCCGTGTATAAAGTCAACAATTGTGCAGGGATAAAGAAGGTACAGAGTCTGCTTAGCACACCTAATCTCTTGGAAGCAGATTTTACAAGAGACGTAATATGATCTTTCCAAGAAAAGTCCCGAGTGAATGAAACCCCAAGCATGTTCAAGGATGATGCAGGATTGAGCTGGATATTATTAAACATTAGTGGGTACTCTGTGGAAGATTTTGACGGATTGATAGGTGTAAAAACTGAGTCTTTGGTGCATTAAAAACAAGATTATTTTTACCCCAGTCAGAGATACGAGCCAAGTCAGACATTAGGTGTGCCACAGCACACGTGGCGTCACAAGAATACTACGCCTGAGAGGAAAACTCTGATTTCATATTTGAATTAACCATCAAAAAGTACAGCCATTTAGAGCAGCCATCAATTGCCTTGGACAAAATTGTTGTTATTATTATTTTCAGGATTTGCCAAGACTGATATGGAGGAGAAACAGAAGACAGTTGTAGTACTGAGTTTGAACCAGGTGAAGATGGATGATAGAGAAGTTGAACAAGGTGATAGAAGTTGAACGAGGTGGAGCAAAGATGTGGCCAACGCGTATGAAACCTGATGTAGCTGCTGCCATCATACGTGTACTTGACATCCTCCAAGGTGATGTAGCTGCTGCCATCATACGTGTACTTGACATCCTCCAAGGTGATGTAGCTGCTGCCATCATACGTGTACTTGACATCCTCCAAGGTGATGTAGCTGCTGCCATCATACGTGTACTTGACATCCTCCAAGGTGATGTAGCTGCTGCCATCATACGTGTACTTGACATCCTCCAAGGTGATGTAGCTGCTGCCATCATACGTGTACCTGACATCCTCCAAGGTGATGTAGCTGCTGCCATCATACGTGTACTTGACATCCTCCAAGGTGATGTAGCTGCTGCCATCATACGTGTACTTGACATCCTCCAGGGTGATGTAGCTGCTGCCATCATACGTGTACTTGACATCCTCCAAGGTGATGTAGCTGCTGCCATCATACGTGACTTGACATCCTCCAAGGTGAGACTTAACTTCTCTTTGACACATTGCTAAATAGGACTCTTGTTACCTCAAAACCCAAGCTCATTTTATGCGCAAAAAATTGAGTAAAGTTGGTATGATGACGACAAGTTTATCTATCTGTCTGTTAATCTATTGCCAGATGCCTTAATCCTGTAAGGGGTGGCGACAAACAAAGTGCCTTCATGTCGCCCTATCCCCTGCCATGTCACTGCCCTCTCCCCAGCTCACACCCCAAACAAATCGCCTCCATGTCACTCTATCCCCTGCCATTTCGCTGCCCTCCCCCCAGGTCAATAAAAAAATTGTAGTGTAATTTAGCCGTGCTTCTTGGCCTGTACTGCATACCTGTGGGTGAATGTCTTTTCCGTGATAATTGTGTAGTTACCAAGTGTTTAGCTACATTTGACTGATGCAAGTACCTGCCAGGGTTGATGACAGCCAAGCATGTACTGTACTTTGGTGTACAATCGGACTGACTTAGCATTACTACTGAATGCACACACTTTGTATTGTTTATAAAGGCTCCATCAGGAATGCCTCAGCCTTGGTCACCTAATGGCGCCTCTACACGCTGCTCAATCCCTGGCAGCCTTCCTATTCACTCCCTTACCCCTGATGTCACACTGTCAGTACTGTATTATTTATAAAGGCTCCAACCTGCTTCAGTGCATCTGTCTTGGTCACCTAATGGCGGCTCTCCACCCAGCTCGATCTCTGGCAGCCTCCCTATGGACCTTTACCCCTGATGTCACACTCTCAGTATTTATAATTTATAAAGGCTCTAACCTGCTTCAATGAGTCTACCTTGGGCACCTGATGGTGGCTCTCAATGCAGCTCGATCTCTGGCAGCCTCCCTATTCAGTCCTTTATCCCTGAGGTCACATTCCCAGTACTGTATTATTGATACAGGCTCCAACATGCATGCGCTGGTCTTGGTCACCTAATGGTGGATTTCCTGCACGCTGCTCGATCTCTGGCAGCCTCCCTATTCAGTCCTTTATCCCTGAGGTCACACTCTCAGTACTGTATTACTGATATAGGCTCCAACATGCATGCGTTGGTCTTGGTCACCTAATGGCCACTTTCCATGCTGCTCGATCTCTGGCAGCCTCCTTATTCAGTCCCTTATCCCTGCCATATTTTTATTCAGGTTTTAACACTCTTAGCCAATTTAAGGTAAAATATAAGTAAAAAAGAAGCAGTAGGTTAAATAGCTACAGAAGATGTGCTAGGAACCTCTTAAACTAGACTCATTTTACTCTAACCTGGCCTAAAATTGGCAGCTGCGTAGCGGCTGTAAACATGATTGGTTTTGGGGGTGTACAGAGAAGGAATGCAATGCCAGGAGACGTGACACTCGCACAGGTGAAGAGTGCTGTGAAGCGGCTGAAAAATGGGAAAGCAGCTGGGGTTGATGAGGTGTATGCAGAGATGATGAAGTGTAGTGGGAAGAGTGGAATGAAGTGCTTGTTGGAGATATGTAAGGCATGGATGAGTGAAACTGTGCCATCAGAGTGGAAAAAGGCTGTGATTGTAACCCTGTACAAAAATAAAGGTGAGCGAAGTGAGTGCAAGAATTATCGTGGCATAAGCTTATTAAGTGTGGTAGGGAAGGTATATGGAAGAATTATTACAGAGAAAGTAAGAGAGATATCAAAAGTCCTTGTGGGTGATGAACAGGGTGGAAGGAGACGTGTGGATGAAATATTTGCAGTGAGACAGATAGAGGAGAAGGCTTATGAGAAGGATTATAAGTTTATGGCATTCTAGGATATGAAAAAAGCATACGACAAAGTAGACAGAGAAGCATTGTGGAAGGTTTTGTGCATGTATGGTGTAGATGGTAAGCTGCTAGGTGCTGTTAAGAGTTTTATGATGGTGGTGAGGGGTGTTTAAGGGTAAATGGGCATCTAAGTGAATGGTTCACGATCGGTGTGGGTGTGCGACAAGGATGTGTGATATACCCATGGTTGTTAAATATATATATATATATATATATATATATATATATATATATATATATATATATATATATATATATATATATATATATATATATAAGATGAAATAGAACGAGCGGAATTAAACAAGCTTATCAACAAAAGACAAAGAGAAGAAAAAAGAAAGAGAAACATGGATCAGATCAAAGAAACCATCAAAAAAGGAAAAAGTCTGAAACAGGTCCGAAGTAAAATGGCACTAGGAAAGCAACAAATGAAATCACTGACAGACAAAAACGGTGAAGCCATTAACTGCAGAGATATGATGCTGAAGAGAGTTGAAGAATTTTACAAAGAACTGTATACATCAAAGACAGTAGTACCAATAGCTAACTTTTCTGTTGACACAAGTGAAATACCTGAGGTAACACCAGACGAAGTAAATATTTCTCTTAAAATTATGAAAAGAGGGAAGGCTCCGGGAGAAGATGGAATAGTAACAGATTTACTGTTGGATGCAGGAGCAGAAGTACAAAATAGGCTTGCTCACTTATTTACCCACTGTGTAAAACAGAAGAAAATTCCCAAAACATGGTGTAATGCAATAGTTATTTTACTCTACAACAAAGGTGACTCAAAAGATCTTAGTAACTATCGACCCATTAGCTAGCTATCAGTCATTTACAAACTTTTCACTAAAGTCCTTACAAACAGAATAGCTACAAATTTAGAGTAAAACTAACCTCGTGAACAGGCAGGATTCCGAAACGGGTATTCGACCATTGATCATCTACACACAATGAATCAGCTAATTGAGAAAACTATATAATATAATAAACCACTGTGCTTAGGTTTTGTTGATTACGAAAAGGCTTTCGACTCAGTGAAGCACATAGCGATTATAAATTCATTGTGAGAACAAGGAGTGAATGAGAACATTGTAAAACTGCTCGAAAACATATATAAAGAGGGAACTGCTACAGTTAAATTACATAAGGACTCGGAAAAAATTAAGATTGAGAAAGGCGTGCGTCAGGGAGATACAATTTCACCAAAGTTATTTACAGCATGCCTAGAAAGTATTTTCAGAAAGTAGACTGGGAAAACAAAGGAGTGAACATTGATGGAGAAAAGCTAAACCATTTAAGATTTGCAGATGACATTGTCCTAATCTCAGAAAAAGCAGAGATGTTGCAAGAAATGTTAAATGACCTGAACAGAGAAAGTCTCAAAGTAGGGCTAAAGATGAACCGGAGTAAAACTAAAGTAATGTTTAATCCTCAAACACCAAAGAGCGTCATAAGAATAAGTGGAGAAATTCTTGAAGAAGTTGAGGAGTACAATTACCTGGAACAAATACTAAAATTAACGAAAGATAATGATAGCGAAATAAAAAGACGCATTACAATTGGATGGAAAGCTTTCGGTAAACATAGAGACATTATGAAAAGTAGCTTGCCAGTTTGTATGAAACGAAAAGTATATAACGAATGTATAATTCCAGCTATGACGTATGGTTGTGAGACTTGGAAACTGACAAAATCGATGGAAAATAAATTAATTCGTTCTCAGAGAGCAATGGAAAAGTCAATGTTGGGAATATCTTTAAGAGACAGGAAAAGATAAAAAAGAACAGAAATGGAGGTGGGCAGGTCATGTAGCAAGAACAAGGGATAATCGATGGAGCAAGAGGTTGACTGACTGGACACCAAGAGATGGTAAGCGCAGCAGAAAAAGGCCAGACAGGAGGTGGAGAGATGAGATAGAGAAATTTGCAGGAAAAACGTGGCAAAGATTGGCTCAGTCAAGGAATTCGTGGAGAAGGTTGGGGGAGGCCTTTGTTCAGCAGTGGACTTGTAATGGCTGATGATGATGATGATGATGATATATATATATATATATATATATATATATATATATATATATATATATATATATATATGGGGTGATGAGAGAAGTAAAAACACAAGTAATGGAGAGGGATGGCGTTGGTAATGAATGGTGATGGATGGAATATCTCATATTTATTGTATGCGGATGATGCAGTACTGCTTGCAAGTACCGGACAAGAACTTGGTAGGCTAGTGCTGAGTTTTGCTGATGTCTGTGAGTGTCGTGCCTTGAGAATAAATGTACAGAAGAGTAAAGTGATGGTTATTGAGAGAGAAGGTGACTCCCAGTGTGATGTCACAGTGAATGGAGAGAGACTGGTATTGGTGAGAGAGTTCAAATAACTGGGTACAGTGATAGAAAAGAGGAAAATGTGCAAAAGAAGTGGAATTAGAGTAACACAAGGAAGGAAAGTAGCTGGTGCAATGAAGGCCTTGATAAGAAACAGAGGCTTGAGTGTTGCAGCTGCACGAGGCTTACATGAGGGAGTGTTAGTGCCAACTTTAACATATGGATGTGAGACTATGGTATGGCAAGAAAATAAGAAGTCAAGAGTAAGAGCAGTGGAGATGGGACTACTGAGGAATGTATGTGGAGTACAGAGGGTGGAAAGGATACGAAATTATGTGATTCATGGAAGTTGCAGAGTGAGGAATTCTGTGGGCACCAGAATCGAAGAGAGTGTACTGAGATGGTACGGGCATGTGGAGAGAATGGATAACAATAGAGTGGTGAAAAAGGTACTGTATATCTGAGCGAATTTGAAGAAGGGAGGAGGCAAGGTAGGTCAAGGAGAAGGTGGAGAGATATGGTGGATGAGTGTGTGAGGAAGAGAGGTTTGGAAGTCGTTGAGGCTAGGGACTGACAAGAGATCGAGCTGGCTGGATGAATGTTGTGAGGAGAAGTGCATGATCAGGGATTTTGGCAACCCTTTTTAACGTGGCAGCTTCCGGATTGACTCAATCCGATATGTTTACGTGAAGCTACAGAACGTAGTGAATGTTTTGGGGGTATCAGATAGAGCCGGGATTCCGGGGGCCTGAATGATGAGCGAATGGAAGCGTGGCTCATTGGTCTGGGCAAATTTGGGCTGTCTGGAGACTGCTACTCCTCACCCTGCCCTAAGGTGGGAAAGGAGGTCCCAATGATGATGATGATGAAGATGATGATGACAATGGTGGAGGATGATGCTAGCCACAAAGAAGTGCTGTGGAAAGGATATAGAGCCATAGTACTGTCTTTTTATGACGCTAGTCACAAAAAAGTGCTATGGAAAGGATGTAGAGTCATAGTATTGTCTTTTTATGATGCTAGTCACAAAGAAGTGCTATGGAAAGCATGTAGAGCCATAGTATTGTGTTTTTATGATGCTAGTCACAAAGAAGTGCTATGGAAAGGATGTAGAGCCATAGCATTGTCTCATTCTGCCACTGAACTAAGAAACAAGCTGAAAAACTGTGAAAATCTTGGCCAAGTTAGAGTGAAAAGAGTATAGTAATATTGGTAGTATCCAATGTTTGGTTACCTACTGCCAGACGCCTTAATCCCGTATGGGGTGGCCACAAACAAATCACCATCTTCTCCCTGTCTGCCGCCATTGCATTGCCCTCCCCCCAGCTCACACCCCCTCTCTCATATACCTCTATGCTCCATCCCTCCACCTCATCCCCAGCCTCTCCCGCTGCACCTCACTCACATACTCTCCTCGTTAGTCTCTCACAAACTGATATATATTGAGGCTATGGCAATATATTGAAACTGAAAATGGTTGGAGTAAAGACGGGTGAAGACATGGCCGATAATGAGAAGTTGAACGAGGAGCAAAGGTGTGGACAACGAGTGGCAAACAGCGTGATGTAACTGCTGTCGTCAGCGGTGTAAGTCAGCCTTCAAGGTAAGACCAACTTTCTTTTTACTATAATTGACACGTTGCTTTGAAAGGAAGCTTTATCACCTCAAAACCCAAGTTAATTTAAGGGTGAACAATGGAAATAGTATATGACAAGCCTTTCCTGGCCCCATAAAGTTGGTCTGAGGTGCTGGGCTGGAGTCTTCCTCTAATTTGCCTCAACATAACCAGTTCTGGATTACTTAGTCAAAAGGATCAAAGCAAATGACTCCAGACTTGTACAAAAAATACCCACTGAGGTTGTTCAGTGCCCACTGATGTTGTTCAGTGCCCACTGATGTTGTTCAGTGCCCACTGATGTTGTTCAGTGCCCACTGATGTTGTTCAGTGCCCACTGATGTTGTTCAGTGCCCACTGATGTTGTTCAGTCCCCACTGATGTTGTTCAGTGCCCACTGAGGTTGTTCAGTGCCCACTGAGGTTGTTCAGTCCCCACTGAGGTTGTTCAGTCCCCACTGATGTTGTTCAGTGCCCACTGATGTTGTTCAGTCCCCACTGATGTTGTTCAGTGCCCACTGATGTTGTTCAGTGCCCACTGATGTTGTTCAGTGCCCACTGATGTTGTTCAGTGCCCACTGATGTTGTTCAGTGCCCACTGATGTTGTTCAGTGCCCACTGATGTTGTTCAGTCCCCACTGATGTTGTTCAGTGCCCACTGATGTTGTTCAGTGCCCACTGATGTTATTCAGTGCCCACTGATGTTGTTCAGTGCCCACTGATGTTGTTCAGTGCCCACTGATGTTGTTCAGTGCCCACTGATGTTGTTCAGTGCCCACTGATGTTGTTCAGTGCCCACTGATGTTGTTCAGTGCCCACTGATGTTGTTCAGTGCCCACTGATGTTGTTCAGTGCCCACTGATGTTCAGTGCCCACTGATGTTGTTCAGTGCCCACTGATGTTGTTCAGTGCCCACTGAGGTTGTTCAGTGCCCACTGAGGTTGTTCAGTGCCCACTGAGGTTGTTCAGTGCCCACTGAGGTTGTTCAGTGCCCACTGATGTTGTTCAGTGCCCACTGAGGTTGTTCAGTGCCCACTGATGTTGTTCAGTGCCCACTGATGTTGTTCAGTGCCCACTGAGGTTGTTCAGTGCCCACTGAGGTTGTTCAGTGCCCACCGAGGTTGTTCAGTCCCCACTGAGGTTGTTCAGTCCCCACTGAGGTTGTTCAGTCCCCACTGAGGTTGTTCATCGTACAGCTGATGCTTTGTGTACACTGATAGGTTGTTGTGGGATCAGCCCCAGTCTTTCTGGTCAGACCCATCAACCACAGGCAAGTAACCATCCCTGCAGGGTTATCCCATGCAGTGTACTGGTGCTCACTTGTGGCTGACTGTGCCTCACCACAGCCAGACACTGGGAAAAGTGTGGTTTGGTTTATGGGTGGATGCCACATTTGGATTTCCATCCATTTAACCGGCACTGTAACTGGCTGCACCTGACCCTTTGGTGTGGTTATATGGTTACCACCCAGCGTTGTCAATGATTTACTGGGTTGCAGGGAATGATAGATGTGGCCATTATTGTCAGCATTATAGACTTGACCGAAAGCGAGGCCCTCCTCAATCGAGCCTAACAGAACCTGATGAAACTCCTCCTTCCCCTCCTCACTAATGTCCACAGCTTCGCCACTGGATGTACGATTTGTAAGGCCATGTTGAAGCTTGACCCTGAACAACCAACCTTCAGATGCCTTGAAGTCAGGGACATTGTGAAGGTGGGCAAACTTCCCAGCAGCGCCTTTCAACTCAGTCCCACGCACTTGCACGCCTGCAGCCCGTTGCTGGCAGTACCAGGTTAATGTTGAACGGTTGACACTGGCATGCTGGGGATGCCCATAGCCTTCCATTAAGCACTGCGTCTATTGCTCTTGCCAAAGTCTGCTGTGTACTGGGTCAGTTTGTTATGGGATTTCCTGATGTCATGCAGGGTTCAGCGGACCAGGTCATACTATTTAAGATGCGGGAAGTCGACCATCCCGCATCAATCTTACCGAGGATCTCTTGCTTCTTCTGCAGGGTCATCACTACCTCTTCCTCTTCTGTGGTGGAGGGGCCATCATCACACACCCTAGGAAGAGGCATGCAAGGAACAGCAAGCCTGAAGCAGGTTGGGAATAACCACAAAAGCCACCGCTTGTGCTGCCATAGTAACTATACGAGAGGAGCTGTTCACTACACGGTTGATGTGTGGGAACTGGGAAGGGCCGAGGGGGTCCCTAGCAGACACTGGGTGAACTACCCAGCCAGACAGCGTGGCGCCACTGGGCTAATCTCGTCCAGCCCAACAAAAATGTTCTTGCAGCCAAAATTTCCACCGGATTGCAAGTATTTTATCTGGATAAAATGGAAAAATGTACATATAATGGTTTAATACAGCCAGATAACAGCGTCTGGGTTATGAATCGTAAAGATGGTGGACATCCGGATGAATGGGGCATTACTGTATAAATAAAGTGAATGAGGTCACAACCAATAACTGCTTTGAACTACAGAATGACATTGCCATTACAAACTATTGTGATGAAACTCAGTGATAAACACTGCAAACACTGAAGCATTTCAAGTCTACTGGTGCTGAAGAACAAACAGGATGTTATGTAAACACTGCAAACACTGAAGCATTTCAAGTCTACTGATGCTGAAGAACAAACAGGATGTTATGTAAACACTGCAAACACTGAAGCATTTCAAGTCTACTGATGCTGAAGAACAAACAGGATGTTATGTAAACACTGCAAACACTGAAGCATTTCAAGTCTACTGATCCTGAAGAACAAACAGGATGTTATGTAAACACTGCAAACACTGAAGCATTTCAAGTTTACTGTTGCTGAAGAACAAACAGGATTTTACGTAAACACTGCAAACACTGAAGCATTTCAAGTCTCCTGATGCTGAAGAACAAACAGGCTGTTGTGCAACATAAAACGAAGGTGAAATGCATTAAGGAAGAAGAGTTTGATGATAACATAAACGCTGATGAAGAATAGTTGAATGGAGTATAAAAGCGATGATGAGGGAGTGAGTCAGTGGTCTGACGTGCATAGGAAACATGCAGCTGGGCATAGTATAACACAGGCGAGATAAAAATCATTGCATATGTGGGAGATATGGGGTAAGACTCAGACAGGTGAGAGTTGATGGTACATGTCACAGTGGTGGAGTTACCTGCAGTGTGCGGGCGTAGGGGGCTGGCGGCTGATCCTGAAGGCAGTGCATGTATATCTGGTCATTTTCTAGGGTTATCCTGGAGGACCGGATGCCACCTTGGTCTTCTTGGACGGCAAATACCAGGCCATGATGCACCAGCGTCTTGATGCGCTGACTCATCTCCAGGAGGTTCTCAACCTGTGGGCAGTACCATACATCAGTATATATAAACAGCATCCATATATATTTTTTTTTAATGTGTCCGACTCTGGGCATAGGCTTCACAGCCTGCTCCCAAGGCTCAGCAGTCCTCCTTCATGCCATACACCTCTACATGTCACCACTTCAGCGCCAACATCCATCGTCCATATTGAATACATGCCAGGGCTGTCTCATGCAGGACTGGTGTATTGGTATTAGCTGGGGTATTTTTACGACATGTCGGCGGGTCTTCTGGTAGATCGGTAAAGTCTGTTTTATGAAATTCAAATCCTTAAACTGTTCCCTGCTCCAGGGGGATTTGAACCTGGGTCTGGTAGGACTGCAGGCTACCTGTCTACCGATTGAGCCACCGCCTCTACATGGGACACTATCAGTACATTCTTATGGAAACTGGCAATATATTACTACTTGGAGGCAATACTGGTGGGGAAGCACAATTAGCTACGGTAGCGGGTAACTTACTGTTATTTGCTGTGACATCTTTGTGATGGTGTTGATCTTGTCCATGATGATGGAGGCCGGGTCTGGGTGTGGTGGAAGGGCGGGGGTGTGTGTGGCATCAGTCTCTGCTGCCAGTGCATCCAGGGCCGTCCTGATGGCCTCACGCACCTGTCCGTACTAACACAAACATTAGTGCTGGAGGCTCTGCCAACTATGTGCTAATGTACTATCGCCGACACTTATGGCTGGTACAGTCAGCACTGTCAGTCTTCTCTTTCCGAAGTGTAAATCCCGTGCAGCTCGACTCAGTTCCTCCGAATCGTTAATTTTACTAGTGAGAGGGAGAGTCGCCGGGAGATGTCTGGTGCAAGTGTAGGGGATGGCGGGGTTGGGGGTGGGGTGGGTGGGGAACGTGACTGAGTAAATGTGGCATCAGTGTAATACAGATGTGGCACAAGTGTATTTGTTAAAAACGTAGGTTTACGATGTGAATGAGCTAAAACAACCTCTTTTTAGTGGTAACGACACTGAGTTAGGGATTCCACATATATCTCAGAATGCTACCACAAGCTGTGTGTTGAGGTTAACACATACAGGAATTGTCATTTAGCGGCAGTGCTAGAAGTCTGATAAATGGTAACAGTTGGAAGTGGTGGCATGTTACATAGGTCTGACAGGTTAATAATCGGGGAAACTAATTACAGTTTTAACGAACAAGCGGCAAAAGGTATTGCCGTAGCATCTGACTTTATAACAGATAACCCATAAAGAACAGCTACAGTGTATTGTGCATAATATGACCATACCCACAAAAATATGAGTTTTTTCAAGTGTGTTTGACATTGCTTAAAAAAAGGCTGCAATTACTGAATCCTTGATGAGTGCTTAACTTTTGACGTAGATAAGTATAATGTTTACCATGAGATCTGAACTGACTTTTATTCCGCAGTATCCTATATTTGCTTGTTCATGAATAATTGTTAATCTTTCCATTGCTATGGCATTTATAATCAGACATGATTATTTGTCTTTAGCCAACAGCACTATCTGATACGGCACATACTTTAGATTTCTGTATCTTATCTTTGTAACCCCTACGGTGTTTGCCAGTATAATATACCCTAGTTCTTAGTAGACCTTGAAGGGCTAACGTCATTGGCACGAGTGTATTACTCACGGTGATATTGACAGTTGGTTAGGCAAGAGAACATAATGCAACATTAATTAAGGGAATATAATATCACTGTTAATACATCTTAGTATAATATTTTACACAGACATATCCCTCAGTAATGAGTCCAGCCACCTTGCTTCTCCACAACCTCCCGAAGCCTATCGGGCATGCTGGCCACCTCATTCCTTACGAGGTGTGGCTTCCCTTGGAATATTTCCCACTGAGTCATAATGTGGGCCGTCAGCTGGTCTGCCGTTTTCTCTGGTCCTGGTTGCCATGTGTTAACCAGGGTTCCCCAGATATTTTCCAATGGGTTACAGTCACAACCCTTACTCGCCCAATGTAGGAGTTGCAGGTTTTCTTGACTACTAAACCATTCCTAACTGCTCCTGCTGTGTGTACAGGACAACCATCTTGGACAAGATGACTGGTCCAGGAGAGAAGGGGAAATTTTTCTCTCGTAGGAAGGTAGAAAGAAATCCTGCAGTATTTGACTATATTTTTGCGCACTGAATCGTCCCTGCATCTTCACTACATCTCCTACGCCATGGATGGAAATATAACCCCACACATTGCATGTCACGTGCCCACTTCTCGTCTCTTCATAAACACTGTTTCGCTCATCGCTGGCAAGAACAAACATTACATAATATTAGAGGGATACCGTGTTTGTATTAGAAATTAATACAAAATAATCTATAATTGGAAATTGTAGCCTACACTGCTTTCACTCCAGTCTCTTTGGAAATCAAAGGAAGGTGATCCGTGGGTAACAACTCTATATTGTGGGAAGTTGTTGCGGAGACGTTTAGGAGTCTAGAATTACTAAAGGAAGACTATTATAATAATTCAGAACACCCACCAACACCAGGACCTTTACATTTATCACTGTTAGTAATTAGTGATTTAACCAACTTATGTACCACATTAGCATTGGAAAGTGAACCGTGGTCTTTCTCATTTATCTTTGTTATTAATTACTGATTAAACGAACTTATATACCACATAAGATTAAAAAGTGACCCTTATCTTGTGTGTGTGTGTGTGTGTGTGTGTGTGTGTGTGTGTGTGTGAATTATCAGGTTCAAATACTTTAATATTATTGTTTCTGCAACAGTTCAGTTATTAAACATCACCAGGTGTTGTTCTTCTTCCACACGTGTACATTTCCGTGATGGCAAGATCGGAAGGTTTTCTCATCTGAGACCACCACCTGGACCAGAAGTTTAGGCCTTGGTCCACATAGTGACGTGCAAAGTTAAGCCTGGCAGCACGGTGCGCTTCAGTGAGTAACTTTTTTGGCAGGAACCCGGTGATGTATTCCGGCCTTATGAAGCCACCTCCAGACTGTACTGACAGACACATCCAGTTGGAGTCTGTTCCGAAGTGCCACAGCGTTCGTTATGGGGGTTTCCTCAGCTGCTTGTATAAAGCGCTCATCCTGTACAGGTGTCATTACACGGGAGCGCGGTGTCCTGGCTGAGGAAATATTTTAAAGAGAATACGTAGAAACAACTATTTTACATGCTCATAGGAGCGGTGTTAGAGGGAGGAGTTGGGGAACAGGGGGAGGTAGGAGGGTTGGGGTGGGCGGGGAGGTAGAGGAGAATGTTGGTGGTCTGTGGTGTGAGGGAGGATTGCAAGGGAGATGATCCGTCACACTAAATTGGTGTCCTGTTACCTATACAACAGGGTTAGTATAACGTCGTTGATGCTGGTTTGCATTTTTGTAGGTCAAAAGTATGTCATACATCGTTGACGCTGTATTACGGGTTAATGCACAATTTTTAACACTAGACAGTATAAATAATAATGTAAGCAAAAACATTATGAAACAGAGTCACATCAGACACGTTCGACAGACACGTATGGCAAGAAAAGTAACTACTGACCAAATCTTCCATAGTTAGGCTTTTTTACCCTGGTTAGTAAGATCTCCTGTCTCCTCCCACCTCTTGATCCATTTTGTTACAGTTGTTGGGGATATGCCTAACTGACTGGCGATGGCCCAAATACTCGAGCCTCCTTTCCGCAGACCAGCGATCTGCCCTCGCAGGGGTACTTGCTTTTCCTGTCTGTTCATTGTGAATCCTGAACCGTGAATGGTGTAGAAATGCTTCTTGGTGTCTGGACAACACCTCGGTATACACCTGGTCTCACTGATAGGCGAGACTTAATGGCACCAAGTTTGAGGGTGACAATCGCCTGATGGATGGTTTGGAGGTTGACCCCTGCAGGCAGACTTATACTGGCAGCTGGCACAAGGCCTAAGGAGTGCTTGAACGAGGAGCTGTTGGTTCTATCCAGGTCTAAACAGTTTGGTTTATACTTGCCCTATGACTACGAAAGATTCCAACAAGACCCATAGTCTCCAGGAGGTTATACTGTAGAACGAAGGATGGCTGGACATTTATACTGAATGAATATAAATGACAAAATTTGTGTTGTCGTTTCCATACTACTGTATGCCTTTACTTTGTGCTTGTAGTGTTACAAATTGCCAATTGTCACTACCACAATCTGTGACAGAGACTCACATGGCGAAGATTACATGAATACAGATAAGTTAAAGGAACAGATATCTTACGATCTGTGCTCGTAACATGATAATCCCATTAACATTATTATTATCTAACTCGAAATTTATGGAACCATCAAGGAATCGATATCTGCTGTATTTCCTATGCACTGTGTAATTTAAAATATCTGTCACACTTGAAAAAACTCATATTATTGTGGGTATGGTCATATTATGCACAATACACTGTAGCTGTTCTTTATGGGTTATCTGTTATAAAGTCAGATGCTACGGCAATACCTTTTGCCGCTTGTTCGTTAAAACTGTAATTAGTTTCCCCGATTATTAACCTGTCAGACCTATGTAACATGCCACCACTTCCAACTGTTACCATTTATCAGACTTCTAGCACTGCCGCTAAATGACAATTCCTGTATGTGTTAACCTCAACACATAGCTTGTGGTAGCATTCTGAGATATATGTGGAATCCCTAACTCAGTGTCGTTACCACTAAAAAGAGGTTGTTTTAGCTCATTCACATCGTAAACCTACGTTTTTAACAAATACACTTGTGCCACACCTGTATTACACTGATGCCACATTTACTCAGTCACGTTACCACCCACCCCCACCCACCCCACCCCCAACCCCGCCACCCCCTACACTTGCACCAGACATCTCCCGGCGACTCTCCCTCTCACTAGTAAAATTAACGATTCGGAGGAACTGAGTCGAGCTGCACGGGATTTACACTTAGGAAAGAGAAGACTGACAGTGCTGACTGTACCAGCCATAAGTGTCGGCGATAGTACACTTCACACATTACAAGTTTATATGTCAGTGTAAGTGTGCTCATGTTACTACAGAAGCCTGGTGGTATAAGTAGAAGGGAGTGGCTGCCTACCTTCATGCTGGTGGTGACAATGTTAACATCAGGGAACTGTTCTTGGCAGTTCTGACTCCAGTCTTCAACCTCAACACTGCACTGGACAGCGTGGTTAATGGCCGTGACGGCCTCCTGTGCTGTGTTGGCATTCTGCAGACACTCCACTCTGGCCTCCAGCTGCTTCACCCCTTCCTCTCCTTCTTGCTTCATGGCCACCACTCTGGCCACCTCCTCCTCTATCAGCTTTACAAATGTGGCCATGTTGTGTGTGAATTCCTCTGCCTTTTTTAACAGCTGGAGGTTTTGTTCCTTCCGGTCGGTCAGCCAGGTCAGGTACTGGTCCAGCTGGGACTGGGTGTTTTGGGAGCTGGTAACCTGGCTCCTCATACTGCTCTCGTGCTCCCCCAGCAGGGACCGAAGCTTCTTGTTCATTCCACTGGGCCTCTTCTGGGTTGTACCACCCTTTGTTTTGACTGACATTTGTTTTTCTGCTGCAGGTTTTACACTTGGCTTTCCACCAGCTGCTCCTGCTGCCTGTGCCAGCTGTACATTCTTAAGCTTTTTGACAAAAGCCTCCATTGCATAGCTTACTGGAAAATTATCCAGGGAGGTGGCGGAGTGGCTGGCACGGCAGTCAGGGCAGGTCAGCTGGTTGGCTGTGGTCAGTTGTAAGATGCAGGACGAACAAAAGGTGTGGCCACACGGCAGAGTGCGTGGCCGACGCTCACTCTCATCATAGGTGATGCAGCACACACTGCACTCCTCAGGATTGTCCTGTGTAACAACAATAACATTGATTGCTTACATGTAACACATGATGGACATTGCTGACCTTACAACCTAAAAGGCAGTTTTAATATTCATAACTCACTGATGCTAAGAAAGAAAGCAATAACATGAGCTTTATATAAATGACGTCCATACTGTACAGTCGGCCTAAGAAGTGACAGTGGAGTATCCAGAAGGTTGTAGTACGTGATAATGGATAATATTCCTTTTATATCTTTGCAAGGTGACACCTATTATGTAAAACTATAATAGAAAACAATATGTGAAATACAAGATAGGTATCGGGTAGTACCAAGGGGAGACTATATAGAGGCATAAGAAGAGAACAAGAGATCAGGACAAGATGGACATACGTCCCCAACCACCACGCACCACTCTTCCCCTCAACGGAATCAACTAGAGGTACTGTACAGTCATGCGTACTAATTTCTGCTCAGGGGTTACCCCTTCCTTACCCCCTCTACCCTGGACAGAGGGAAGGGGGGAATCGTGAACAAGTTTACCCCGCCTTCTGTCCCCAACTCCCCCACCCTCCACCTCCAGCTGCCAGTTACTGATTAGACGCAAATTTTCTCATGTCCTATAGACATGACTAAACTGTCGTCGCACACGCTTTCAACGGCCAAGATTTGGACTATATTTTTAGAATAAATTATTACCGTATTGAATGAGGAGTTGCAGGGAAGCTTTGGAGCCAGCAGATCCAGTTGTTAGAATGACTATATTTGTAGTCGCCACGCTGTCAGTGCAAAATTTAAGTCGTGTGTGTGTGTGTGTGTGTGTGTGTGTGTGTGTGCAGTTTATAAGCCTAGCTACCCAGCTATGTGAAGTGGAACGGTCACTCTAATAAAAATTACGAATATTGGTCTGGTGTTCTCTATTTGAACTTGGCACATAATGAGAAATACAATTATATATATAAAAAAAAAAAATTAGCTTTCCATACATCTGACCTAAGTGTGTGTGATAAATGTTGCCTGCACACGATATACGAAGGAGCGGTGACGGTATAACTGACTGCTGATCAGGCCTAAGGTGGGGGGAGGGGAGGGGTGAGAGGCGGGGAAGACTTAAGACAAAGAACGAGAGAGAAGGGGGAGAGGGGGAGAGAAGCAAAGAGAAAGTTATATAAATCTAAAAAGAGAGAGTGGGAAAAGTAAATTCAGAGAGAGAGAGAGAGAGAGAGAGAGAGAGACAGCTGGGGGAAGTGAAAAGGTAAGCACTGGAACCCAGAATTGTGCAGCGGACGACACTGGATTACAATGATGGTGAATATTTTCAGTTTGAGAATGCAGTTCAATACGGTAATAATTTATTCTAAAAATATAGTCCAGATTTTGGCCGTTGAAAGCGTGTGCGACGACAGTTTAGTCATGTTTACAGGACATGAGAAAATTTGCGTCTAATCAGTAACTGGCAGCTGGAGGTGGAGGGTGGGAGAGTTGGGGGCAGAAGGCGGGGTAGACTTGTTTGCGATTCCCCCCTTCCCTCTGTCCAGGGTAGAGAGGGGAAGGAAGGGGTAACCCCTGAGCAGAAATTAGTACGCGTGACTGTACATCACCCTGCTGCATTACCCTCCACCTGGACCAGCACTCAACGGAATCGGGGCAGGATCTGTGTCCCAGCAGACTCCGTAAGTAGGACTACGACGACGCCCACTGTGCTTGTCAGAGGAAGAACTCCTACCGTGCTCCCTCCACCTACTGCCTTCTGTAGGACTGACGACACCCACTGTGCTTGTTGGGGAAAGGACGCCCACTGTGTTTCCCTCACCTGCAGCCCCTGCCCTGAGCAGGACTGTGGAGATGCCCACCGCACGTCTCTCGCCTGCAGTCCCAGTGCCTAGCAGAATCGAGGCTGTGCCCACTGTGCCTGTCGGGGAGGCCCCGCTCACCATGTGGGCCTCATCTGCTGAACCTTCGGCACCTATAGAGGGTCACCACCCTTGATAGCCTCACTCCTCCAGGAGACGAGTGGGTCACGCCCCTTGCTCGCCTTACTCCTCCAGAGGCCGAAAGGGACGTCCCTCTCACTCTCCCCGCACCACAGGGGGCAGAGCAGGCTCCCCAGCAGAGTCACTGCTGGAAGAGGTCTGGAGTGGCCTTATAGTGAGTCCTGGGGTACACTCATTACAACCAGCGCCCCTAAGTCACCAGTCAATGTCGGACTCCTGAAGGAGGAGAGACCGCAGGCAGCCCCAGTCAGACTCCCGACGAAGGTGAGACTGCAGACACCAGATGCAGAGGGACGCCCCCAGAACTCCCGGCTGAGACCTCCCTAGACAAGCCAGCAAACCGTCCCCCATGAGGGGCAGGTGCAAGGAAGCACGCCTACTCTATCTGTTCGGCCCCAGCCCCGAGGGCCGACACACTGACGGAGGTCCCTCCAATGAAAGGCCTCTCTCTACACCACCCAGCAGCCCTCACCAGACGATTAAGAGTAAAATAGTGGTACCACGCCCCTTCAGAGAGTGCACACCTGACGAGACACCTCCCACACCTGGGGGCCAATAGTCCCAGACTTAGATGCTTATACTTCATATAGTGTGGGTAATCTATCACATTGTATTGTGTCAGGTCACTGTATTCTTTGTGGTTTTAAGCCCTGTTCCATTGGTTGCATGCTCTGGGTCTTAGAAAGAACCCAATATTGGACCCACATACTCAGAGAGAAAGAAGTTGATCTCTGAGTACGTGGCATAACAATAAGTAAATGACAAAGTGCTTATGCATTTCAGAATTGTAGGAAACAGTTTGTTAGTTACGATAATAAGAAATCCTAAATGGAACTAATTGAAATTTCAGAACTATCACTCAAGGACAGTCAGGAATAAGTTGCGGAGTTTAAGTGTACTGTGGTAGTAAGCAATTATTTCTGGTATCGTAAGACTGAAAAGAAAAGGTCTTCAATAAACAATGAAGATCTGTTATTTTTATTGAGATATTTACCGTTAGACCACTGGTGAATAGTTAAAAGTTACTTATTTCCGTTTTTTTTGTCTCCATGGATGACGACAGAAAGTGGGAATGCGGAGTAAGTTAGTAGGCGATGTTAAATGGCTCGATCAACAAGCACAAATGAAGACAGCTTTTACTGACAGACATGCAGCTATTACATCGCATCTGGCCACTTTTCCACTAAGAAAAATCTGTGGAAGACTTAGTATGAGCTTGAAAACTATCACTTAATGAAATATAAAAGAACCTTGCCAATTTGCTGAGAGTCTGAACTCCATGGAGGATGCAAATTGTTTCATAGTCTGTATTATCCTCGGTGCCTGAACAACGGGCAAGAGTAATAAAATGCAATAAAAACAGCAGTGAGTTCCACACTTCCAACTCAGTATTTTCAATTAGACAAGACACAGCAGTTTATTTAAAAAGTATTCCAGATTTAAAAGATCGAACAAGTATGCACTTTTGCATTACACTTGTAAGCCCATGTTCTAGTCCTCTTTACTGCCTAGTATAAGAGAAAAAGATATAATCTGTCATACCTATAGTCGCAGCACATGACTCTGAGGTTGTCATTATCGTACCCTGGCAACCTACCAGTCAAAAGTGCGTCCAGTTTTGTATCATAATATGATACACAAATCATATTATTGTTCACGAATATATTATACATGAATATTATTATACACGAACATATTATACACGAATCACATGCGTCTCATATTATACACGAAACTGGATGCACTGTTGAGGGGTAGGTTGCCACGGCATGATAATAATATCCTCAGAGTCACACGCCACGACTATAATAATTTTGCATCAATAGGGTAGTATATAATTACATTTATTATACATTTCTTATATGCTAGGGGAGGCAAGGAATAAGAGGCAGAAAAGATCTTGCTGCAGCTTTGGGTAGGGTAGGCTATCCTTACTAAGAATAATTTTTGTGGCATCCTTATTGTTCCTATGTCATCACCATTGCATTTGAAAGGCAAGTAGTGTATTGCATTCACTAGAATGTTCCTGGGTTGGCCTTCGAAACTAGATAATCAGTTTATGAAATCCTGGGACATACACACGAGCACGGGGATATGCTGTGCACCACGCGCCGAGCAATACATTACATATTCAAATCGGGAAAACAAATGTTACAGGTTAGCTTCTAATATATCATTGCCTCATGTTATTCATTTCTCATAATTCTTAGCGTGATATACTAAGTATTTTTTTCTTTTCTTTTCGATATGACGTGATGAAGTACAGAAATTTTTACCTTGAATTCAGTAAGTTTTCACGGAAAGCATGGCAGTACAGAGTGTCTGAAGCAATCTGAAACTCTGTCATCACTTCTTGGGGCGACTGTACAAGTGGTGGTCTGATAACAATATGGTGAACATGCCATAACAGAATATGCTATTGTACTGTAACATGTACAGTAACACTAATATTAATAGTGAAAGACGGTACAGTAGTGAATATTGATCTTTTTATCCACAAACTATATGTCCAACAACATATGAATTAAGAACCTTTGTACACTAGTCCTGAATGTGACAACCTCCTTTGTATAGTACAGCATAGTGTGTGTGTGTGTGTGTGTGTGTGTGTGTGCTTTTCATTGCCTCAAATACACAAAGCACAAGCCATGTACTGTCAGCAGGGTAACAGTGTACTCACCATATTTGTAGTGGTGGCACTGTTGACTCTGTAGTGACTGGTGACCTGGTAAAATATAACAAGAGTAAATTCTTCCATTAGTTTAAGTTAGTCATTATAAGTTCCATCCCTGTATTAAGTACCTTGCTAATATCTCCCTTATTTATTCCCTTCATCCACTTAAACACCTCAATTAAGTCTCCTCTTACTCTACGCCTTTCTAGTGAGTGAAAATGTAGTCTTTTTAGTCTGTCTTCATATGACAGCTTCCCATCATCATGTACCATGTTTGTCATTCTTCTCTCTACATTTTCTTAGGACTTTATATCCATTCTGTGGTAAGGACACCAAAATTGTACTGCACAGTCTAAGTGTGGCCTTACTAATGCTAGATAAAGTTGCTGTATCACTTTTGATGATCTATTGTTCACGCCTCTCGAAAAAAAAATCCTAGGACCCTATTTGCTTTATTTCTCGCATTAATACACTGTTGCCTTGGTTTGAGGTCGTTACTAACCTTAACTCCTAGATGTCTCACGCATTCGTATTTGCTAATTTCTTTGTTATCTAAGTTGTATTTAGTATCTCCAATGGTCTTGCCTACGTTAAGTAGTTTACATTTTTCAACGTTAAATTCCATTTGCCAAGTTTTAGACCATCTGGACAAGAAGTCTGCTTCTGTTACACACATCTGTACACAAATCTGAGAATATCGCCAAGTTTGATCATTTTATATGCGATTTTATATAGATTACTTATTTACTTTATCGCCTTTCTAGCGTTTTGAGGCTTTGCATTTGGCAAGTCACTTTATCAGCGTCCAACACATGACTCATTTGCCCTTCCCTGCACGTCTCCCTCTGCCTTACACTGCCCATCCTTCCCTCATATATATATATTATAACCCGAATATATGAGAATGTTTAGCAGTAATATGTCAAATAAATAAATGGCTAAGGAAGAGGCGTTAGGAAGGTAGAATATAATGGCCACGGCCTTCCCGTCTTCCTCCCTATTCATGTCTTCTTATCTCCCTTAAGTTACACTCTTTCTTTCACACTACGCACATAACTTCTAACATTTGTCTCAACTGTCAATTGTTCAGGTGTAAAAATGAATAAATCGCTAAGCAAGAGGGACTGCGAGGTTTGGTATGCCACGTACTTATCACCCTCACTGTGCCCAACCCCTCTGTCACACACACACGCACACACACCCACACACACATGTGTACCGCCAACTGATCCACCATATACTATTACTCCTTCTATGCAGCAATAAACAACTCACGTGATGGTGTTCGTAGCCAAGATCAAACCTGCTCTCATAAACACAGCCACTGTTACACTAACACCTCATCACTCGCTGGCCAGGGTTAAATACACTAAGGCCGCTGAACAAGCTAACAAACAGCTACAATTTTGTTCACACGTAAAGTTCCGGAAACTAGCGATAAAAATGGATAACATTTTTGGAATAAGGCAAAACTTTATTGAAATCACTAAAACATTACTTAATGTCCTATAGTTAAGCGGTCAAAAAGTACCGCTATTGTTGGTTAAACCTAGCGCAAAACTCGCTACATTGGCAACACGGCATCACTCCTGCCGCCAGCCTCACTACCATTGGGTGGCGTGATGGTCCACTGGTACTACCATTACTGCCACTGACACCTACACTACCATTGCTGTCCACTGGTACTACCATTACTACCATTGACACCTACACTACCATTGCCGTCCACTGGTACTACCATTACTACCATTGACACCTGCAGCTACCAGTGTGGTAGTACAAGGGGTGTGGTGTGGGCGTGTAAAATTGTTGGAACTATTTAGTG
Organism: Coenobita brevimanus; assembly: GCF_032717465.1. Taxonomy (NCBI): domain Eukaryota; kingdom Metazoa; phylum Arthropoda; class Malacostraca; order Decapoda; family Coenobitidae; genus Coenobita; species Coenobita brevimanus. Next base: position 23,521,048 of record NC_136973.1, read on the forward strand.
TTGTCCAAGGTATACAGAGTGCTTATACAACACAAGAAGGTGCTGGTGTAGCCACACACCTTCTTCAGCCAATACAATTACATACAGTCAGTGGTTATACACTGGTGGTGTAGCCACACCGTGTTATACACTGGTGGTGTAGCCACACCGTGTTATACACTGGTGGTGTAGCCACACCGTGTTATACACTGGAGGTGTAGCCACACCATGTTATACACTGGTGGTGTAGCCACACCGTGTTATACACTGGAGGTGTAGCCACACCGTGTTATACACTGGTGGTGTAGCCACACCGTGTTATACACTGGTGGTGTAGCCACACCGTGTTATACACTGGTGGTGTAGCCACACCGTGTTATACACTGGTGGTGTAGCCACACCGTGTTATACACTGGTGGTGTAGCCACACCGTGTTATACACTGGAGGTGTAGCCACACCGTGTTATACACTGGTGGTGTAGCCACACCGTGTTATACACTGGAGTTGTAGCCACACCGTGTTATACACTGGTGGTGTAGCCACACCGTGTTATACACTGGTGGTGTAGCCACACCGTGTTATACACTGGAGGTGTAGCCACACCGTGTTATACACTGGTGGTGTAGCCACACCGTGTTATACACTGGAGGTGTAGCCACACCGTGTTATAAACTGGTGGTGTAGCCACACCGTGTTATACACTGGAGGTGTAGCCACACCGTGTTATACACTGGTGGTGTAGCCACACCGTGTTATAAACTGGTGGTGTAGCCACACCGTGTTATACACTGGAGGTGTAGCCACACCGTGTTATACACTGGTGGTGTAGCCACACCGTGTTATACACTGGAGGTGTAGCCACACCGTGTTATACACTGGTGGTGTAGCCACACCGTGTTATACACTGGAGGTGTAGCCACACCGTGTTATACACTGGTGGTGTAGCCACACCGTGTTATACACTGGTGGTGTAGCCACACCGTGTTATACACTGGTGGTGTAGCCACACCGTGTTATACACTGGTGGTGTTGCCACACCGTGTTATACACTGGTGGTGTTGCCACACCGTGTTATACACTGGTGGTGTAGCCACACCGTGTTATACACTGGTGGTGTAGCCACACCGTGTTATACACTGGTGGTGTTGCCACACCGTGTTATACACTGGTGGTGTTGCCACACCTGTTATACACTGGTGGTGTAGCCACACCGTGTTATACACTGGTGGTGTAGCCACACCGTGTTATACACTGGTGGTGTAGCCACACACCGTCTTCAGCCAATACAATTACATACATGTGTGGTAAGCTAACTAATCTAACAAAGCTAAGGTAAGCTAACTAATCTAACAAAGCTAAGGTAAGCTAACTAATCTAACAAAGCTAAGGTAAGCTAACTAATCTAACAAAGCTAAGGTAAGCTAACTAATCTAACAAAGCTAAGGTAAGCTAACTAATCTAACAAAGCTAAGGTAAGCTAACTAATCTAACAAAGCTAAGGTAAGCTAACTAATCTAACAAAGCTAAGGTAAGCTAACTAATCTAACAAAGCTAAGGTAAGCTAACTAATCTAACAAAGCTAAGGTAAGCTAACTAATCTAACAAAGCTAAGGTAAGCTAACTAATCTAACAAAGCTAAGGTAAGCTAACTAATCTAACAAAGCAAAGGTAAGCTAACTAATCTAACAAAGCTAAGGTAAGCTAACTAATCTAACAAAGCTAAGGTAAGCTAACTAATCTAACAAAGCTAAGGTAAGCTAACTAATCTAACAAAGCTGAGGTAAGCTAACTAATCTAACAAAGCTAAGGTAAGCTAACTAATCTAACAAAGCTAAGGTAAGCTAACTAATTTAACAAAGCTAAGGTAAGCTAACTAATCTAACAAAGCTAAGGTAAGCTAACTAATCTAACAAAGCTAAGATAAGCTAACTCATTTAACAAAGCTGGGGTAAGCTAAGTAATCTAACAAAGCCAAGCTAACGCCCTGGCTAACCTTGGTGCCAGCCTTACCAAAGAGTTGTGATCACGTTATCAGTTGAGGCGATAACGATGACAGTGTTGACCTTATCAGTGACTGGAGACAGACCGTCCTGATTTACCCCTCTGCCCTACCCTGCCCTACCCTACCCTTGCCTTCCCTGCCCTACCCTACCCTTGCCTTCCTTACCCTACCCTACCCTTGCCTTCCCTGTCCTACCCTACCCTTGCCTTCCCTGCCCTACCCTACCCTTGCCTTCCTTACCCTACCCTACCCTTGCCTTCCCTGCCCTACCCTACCCTTGCCTTCCCTACCCTACCCTACCCTTGCCTTCCCTGCCCTACCCTACCCTTACCTTCCCTATCCTACCCTACCCTTGCCTTCCCTGCCCTACCCTACCCTTGCCTTCCTTACCCTACCCTACCCTTGCCTTCCCTACCCTACCCTACCCTTGCCTTCCCTGCCCTA
>NC_136973.1:23528473-23555973 GCF_032717465.1 Coenobita brevimanus
TTCCTGCCAGTGTGGCTAGTGGCCGTCACTTGCCTGCCAGTATGGCTAATGGCCGTCACTGAGGTCCTGTTAGGCGAGGTGCAACTAGTGGCTGTCACTCACCTGCTGGTGTAGCTAGTGGCCGACACCGAGGTTCTGTTCCCAGAGAGGACTGCAGACAAAGAGCGGGCAGTGACCATGTCACTAGGAGGTAGATAAAGACTGCAAACTGTATACTACCAACGTAAAAACATCCGGACAGCAACTGCCTGCAAGGGACTGGAAATATCCAGATAACTATATGGAATATCCTGGCGAAGGAAGATAGCAGCACCTCCATGACGACCTTGGCCCAGCACAGGATCAGAATAAAAAGCACTGTAGCCAGAAGGACCAGCAGGAGCAGTATCACCAACCATGGTCTCCTGGATACACATGCATAGAGGAGTAAATTGAGAAACTAGATGACACAGTTCCTCATAGTTAGCACGTAAATCCCGACAATTCCACTGGATGATAGAACCCATAGTGGAGGGGAAAATGATTAAGTGCGGGACTGTACACCTCCTGACATGCGAGCGGGTTTGGAATGATGCTTAGGAAGGCCCTTGGTAAGAGACTGTCCAGCACCAGGAACCCGCGCTTTATGTTGAACATCCGTGGGCAAACGTGAGACGTGGAAGAGGAAAGTTTTACAACACTCTTCCTTTGAGGTGGAATAACATTCGGTTTGGATAGATGCTTGGAGGCCGCCTTGGGTAATGTGGGACGGCCAGTGCTACCATTAGAAGCTCCAGAAGTGGAAACAGAGTCGACAGGATTAGAACCCTGCAAGGTTGACGTTGTACTTTTCAGAACGGACACATAAGCGGTCTCTCCAACACCATCCTCAGGTGGGGACCTGACTACAGGTGAACCACCAGCAGCAGCTTACATTTGGCTAGACCTCTCAGCCTCTGAGGCAGAGGGAACAGTAGAGAGGTTGATACAAGGTTCGACAACAGAAACCTTAGGTGGCCGGCTTTCAGGCTTTGAGGACTCTGACGAATTACGATGACGTTTGCCGGATACAGAAGGAGCCTCGTTCATACTGGACAAGGTCTTGTCAGCGTGTACATCTGCCACCACCACAGAAGTACACGAACCGTCAGCCACTGAAGTGGAGGCAGAGACAGTTGGAGCAGTGGGTGGATGAGCATCAGTCACACACTTATCAGTAATTCCAGGGTTAACAACATCCGTCAAATCAGTAGTTGGGGAAGTGGTCACTGTAAAGGGTCGTGGCAACTTCTGGGACACAGAACGACATACAGGTGCCCCAGAAAGGACAGAAGCATAAGTAACTCCAGGCCGAAAGAAGAGAGTCTGGGCCCTCCTCTTTGCTTCTGGAGAGGGAACCTTCTCACATGCACGAATGCTCAAAACTTCCTTTTCAAGGCAGTACCGAGGACAGTTTTTGGAAGATACAGCATGAGGACCCGCACAGTGATAGCATTTAAGGGGTCCTGGACAATCCCTCGTATGACTCATTTTGCCACAGGAGACACAAACACCAGGAAGGCCAGCCAGTGCATGTCGGCAAAATTTGCTAACATGTCCATACCCCTGACAGTGGAAACACCGCTTTGGGTTTGGAACATAAGGCTTCACAGGCAGAGAGAGCCAAGCAAGTTTCACCGAGGCAGGCAACATCAAACGGTCAAAGGTCAGAAACAGCGTCGGAGTTGGGGTCAGAATACCATCGATCTTCTTCCTTACCCAGTCAACTTTTACAACACCATAAGCGCCTAGTTCCTCTAATAACCGTGATTCAGGGTATCGCAGGAGGTCCCGGGAGTAAATGACCCCCTTACACTGATTAAAGGTGGCATGAGGTATGCAGGACATGCCGTGACCAGAAATGGAGGTCAGAGTCTGGAGACGTGAGCTCTTTTCTGGGGAGGAAACCTCAATTAGGAGGCTACCATCCCCTTGGGTAGAAATTATTGGTTCGCGGCCACAGGAAGAAACAATTGCACAGTGTAAATTAAATATGTCTGTATCCAGTACTGAACCACCTGCAGAGGGTTTCAGCACTAGATACTTTACGAATTTTTCTTGGTTCATATCATCTTGGCCAAACCTTGGAGCCAAATCTGCCTGACGAGATCTTCTCCCACCCCCAGTTGAACGCTGGGGGAGAGGTGAGAAGTCACCAGGGGCCTGAAAAGGTTCCAGTGTGGTAATGACGGATGTGCAGTCCGAAGAGAGTCCAGGGGCAGATGCAATGTCGTCAACGGGTGTATTTAAATATTGAGCCATCAATAACACAAAAACCTTCATTCCCCCACCCCTCCACCCACCATGGAGCCCAACAAGGGGAAGTCATGTGCCAGGGATAACACCAATGGCGACTCCAGAGGTAGCGGGAGAGTATACACGGGTAACCACCGGGGAACCTAGGCAAGGGTGACTCCAGGACGATAGGAGCCACCAGGCCCCCCAGTGCCCACTTGACCCTAGCAAACGCATGACCAGCCGATTGACCTGGTCGGGCCCAACCAGGCCGCCTGTCTAGCCAGAATAAGGGACCAAAGAGGTGTATTGCTAGCTGCAGGGTGCATCGTGCAGCATCGCTCAACCTCCAGGACTCCCGTCTCCCAGCATTACGGGATGCCACGCACGGCAAACACGTGGAGAGGCAACAGTCCTGCCCTAGGTGGCAAATGGGCAGGGACTAACATCACCAGCAGGCCTCCTCCACCAGTGATGTAGGAGGTGCTTGGTCCACGAGGCTGACAAATACCAAACCCTACAAAGGTAGGCATGCCTCCCGAGTAGGTGGCATTGCCAACCACGCTTCAAGCCCCGCCACCACGTCAAGGTGACCCCCCTCAGCGGGGCTGTAGTTCTGAAACATTTATAATACTGGGTGGTAACCATATCACCAAATACAAATGGTTTGCTGTAATTCAGGTACATTTATAATGCTGGGTGGTATCTATCTATCTATCTCTCTGTAGCCCAACGCCCTAATCCCGCAAAGGTTGGCCACAGACAAAAGGCCTCCAAGTCGCTCTGTCACCCACCATTTGAGTGCCCTTCCCGCAACTCATTCCCCCCTCCCTCATATACCTCTTAACTCCATTCCTCCACCTCATCCTCGGTCTACCCCTCCCTCTCCCTCCCTCCACCTCACCTACATACACCCTCTTAGTCAGTCGTTCATTCTCCATTCTCTCCACATGTCCAAACCACCTCAGTGTATTTCTCCTAATCTTCTCAACCACATCACATCCACCCCACAACGTTCCTTCACTTCTTCATTCGTCAACCTGTCCCTCCATGTCACTCCACATGCTCCTCTCAAGTAACTCATTTCCACTGCTCTCACTCTTGACTTGCTCCCCTCTTGCAAAGGTCCACGTCTCGCTTCCATACGTCAGGGTAGGGATCACAATACTATCATGCAGTGACTTCTTAACTTCCATACTCACCTCCCTAATTCTCATCACTGCTTTCAGTGAACCAACAACCTTCCTTTCCGGCTGTACCTTTTCAAGCACTGGGTGGTAACCATATCACCAGATACATATGGTTTCCTGTAATTTTGGAAATTAATAATGCTGGGTGGTAACCATATCGCCAAATAACAGTACTGTGTAGTCTACTATGATACTCCCGTTAACTAGATGGAGATATTTTCCACTTGAGGTGACTCTACACTGAGTGACAAGCCAAATGGTTTCCTGTAATTTAGGGCAAGAGTGGTAACCAAACAGCCAAGTAACTTGTGTGGCAGCCTATTATGGTGCCCCTGTTAACTGGGTGGAGACAATGTGGTGTCCACCCAGGAACCACAGTCACTGGCTTGGCAAGGCACTGTCAGTCACATGGCAATGTTGGTTCACTGCACAGGACAGCCCTGCAGTGGTGGCTGCTTGCTTGCAGTTGTTGGGTCTGCTTGATCAGCCATACTGGTGGCTTATTTAGGTATGGCTTGGTGTGTGTCCTTAACCACACATAATCTGGATCTGATGCTGGTGAAAGTAATGCTTAATAAGTAACCCTGAAATTAACTTATCCCTCAGGGATATGGCACAACAGGAAGGCTGCCAGAGATCGAGCAGCATGGACAGCTACCATTAGGTGATCAAGGCTGAGGCATGCAGGCAGGATGGAGCCTTTGTAATTTGTACAACACCATATCAACAAAGTACTGTACACATTTGCTGATGGCATTACTTGTACAGCCTACACCTGTGTGTTGTACTAATATAAACCTTCCCAAAATGGCTGGATTCCATTTTGAACAAGAAGAATAATACATGTACGGTACACACTGCACAATCTGGTACAATGGGCAACTGCTTTCTGTTGTATCATATGAACAATATTTATCCACAGTATCTATTGCCAGACGCCTCAATCCCGTAAGGAGTGGCCCCAAATCACCTCCATGTCCCCCTGTCCCTGCCATTTCACTGCCCTCCCCCCAGCCCACACCCCTACATTATCTACAACAGTACAAAAGGTGACATTATGAGGGTAACAGTTTGTGCCTACATGAGATATGACATTAGTAACAATTATATATAGTGTTGCCAGGCTGAAGGGGGTAACTGCACTACATAAAGTAATGGAGCATACCATCACTGACACTGCTTTCTCAAAGTTATTTAGTCATTTATTCTGGGGGTGGAAGCTTTTGAGGGGGGAAGGGGGAGCATTTTTTTTTTTTTTTTTTTTTTTAGGGGAGGGGCATTTTTGGTGTGTGTGTGTGTGTGTGTGTGTGTGTGTGTGTATGGGGTGTGGAGTTAGGGTAAATGATTAACCCACTGGCCTGGCTGCACAACTTGCACAGTCTACCCTACTCCAGGTTCATCATGTAAGTGTTTACATACAATATTCACCTGAGAGATAAGGCACTGAACAGGAAGGCTGCCAGAAACTCAGCAGCATGGACAGCAGCCATTAGGTGACCAAGGCTGATGCCTGCAAGTATGTTGGAGCCTTTATAAACAAAACCAACTTCCTTTGCCTGCTACCTACACTGAGTGACAGGCCTAATGGTTTGCTGTAAGCCAGTACAATGCTGGCTGGTAACCCTATAACTACACTGAGTGACAGGCCTAATGGTTTGCTGTAAGCCAGTACAATGCTGGCTGGTAACCCTATAACTACACTGAGTGACAGGCCTAATGGTTTGCTGTAAGCCAGTACAATGCTGGCTGGTAACCATATAACTACACTGAGTGACAGGCCTAATGGTTTGCTGTAAGCCAGTACAATGCTGGCTGGTAACCCTATAACTACACTGAGTGACAGGCCTAATGGTTTGCTGTAAGCCAGTACAATGCTGGCTGGTAACCATATAACTACACTGAGTGACAGGCCTAATGGTTTGCTGTAAGCCAGTACAATGCTCGCTGGTAACCATATAACCTAGCCAACTATTTACAATGCTGGGTGGTAACCATACAACCAATTAACATATACAATCCTGGGTGGTAACCACATAACCAGTTAACATATACAACGCTGAGTGGTACCCATATAACCAGTTAATATACACAATGCTGGGTGGTAACCATAAACCAATTAACATATACAATGCTGGGTGGTAACCATATAACCAATTAACATACACAAAGCTGGGTGGTAACCATATAACCAATTAACATATACAATGCTGGGTGGTAACCATATAACCAGTTAACATATACAATGCTGGGTGGTAACCATATAACCAATTAACATATACAGTGCTGGGTGGTAACCATAAACCATATACCAGTATGGGTAGAAGTGCAGCCAACTACAGTGCAGTAAGTGGGTGGAGATGCAAATGTGGGATCCACCCATAAACCAAACCACACATTTCCCAGTGCCATGCTGTTGTGAGGCGCTGTCAACCACAAAGGAATACCAGTACACTGCATGGGATAACCGTGCAGGGGTTTCTTGGCTGTGGTTGATGGGTCTGCTCCACCAGCCAGTTCACTAACAAGCCATCAGTGTACAGAAAACCTCAGTTGTAGCCTGGAGCAGCTCAATATGGGGAGTTGTGCCAATACTATGCAATCATTAGAGAAATACTTGTCAGTAATTCTTGCAGCAGTGGGTATGTTGAGAGGACCGATGATATTACCAGTCCAGCCAAGCAGCTTAGACAACAAGCTTTAGGGCCACACAAAACCTGTCTTGTATTAGCCAACTATTTCTCACTGAAATGATTTTAGCTTTGGAGGTGACAAGACCACTTTGTAAAACAACGTGTCAATTAGGGTACAAAGAAAGTGGGTCTTACCTTGAAAGATGACACAAGCTACATCAAGCTGTTTGCCACTCGTTGTCCACACCTTTGCTCCTCGTTCAATTTCTCATTATCGTTCATGTCTTCATCTCTTTCAACGTCATTATATACTGTAACCTTCTTCACTGTCTCCTCTTGCCTATCTTCTCACACCCTGAAAATATACACAGAAATAAGCAGGTAATAGGTAAGCCAATAGTACTATACTCTTTCCACTCTAACTGGCCCAGAGTTTTATTTTGTAGCTCATATCTCATACTTCAGTGGCAGAAAAACAATACTATGGCTCTACAGCCTTCCCATAGCACTTCTTTGTGACTAGCATCATACTCAGTGACTATTGTGCCTCTACATCATAGCACTTCTTTGTGACTTGCATCATAAAAAGACAATACTATGGCTCTGCATCCTTTCCATAGCACTTCTTTGTGACTAGCATCATAAAAAAGACAATACTATGGCTCTACATCCTTCCCATAGCACTTCTTTGTGACTAGCATCATAAAAAGACAATACTATGGCTCTACATCCTTCCCATAGCACTTCTTTGTGACTAGCATCATAAAAAGACAATACTATAGCTCTACATCCTTCCCATAGCACTTCTTTGTGACTAGCATCATACTCAAAGACAATACTATGGCTCTACATCCTTCCCACAGCACTTCTTTGTGACTAGCATCATAATAAGACAATACTATGGCTCTACATCCTTCCCATAGCACTTCTTTGTGACTAGCATCATAAAAAGACAATACTATGGCTCTACATCCTTCCCATAGAACTTCTTCGTGACCAGCATCATAAAAGACAATACTACAGCTCTACATCCTTTCCATAGCACTTCTTTGTGACTAGCATCATGCTCTACCATTAATCTTGTCTCATCTCAATATTCATGACGGATAGATGCCAATTTTAGGCCAAGTTAGAGTAAAATGAGTCTAACTGAAGAGGTTCCTAACACATCTTTCTTAGCTACTTAACATACTGATGTGACAGAAAGCATTAGCAGAAACACACTGAGGTGGTTTGGCCATGTACTGTACAGACGATAGAAAGCGAGACTAACTAGGAGAGTATGAGTGAGGTGGAGGGGGAGGCTGAGGATAAGATGGAGGGATGGAGTGGAGAGGTGTATGAGAGAGAGAGGTGTGAGCTGGGGGGAGGGCAGTGAAATGGCTGGGGACAGGGCAACATGGAGGTGATTTGTTTGTAGCCACCTCTTAGGGGATTAAGGCGTCTGGCAATAGATAGATGGATCTTTGTTACTCTCCTACTTTACCTTAAGCTGGCCAAGAATGTCAAAACCTGAATAAAAGTCTGGCAGGGATTAAGGCACTGGACAAGGAAGCTGCCAGAGATCGAGCAGCATGGAAAGCCGCCATTAGGTGACCAAGGGCGATGCATGCAAGCAGGTTGGAGCCTTAATATGATACAATAAGAACTGTGGCATGAAAACAACAATTACAGAATACTATAAACACTTGGGTATGAAGGTGAGAGACTAACTAGGAGAGTATGTAAGTGAAGTGGAAGGGTAGGGGGATACCAAGAATGAGATGGAGGGATGTAGTACAGGTATATGAGGGGGGGGGGGTGAAGTTTTTGCAGTGAAACGGCAAGGGACAGGGTGACATGGAGGTGATTTGTTTGTGGCCACCCCTTACAGGATTAAGGCGTGTAGCTACAGATAGAGGCTAGCTAAGGAAATTACTGGACACTATAACCCCATAACTGATGTGATAACAGCTGAATAAAATGGTGTGGTGGCAGCAACAGTACAAAGTTATACTCTTTGTACTCTAACTTGGCCTAAAACTGACACCTCTCCAGCCTAAATGCTGCAGTGTAACAACGGACTGGGAGCACAATAGGATGCTAGTCATGAAGAAGTGCTAGGGAAAGGATTCAGGCCTGTACCATTGTCTTTCTCTGCCACTGAGCTACGTGAGGTAAGCTGAAGGACGAAAATTTGGGCCAAGTTGGTGTGACAGAACTATAGTTACACTGGATAGGCGTAAAAAAAATACTCCTGCAAATTGGAGGGGAATAAGGCATGCTGAAGGAATTGATGTTACTGTTTGGTAGCCTGGTGGTGTAGTGGGTTAAGGTGGTCAGGCGGATGTGTTGAGGTACATTCAAGGGTAGGCAGCTAAGCACAAAGGCAGACCTGGAAAGAGCGTAAACTCAAGGATAACAGACTGAATAGGGAGGCTGCCAGAGATTGAGCAGTGTAGGGAGTCATCTAGAGGCTGCCAGAGACTGAGCAGTGTAGAGAATAAAGTAAGGTTGCCAGAGATTGAGCAGTGTGAAGAGTCAACTAGAGGCTGCCAGAGATCGAGCAGTATGGAAAGTCAACTAGAGGCTGCCAGAGATCAAGCAGTGTGGAGTGTCAACTAGGCACTGTCAGAGATTGAGCAATGTGGAGAGTAAAGTAAGGTTGCCAGAGATCGAGCACTATGGACAGTCAACTAGAGGCTGCCAGAGACTGAGCAATGTGGAGAGTCAACTAAGGCTGCCAGAGATTGAGCAGTGTGGAGAGTCAACTAAGGCTGCCAGAGATCAAGCAGTGTGGAGCATCAATTAGAGGCTACCAGAGATCGAGCAGTGTGGATAGTCAACTAGTCACATAAATTTCGTGCCGAGGCAACACAGGACTGGATGGACACCACAAGGGGTATAACGAACCATGTAGCCAAGACTAAATACTAAAGCACTTATTGTACCTCTTAATGAAATGTGTGTGTGTGTGTGTGTGTGTGTGTGTGTGTGTGTGTGTGTGTGTGTGTGTGTGTGTGTGTGTGTGTGTGTAACAAAAGGTCAATATTTCACCCACAAACTTTCCTTTGGTGGCTAATATTCATAATGTGAGAGGCTTGCTTTGTCTCCCTAACCACAGACAATCTCTCAATAGGATGCTTAAGGAAGGCAAATAATGAGCCCTAAGCTACAGAAATAAACCCACTCCCTGTATACAAATCCTATATGACATTTACTGATACATTACTTGACTACACCCAACACGCTTGTATCTCACTAATACAACGCTGCTCAAAATGCTGCCGGAATTCTGCCCTTTCCAATTTCACCGCCAAAAACTTCCCAAAGGCTGTAGGTACTAAGCAAGCTGGTGTAATTAATGGAGACACACTTCTGCTTTATCATTCTTATCAGTAATTATTGGCCAATAGAAACATCAGGGGCTGGGTCACGAGGCACACCCAAAAGACCTGGCACGAGGTCATACAGTGTGATCTCAGGGATATGGGGCTGAACAGGGAGGCTGCCAGAGATTGAGCAGTGTGGAGAGCTGTCATTAGGTGACCAAGGCTGACACATGCAAGAATGATGGATCCTATAAATGATACAACACTAACAGAGTCACTTGAGCATAAAGGACTGAACAGGGAGGCTGCCAGAGATTGAGCAGTGTGGAGAGCTGCCATTGGGTGACCAAGGCTGACGCATGCAAGAATGATGGATCCTATATACAGTACTAACAGAGTGAATTCGGGATAAAGGACTGAACAGGGAGGCTGCCAGAGACTGAGCAGTGTGAAGAGCCACCATTAGGTGACCAAGGCAGACACTTGGCAGCAGGTTGGAGCGTTTCTAAATGGTACAAAGTGTTGCCATCCACTATTAATGGTAAGAGTCAGTACACTACCTTGAGTACAGTATATGCTTGGCTACCATCAACCCTGGCAGGTACGTCCATAAGTACAATGTACCACAACACTTATCACTTCAAAGAAATTCACCCACAACTATAGACAATATGTGCTGACATTGATGGCTACAACTATTACACTACTATTACACTACTATACACAATGCTGACATTGATGGCTACTACTATTACACTACTATATACAATATGTGCTGACATTGATGGCTACAACTATTACACTACTATTACACTACTATACACAATCAATGCTGACATTGATGGCTACAACTATTACACTACTATTACACTACTATACACAATCAATGTTGACACTGATGGCTACAACTATTACACTGCTATTACACTACCATTTTCTTCATTAAGTCACCAGCAACAGTAGGGAGGTGAACCACGTACAATCTCAATTTGAGGATTTAGTACAACAAAGGATGAACAACTTTTTATATATTATCAGTAAATCTCAAAATGGGAATATATAAAAAAAAGATGAAGTCTGATTCTTATAGTTTTCAGTAAATAGTCTCAAAATGGATTTATAAAAATCAAGTAAGTTTTTGAGTAAATCTCTACGGGGATTTATTACAAGGAAGTTGGAGTCTATCTTTTAATCAGTAAATAATCCAGCGCTGGGCATGTTAAGAATAATTTAAATCTATCTATTGCCAGACCCCTTAATCCCATACGGGGTGGCCGCAAACAAATCGCCTCCACGTCGTCCTGTCCCCCGCTATTTCACTGCCCTGCTCCCAACTCACACACCCCTTCACACATATACTTCTCCACGCCATCCCTCCATCTCACCCACCAAACACCTTATTCAAATATGAGTAAATAATCTCTACGGGGATTTATTACAAGGAAGTTGGAGTCTATCTTGTAATCAGTAAATAATCCAGCGCTGGACATGTTAAGAATAATTTCAATCTTCCCGCCAAACACCGTAAAGAATATTAATGGGCAGGTGAAGGTGTGTCAAGCAATTGGACACACAATTTCTTACAAGCAGGGAGCAGTTTGTTGTACATTTTTCACTACATAATCCAGCACTGAGGATTAATTGGTGAAGGACTTTTATTTATCAATAACTAGTCTGCATTATTTCACCATCCACTCACTTGATGCAGTGCTGCCTACATCCTTCACCTTTATTTCATTTGTCTGTCCTCCTCTCTTCTTATTTCTCCCATCTTTTCTGCCCTTTTTTATTACTTTCCTTTACAGGTGGCTTTACACTGAGTGACAAGCCAGATGGTTTCATGGAAGCCAGGAAACCATTTACAACGTTGGGTGGTAACCATATAACAAAGCCATACATTCCCTCTGTCAAGTGGGTTGGCAAGGGGCCAGTGCCCCTCCCCGTAAAACAAGACAAACAGCCACCCCTTACGGGATTGTGGCGGCGGGTTATCGATTTTTTGCCCATAAAATGACCTTGGGTTTTGAGGCAACAAGACTCCTGTTTAAAGCAATGTGTCAATTATGGTTAAGAAAAGTTAAGTGTCACCTTGGAGGATGTCGAGTACATGTATGATGGCAGCAGCTACATCAAGTTTCATACTCGTTGTCCATATCTTTGCTCCTCCTTGTTCAACTCTTGTCTTCGTTCTACCTTGTTAACCTTCCATCATCCATCTTCACCTCGTTCAGACTCATTACTACAACCGTCTTCTGTTTCTCCTCTTCTGTATCAGTCTTTGCCACATCCTGAAATAATAATAACAGTAAAAACATCTGTAGCCAGACACCTTAATCTCGTAAGGGGTGGCCACAAAAATGGCCTCCATGTCGCCCTATCCCCCTCCATTTCACTGCCCTGCACCCAGCTCACACCTCCCTCTCTCATATATCTTTCCACTCCATCCCTCCATGTCCTCCTCCACCTCACTCACATACACTCCTTGTTAGTCTCTCACTCTCCGTATAATATATATGTATGTAATAGATTACTGAGACATTAACAAAAGACTAATAATATTCTGACCAGCACAAGAGACCCTTAGCACATCTGAGTTATTTTGTGTATATATTGCATCTTATCTATACTCCTTTGACATTACCTTGGCCCAGATTTTTGTCCTTTTGCAGCTTATTTCACATAGCTCTGGCAGGATAAGACAATACTATGGCTCTACAGCCTTTCCAAAGCACTTCTTTGTGACTAGCATCATATTCTAGTGTTGATCAGTGACAGGATAAGACAATACTATGGCTCTACATCCTTTCCAAAGCACTTCTTTGTGACTAGCATCATATTCTAGTGTTGATCAGTGACAGGATAAGACAATACTATGGCTCTACATCCTTTCCAAAGCACTTCTTTGTGACTAGCATCATATTCTAGTGTTGATCAGTGACAGGATAAGACAATACTATGGCTCTACATCCTTTCCAAAGCACTTCTTTGTGACTAGCATCATATTCTAGTGTTGATCAGTAGGATAAGACAATACTATGGCTCTACATCCTTTCCAAAGCGCTTCTTTGTGACTAGCATCATATTCTAGTGTTGATCAGTGACAGGATAAGACAATACTATGGCTCTACATCCTTTCCAAAGCGCTTCTTTGTGACTAGCATCATTTTCTAATCTACTGTAAAAACTCCTCATTTCAGATGAAGAGATGGCAATTTTTGGCCAAGCTGGAGTAAAAATAGTATAGTATGTATAGTATACTGATAATGCAGTACATTATATATATATATATATATATATATATATATATATATATATATATATCTTTCTGTCTATCTATCTATCTATGCGTTTATGTGAAGCTACAGAACGTGTTGAATGTTTTTGGCGTATCCGATAGAGCCAGGATTCCGGGGGCTTGATTGATGAGTGAATGGAAGCGTAGCCCATTGGACTGGGCAAATTTGAGCTGTCTGGACATTGCTGCTCCTCACCCTGCCCTAGGGTGGGAAAGGAGGTCCAGATGATGATGATGATGATGATGTTTATATAATATATATATATATATATATATATATATATATATATATATATATATATATATATATATATATATATATATATATATATATATAGCCAGACGCCTCAATCCAGTTTTGGGTATCCACAAACAAATCGCCTCCACGTCGCCCTGTCCCCCGCCATTTCACTGCCCTGCTCCCAACTGACACCCCCCTCATATACCTCTCCACCCCATCCCTCCATCTCATTCTCGGCCTCCCCCTCCCTCTTCCCCCCTCCACCTCACTCACATATACTCTCTTCGTCAGTCTTTCACCCTCCATCATCTCCACATGGCCAATCCATCTCAGTGTGTTCCTCATAACGCTTCCTATCACATCCACATCAACACCACAACGCTCCTTTATATTCTCATTCGTCAGCCTGTTTCTCCATGTGACTCCACAGGCTCCTCTTAAATAACTCATTTCCACTGCTCTCACTCTTGACTTGTGTCCTTCCAACAACGTCCAAGCTTCACTTCCATACGTTAGAGTTGGTATCACAATACTGTCATGTAGTAACTTTTTCACTTCCATGCTCACTTCCCTGTTTCTTATCACTGCTTTCAAAGAACCAGCAACCTTTCTTCCCTGCTGTACCCTTCCAAGCACTTCACCCTCCAAACCTCCATCCTTACTCATCACACTACCCAAGTACTTAAACGTACTCACATTTTCCAATTCCTCACCATATATATGTATATATATATATATATATATATATATATATATATATATATATATATATATATATATATATATATATATATATATATATATATATATATATATATAAACAGTATATTCCTTCTGCCTATGGGCGACTACACTGAGTGACAAGACAAATGGTTTTCTGTACACCAGGAAACCATTTACTGCGCTGGGTGGTAACCATATAACCAAATTATGGTGCCTGGTGGTAGAGTGGGTAATTAAGGCGCTCCAATCGGATTGAGCCGGTGAAGGTTTATGTGCAAGGGATGGTTGGGGTTTATTGCTCACATAATGCCACTCAGGGATGAGTGAGGCTGGTCACTCTCATCTTAAATGTCATGACTGACTTGCCTAGCCCCGGGCTCCTACGCTCCTCTTTGGGGCGACATAGGATTGGAGATATATATATATATATATATATATATATATATATATATATATATATATATATATATATATATATATATGCATTTTCCAGATGAAAAGATGGCAATTTTAGGCCAAGTTGGAGTAAAAATGGTATGTTTATTCCTTTTTAAATAAGAATAGCATAAATAACAATGGAAATAACATGCCAAATACACACACTGTTGAAGAGGTAAGCCAGGAAACCATTTACAACGCTGGGTGGTAACAATATAACCAACTCAAATGTGTTCCCTACGTGTCAACAGGTGGGTTGGCGGGGGGTTAGTGCCCCTCCTTGTAAAATAACTAACTCAACAACAAACCCCCACCCCTTACCCAATTATGATGTCTGGCTAAAGATAGATGGATGTGTTACAGAAAATGCACCAGATACATCTATCTACCTATTGCCAGCCTCTTTAATACTGTAAGGGGTGACCACAAACAAATCACCTCCATGTCACTCTGTCTCCTGCTATATCATTGCCCTTCCCCCTACCTATGCAACATATCTCATTCATATGCCTCTCCACTCAGTCCCTCCAACTCCTCCTTAGTCTCCCCTTCCCTCTCCCCTCTCCACCTCACTCACATACACTCTCCTTATTAGTCTCTCACTCTCCATCCTCTCCACATGGCCATATACACAAACAGCTAAAGAAGATGTGTTAGGGAACCTGCTACTATCAGATTGCACATCTTAACTACAGCCTGAAAGCTGACCCAATTGGACCCAAGAGGCTGCAAGGTGTGGTCATTTTTGGCCACGAGTAATTAGGTAAGCGGTGGCAAGAACTGGTGATGTTGAGGCTTGACTGCTGAGTGAATGTAACAAAGGTGAGCAACTGCAACCAATGACTACACAACACTGCAATAAATCATGACATTGTAATAAATAAACCCTGCAATAACTGACAAACCCTGCAATAAATGACAAACCCTGCAATAAATGACAAACCCTGCAATAAATGACAAACCCTGCAATAACTGACAAACCCTGCAATAAATGACAAACCCTGCAATAAATGACAAACCCTGCAATAACTGACAAACCCTGCAATAAATGACAAACCCTGCAATAAACGACAAACCCTGCAATAAATGACAAACCCTGCAATAAATGACAAACCCTGCAATAAACAAAGCACTGCAATAAATGACATACTCTGCAATAAACAACAAAGCACTGCAATAAACAAAGCACTGCAATAAACAACAAAGCACTGCAATAAACAACAAAGCACTGCAATAAGGTATAATAGAATGCTGCAATAATTGACAAGTCTGGTGATACAAGCAAAACTTAAAGACCCTTATTCTTGTCTGGTAAGGAGGCTCCCTAACACCTCTTCCTTGGTGATTTATTTTTGGATATGGCTGGTTAATATCCTTTGTATGTTACCTATGCAGTGCATGGCAATGTTAGCATTTAAGCAACACAATAGGAGTATAAGATGTAATAAGCAAAATAAATTACTTACAACAATGGTGTTAGGGTGCACAGGGACACTGGCTATCCTATTCAGCCCACACATTTAACCACAGTTGGCTGTGGAAGGTGTGATGTGTGAATGTCAGAGGTAGGGTTGACAGAGGCAGACTGAAGAAGACCTGGGATGAGGTCACAGTGTGACAACCTCAGGGATACGGCGGGAACTGGGAGGCTGCTAGAGATCGAGCAGCATGGAAAGCTTCCATTAGGTGACCAAGGCTGATGCATGCATGTTGAGGCCTTTATAAACAGTACAACTGAGGGTGACGTCCATTCTGGTATTTTTACTATCAGACTTATTCAGGCTAGAGGTGTGATACTGAACCAATTTATTACAGCTGTACCTAACCCCTGTTTAAAATGTTTATCCCAGGCTGAATAAAAAGTGATTTCAAACCAAGCTGAATGAGTTAGGTCAAGAGGGACCAGTTACTTGCCCCAAAGCAGGATTTCCTGCCTCCAACCACCCCACAGAATGACTGACTGATTTAATGACACCCTAACCCCCCCCTCCAAGCAATACTCCAACCACCCTACAGAATGACTGACTGATTTAATGACACCCTAACCCCCCCCCCTCCAAGCAATACTCCAACCACCCCCACACACCCTAACCCCCCCCTCCAAGCAATACTCTAACCACCCCACACACCCTAACCCCCCCTCCAAGCAATACTCCAACCACCCCACACATCCTAACCCCCCCCTCCAAGCAATACTCCAACCACCCCACACACCCTAACCCCCCCTCCAAGCAATACTCCAACCACCCCACACACCCTAAACCCCCCCCCTCCAAGCAATACTCCAACCACCCCACACAACCTAACCCCCCCCCTCCAAGCAATACTCCAACCACCCCACACACCCTAACCCCCCCCCTCCAAGCAATACTCCAATAGATCAAGGTAGGTAAAAACTAACAGCCTTTCTCACTTCACACAAACACCCACCCATCTCCATCTGTAATGCTGGGTTGCAACAATAAGTTAACACCAGAGTAGGTTAATTGTGAAAAGGTGCTAGGCAAAGGTGGTACAGCTGTAACACTGCATTTCTACCACTTATAAATTACATAACTTAAAGAAACCTGGAGCAACTCAAGGTGAAAGAACTACACACTCCTTTCCTAAAGTATAAGGAAGAAGTGGAAATAAGACATCACCCACAATGACTGAGATTAAGCAATGAACAAGGAAGAGGTAGAAATAAGTAGAAGTGGTAGCAGTAGTAGAAATAAGAAGTAGAGACATGACATCACCCACAACGACTGAGATTAAGCAATGAACAAGGAAGAGGTAGAAATAAGTAGAAGTGGTAGCAGTAGTAGAAATAAGTAGAAATAAGACATCACCCACAATGACTGAGATTAAGTAATGAACAAGGAAGAGGTAGAAATAAGTAGAAGTGGTAGCAGTAGTAGAAATAAGAAGTAGAGACATGACATCATCCACAATGACTGAGATTAAGCAATGAACAAGGAAGAGGTAGAAATAAGTAGAAGTGGTAATATCTGGTAGAAACCAGGAAGTAGAAACATGCCATCACCCACAATGATGGTGGCTAAATAGGTTAAGCAAAGGAAAAGAGCAAATTTCTGACCAGCAACAAGGAGCTATACTGACATGCAAACAACACTAAGGCAACATTCAGTTTCTCACCAGCAATGTAGTAAAGTCTGCCTGATGCCACAGACTGCCTTCCATCCTCAGTCCTGTCTTCATTTTCCCAGAGTTCCATTCCTGTCCACTCCTCTTGATGCTGTTCATTCCTATCCACTCCTCACATCCCGTTCCTTGTCTAGTCCACTCTGGCTTCCACTCAAGGCCAGCCTCTTCCACTCTGTATTCTTTTCAACCTTGTCTGTTGATCCTGGAAGAAAACCCAGTGTGTAAGAGGAAGGATTCATATATATATCTTTACACTCAAGGCATGAGTCTACTGCCAGACACCTTAGTCCTGTAAGGGGTGGCCACAAACAAATCGCCTCCATGTCACCCTGTCCCCTGCCATTACACTGCCCTCCCCCAGCTCACACCACCCTCACTCATATACCTTTTCACTCCTTGTCATTCTCAGCCTCCCCCTCCCTCTCCCCCACTTCACCATACTCACATAAACTCTCCTCATTAGTCTCTCGCCCTCCATTCTCTCCACATGGTCAAACCACCTCAAAGTACTTCTGCTAACGCTTTTCATCACATCAAGGCTCGTGTACAACAGCATAATGGTAAAACACTAACAGCCAATCCAGCCACACGACCAATGAAGAAATGTTGGAAATCTTGGCCACACCAATTATGCATACGGTGAAATAAAACTGAGTGAAAGCCTACATGACAGCACTTTTATCAATGAAAAAAACACACACACACACACGTTTTAGGTGTGATTCACTTACAGTATTTGATGTTCTGCTCCCTACTCCTTCCTTCACCTTTATCATTATTATTTTATGTCGGTCCTCCTCTCTTCCTATTTCTCCCACCTTTCCTCTCACTTTTTATTACTCTTCTTCCCTACTCAGGTGGCTTCCTGTAAGCCAGGAAACCATTTACAACGCTGGGTGGTAACCACATAACTAACCCATAAGTGTTCCCTGTCAACAAGTGGGTTGGCTGAGGGTTAGTGCCCCTCCCCATAAAACAACTGAAGACAAACGGCCACCCCTTACCCGATTATGGCGTCTGGCTAGAGAAAGATAGATAGATACGGGATTATGGCGTCTGGCTAGAGATAGATAGATACGGGATTATGGCGTCTGGCTAGAGATAGATAGATACGGGATTATGGCGTCTGGCTAGAGATAGATAGATAGATACGGGATTATGGCGTCTGGCTAGAGATAGATAGATAGATACGGGATTATGGCGTCTGGCTAGAGATAGATAGATAGATACGGGATTATGGCGTCTGGCTAGAGATAGATAGATAGATACGGGATTATGGCGTCTGGCTGTAGATTGATTCTCGTCAGTTAAGGCAGCTCCCTGACACCTCTTCCTTTGATTTAGTCTGGGATAGGGATGGCTGTGTTATTGTTGTCAGTTAAGGCAGCTCCCTAACACCTCTTCCTTTGATTTAGTCTGGGATAGGGATGGCTGTGTTATTGTTGTCAGTTAAGGCAGCTCCCTAACACCTCTTCCTTTGATTTAGTCTGGGATAGGGATGGCTGTGTTATTGTTGTCAGTTAAGGCAGCTCCCTAACACCTCTTCCTTTGAGTTAGTCTGGGATAGGGATGGCTGTGTTATTGCTGTCAGTTAAGGCAGCTCCCTAACACCTCTTCCTTTGATTTAGTCTTGGATAGGGATGGCTGTGTTATTTTAAGTCAGTTAAGGCAGCTCCCTAACACCTCTTCCTTTGATTTAGTCTTGGATAGGGATGGCTGTGTTATTGTTGTCAGTTAAGGCAGCTCCCTAACACCTCTTCCTTTGATTTAGTCTGGGATAGGGATGGCTGTGTTATTGTTGTCAGTTAAGGCAGCTCCCTAACACCTCTTCCTTTGATTTAGTCTTGGATAGGGATGGCTGTGTTATTAAAGTCAGTTAAGGCAGCTCCCTAACACCTCTTCCTTTGATTTAGTCTTGGATAGGGATGGCTGTGTTATTGTTGTCAGTTAAGGCAGCTCCCTAACACCTCTTCCTTTGATTTAGTCTGGGATAGGGATGGCTGTGTTATTCATGCACAGTGTGGCAAAACTGGCAGGATTTCTATAATAAGGGAACAGTACGGTAAGAGAATATGGACCTAAATGAAATACTGTAGAGGAATTTATATCTTATTCTGGCAAAACTTGGATGCTGAAAACACTACAAACTTGCCTAACAGACTAGGCATTGTTACCTACACTAATCTGTCTATCTGTCTATTGCCAGACGCCGTAATACCGTAAGGGCTGGCCAGAAACATATAGCCTCCATGTTGCCCTAGCCCTACCCCCAGCTCACACTCCCCTCTCATATCTTTCCACACCATCCCTCCACCTCATCCTTGGCCTCCCCCTCCCTCTCCTCCCCACTTCATTCGCAAGTACTCTCCTTTTTAGTCTCTCACTCACTTATACTAAGGAAAAAATAATAATAACATGCCCAATTAGAGCACCTACAACTAATCAGTTTCTCTTCTAAGCATTCAGAAAGCAACTTAACATTCTATAATTGGGTATTTTTACACTGGAAGTTTCCTTCTAATTCTATCCTTTGCCCAGGTCTCTCTCAGATATATGGTTAGATCAAAACAATGACCAAAACTCTGGTGGCCTAAAATCAACCTAACCTATAAATACAAAAAGTACCAATTCATAACGTAAGCTGAAGGGGATTAAATACTGTGCTAGATGCTCAGGTTTGTATTAATTTTTAGTTTGGGATCAGTAGTTGATAATTTGCATAAACATTGTCCAATAATTCTTTTCTATTTAACCCTCTGGCCGCCACCTGTCATTTCTCGGTCATTGCCCTGGACGCGGCCTAAGTCCCTAAAAAATCAAAGTGCTAATTATAACTTTGTTGCTACTTTTATAATAGGACATGACGGTGGAGTTTCCATTTGTTACTGTGATAATGGCCAAAAATGCACCTTTCTATGACAGAATTTCATTTTCTGAGAATAAATACAATAATAATTAATTTTTGTTGTTGTATGCATTAGAAAGATTATATTATTTACTTCCAGCAAGGTTTTTCACTTGTATATGTACACTAGACACATGTATGCTGTTTGCTGTCACATAATACAAATCAAAACTTACCGTATTTGTATAAAAAATAAAAAATAAAAAAAGATGTGTGGAGGTAAATGTGTTATTTCGCCTGTGGACTGCAGTTGCCTGACGTGTCATGTGGAATAATTAGTAGGGCCACCACAGTCACCTAACGTGGCCAAAGGGTTAAACATGGATGGGTTTCTACCTTTTATTATCATTCTGACTACAACTTCCATGCATCCCTCCCAGGCAAAATGTTATATCACAGAACATTACAAACTGCATGTTAGAATAAAAGCAACCTAACCCAATCTAACATAAATACCTACTTTCATAACTAGGATTTGGAGAAAGCATATGACAGGGTGGATAGACAAGGATTGTGGAAAGTATTAAGAATATATGGAGTAGATGGGAAGTTGTTCAATGCTGTGAAGAGTATGTATGATGGTGCTAAGACTGCAGTGTGTGTGTGGATAGTGAACTAAGTGAATTTTTCTCTTTGAAGGTTGGGTTGAAACAGGGATGTGTCATGTCTCCATGGTTGTTCAATCTGTACATGGATGGGGTGATAAAAGAGGTACAAGGTAGGGTAGTGGATGATGGAGTGGCCCTGGTGAGAGAGGGTAGTGTTTGGAAACTCCCTGTACAGTTGTTTGCAGATGACCCTGTGTTGTTAAGTGAAGACGAAGGGGAGCTGCAAGGCTTGGTGGATGAGTTTGGGAGAGTGTGTAAGAAACGGAATCTAAAGGTAGGATAAGTAAAGTGATGGTCTTTGAGAAAGGTGAAGTCAGTGAATGTACAGTGAGGTTGGATGGTGAGGAATTGGAAAATGTGAGTACGTTTAAGTATTTGGGTAGTGTGATGAGTAAGGATGGAAGTTTGGAGGGTGAAGTGCTTGAAAGGGTGCAACAAGGAAGAAAGGTTGCTGGTTCCTTGAAAGCAGTGATAAGAAACAGGGAAGTGAGCATGGAAGTGAAAAGTTACTACATGACAGTATTGTGATACCAACTGTAACGTATGGAAGTGAAGCTTGGACGTTGTTGGAAGGACAAAAGTCAAGAGTGAGAGAGTGGAAATGAGTTATTTAAGAGGAGCCTTTGGAGTCACGTGGAGAGAAAGGCTGACGAATGAAGATATAAAGGAGCGTTGTGGTGTGGATGTGGATGTGATACGAAGCGTTATGAGAAACACACTAAGGTGGTTTGGCCATGTAGAGAGGATGGAGGGTGAGAGACTGACAAGGAGAGTGTATATGAGTGAGGTGGAGGGGGG
Source organism: Coenobita brevimanus (assembly GCF_032717465.1). Classification (NCBI taxonomy): domain Eukaryota; kingdom Metazoa; phylum Arthropoda; class Malacostraca; order Decapoda; family Coenobitidae; genus Coenobita; species Coenobita brevimanus. The sequence goes on from NC_136973.1 coordinate 23,550,013, forward strand.
AGAGGGAGGGGGAGGCCGAGGATGAGATGGAGGGATGGGGTGGAGAGGTATATGAGAGAGGGGGGTGTGAGTTGGGAGCAGGGCAGTGAAATGGCGGGGGACAGGGCGACGTGGAGGCGATTTGCTTGTGGCCACCCTGTACGGGATTAAGGAGTCTGGCAATAGATAGACAGATAGATAGATTTACATGTAACTATCTAACAAATCTATCACTACCTCGGGTGAGTGGATGGTACGTAATAAATAGGTAGGTAGTCAGACAAGTACATCTATCTATCTATTGCCAGACGCCTCAAGCCCGTTTCGGGTGGCCACAAACAAATCGCCTCCAAGTCGCCCTGTCCCCCGCCATTTCACTGCCCTGCTCCCAACTCACACACCCCTCTCTCATATACCTCTCCACCCCATCCATCCATCTCATCCTCGGCCTCCCCCTCCCTCTTCCCCCCTCCACCTCACTCACATACACTCTCTTCGTCAGTCTTTCGCCCTCCATCCTCTCCACATGGCCAAACCACCTCAGTGTGTTCCTCATAACGCTTCCTATCACATCCACATCCACACCACAACGCTCCTTTATATCCTCATTCGTCAGCCTGTCTCTCCACGTGACTCCACAGGCTCCTCTTAAATAACTCATTTCCACTGCTCTCACTCTTGACTTGTGTCCTTCCAACAATGTCCAAGCTTCACTTCCGTACGTTAGAGTTGGTATCACAATACTGTCATGTAGTAACTTTTTCACTACCATGCTCACTTCCCTGTTTCTTATCAATGCTTTCAAGGAACCAGCAACCTTTCTTCCCTGCTGTACCCTTTCAAGCACTTCACCCTCCAAACCTCCATCCTTACTCATCACACTACCCAAATACTTAAACTTACATTTTCCAATTCCTCACCATCCAACCTCGCTGTACATTCACTAACTTCACCTCTCTCAAAGACCATCACTTTGCTCTTCCCTACATTCACCTTTAGGTTCCGTTTCTTACACACTCTCTCAAACTCATCCACCAAGCCTTGCAGCTCCCCTTCGTCTTCACTCAACAACACAGTATCATCTGCAAACAACAGTACAGGGAGTTTCCAAACACTATCCTCTCTCACCAGGGCCACTCCAACATCCACTACCCTACCTTGTACCTCTTTTATTACCCCATCCATGTACAGATTGAACAACCATGGAGACATGACACATCCCTGTTTCAAACCAACTTTCAAAGAGAAAAATTCACTTAGTTCACCATCCACACGCACTGCAGCCTTCGCACCATCGTACATACTCTTCACAGCATTCAACAACTTCCCATCTACTCCATATATTCTTAACACTTTCCACAATCCTTGTCTATCCACCCTGTCATATGCTTTCTCCAAATCCATGAAAGCTGCATACAACTTCTTTCCCTTCTCTTGAAACTTTTCCACTAAAGATCTAAGAATGAATATCTGATCTACACAACCTCTTCCCTTCCTAAAGCCTCCCTGTTCTTCTCCAACTAATTTCTCTGTTCTTTCTCTAACTCTGTCTATAAGTATCCTACCATACACTTTTCCTATTATACTAAGAAGACAAATGTCCCTATGATTACCACACACTTCTTTTTCCCCTTTTCCTTTGTACAAGGGAATAATTATACCTGACTTCCAATCCTCCGGGACTCTACCTTCCTCCCAGGCCAATCTGCACATCTTCCACATCCATTCTACTACTATCTCTCCCCCATGCTTCAGCATTTCACCACACACTCCATCAATTCCTGGGGCTTTCCCCGATTTAACTTTCTTCATTGCTTCCACAACTTCTATCCTACTGATTTCTTCCTGTCTTCTCACCTCCCTCCTTCTCCCAGCCATTCCCCAGCCACTTATACTCGCATTACTTCCATCCTCTACGTTCAACAATTCCTTAAAGTGTTCTCTCCATCTGCTCACTTTTTCTCCCTTCTCCACTAGTAATCTACCATTTTTATCTTTCACTCCCCTATTAACTTCACTTCCACCCTGTCTTACTCTTTTCACTTCTCTCCAGAACATTTTCTTTCAGTCCCTCCACTTTACACTCAAATTCCTTCCAAATTCCTCATCCACTCTCTTCTTACTCTCTCTCACTAATCTTTTCACCTCTCTCTTTCTTTCCACATGTAACTCTCTCTTCCGCCTCTCAACTTCCTCCACGCCCCTATTTCTCATCCATTCATTGTATGCTTTCTTCTTTTGTGCCACAGCCTGTTTCACCTCTTTAGTCCACCACGCTGTTCCTTGCACCCCCCTCCATCTTCTCTTCCTTCCACACACCACATCACATGCTGCACATATTTCTTCTGTAAATATCTTACACACACCTTCCACGTCTCCCATCTGCTCCAATTCATATTTGCCCAATCGTTCCTCCACTTCTCTCTTATACTCTGCCTTTTTCTCATCCTCTTGTAACCTCTCCACTCTCCTTGCAACTACTCCTTCCTCTCGCCTTTCCCTTCTTCTATTCCTCCATCTTACTTGCATCCTAATTCTGGCCACCATCAAGTAGTGGTCAGAAAGTCCACTCCCCCAACCTCTATACACTCTTGCATCCTTTACACATCTTCGCATCCTTTCATCCACACACACATAATTAATCATTGCCTTCCTTTCATTCAGTTCACCACCCACCCTTCTCGTCACTCGCCATGTATACCTGTGGATCATTTTATGCCTGAAGAGGGTATTGGCTATCACCAACCCCCTCTCAGCACAAATGTCCACTAACGCACTCCCATTCTCATCTATCTCAGCAGGCACACCCCACTCACCAACTATTCCATCCACCTTCACATTACCAACTTTACCATACATATCACCAATCAAAAACACTCTCTCATTCCTTCCAAACTTTTCCATGCACACTTCCACATTTGTCCAGAACTCTTCTCTCACTCTTCTAGCACGATCTTGCGTTGGCGCATACACACACACAATCGCCCACATTTGTATTCCAACTTTCAACTTTACCCACACAATCCTTGACCCAAGTGATCCATACTGTCTTATGCTCTTCTTCCATCTTTTACTCACAACTATACATACTCCTTCCTTTGCCCTCTCATTCTCATCTACTCGTGCACATATACCCCATCCATACTCCCATTCTCTCACACTTTCTCCTCTCCATTTTTGTTTCAGTTATTCCACATACATCCACTTTCGCACCCTCAAGCACCTGGACAATCTCTCTCTCTCTTTCACCTCATCATTCGCTCCTCTTACATTCCATGTACTCATTACCAAGTCCTTTGTCCGGTCCTGGATCGTCATCGTTTGGTCAGTCCTTGTCCGAGGCTTCTTGTTTGTTTTTTTAGTTAGTTGTTTTCCGGGGAGGGGCACTAACCCTCCGCCAACCCTTTTAGTCGCCTTTTACGACAAGCAGGGATACTGGGGGAGTATTCTTGAAAACCCCCCTACCCCCAGGGGTTATATATTGATGTCATTTAATCAACATTGAATCCATTTGTGCATCTAACTACCAGTATGTGTATCTATATGAAAAATTAATAATTAGCTACATCGGATGAGTGGATGGTACTTAGTAAATAGATAGGTAGGATAGCAGACAGAGAGAAAATCAACATTAATGCTTTTTGATAAACTTTTAATCTATTCTTGCATCTATCTACAGTATATGTATCTATCCAATAAATGTATCACTACATTGGGTGAGTGGATGGTAACTAATAGATAAATAGAAGGTATAGAGACAGGTATACTGAAAATAAATACTGACGCCTTTTAATCAACTTTTACTCTACTTTCTCTACTATATGTGCCGGTATCTATCCAATAAATCTATCACTACATCGGGTGAGTGGACGGTACCTACTAGGTAGATAGACAGTAGGTCAACAGAGAAAATAAATATTGACGACTTTTCATTAAATCTTAATTTATTTTTGCAACTATATGTAAGTACCAATTTAATAAATTTATCACTACATCGGAAGAGAGGATGGTACCTACTAGATAGATGGAATGGTAAGTAGAGAGACGTAGAGAAAATAATTTAATGCCTTTTAATCAACTTTAAATCTATTTTTGCAACTATCTATAGGTATCTATCACTTCATCGGGTGAGTGGATGGTACCTTCAAGATAGGTAGACAGGTAGCCAGACAGACATGTAAAGAAAATTAGTATTGATGCCTTTTACTCATCATTCATTCTATTTTTGCAACTGTCAATAAGTATCTAATAAATCAATAACTACATCGGTTGAGTGGATGGAACCTAGAAGATTGATGGACAGGGTAGAGAAAATAAATACTGATGCCTTTTAATCAACTTTTAATCTATTTTAACAACTATGTATATGTATCTGTTTCATAAATCTGTCACTACATCGAGTGAGTGGATGGTACCTAATAGACAGATCGACAGGTACGCAGAGAGGTAGAAGAAAAAACTGTAATACCTTTTCATCTTTTTATCTATTTTTGGAACTATTTATACGTAACTATCTAGTAAATCGGTCACTGCATCGGATGAGTGGATGGTACCTACTATAGTAGGACTCGCGCACGTTTGCGGCTGTGGTGTGGCCCGCACCTGTGTACAGTGTTGCCACGTTTTCTATACCGTTATCTCTCTCTCTCTCTCTCTCTCTCTCTCTCTCTCTCTCTCTCTCTCCTGGCGGGAAATGTGAGCCACCCTGAGTACTTTTGATTCTTTTATAAGTTATTTATAATTGTGCTTTCATTTGTTAATTTGGTTTTGTTATATTAAGTAGTAGATGGAATGTCAAAGTTACTGTCTGCTGAGAGGTTTGTTACGTTACTGATTCATACACCCCGACGTAGTGGGGTGTGGGTGTAGGTGTGGGTGGGAGTGTGGATGTGGGTTTGTTGGGGTGGTGGTCCAGGGGGGAGGGGAAGTGTGAAGGGGGATTTGACCTGAGACACCCAGGAGGGATTAAGAAGGGAGGGAAGGGGAAGGGGGGGCTGGATTCACCTACCACGTGGTCAGTATTAGAAGAGAGAGAGAGAGAGAGAGAGAGAGAGAGAGAGAGAAATTACGTGTATAGATATATGTGCATCAATAGGAACAATGTATATCAGTGTGTGCAGTATGTACAAAGGAACAAATGAATACAAATAAGGCAGTGACAGACCTCTCTCTCTCTCTCTCTCTCTCTCTCTCTCTCTCTCTCTCCTGGCGGGAAATGTGAGCCACCCTGAGTACTTTTGATTCTTTTATAAGTTATTTATAATTGTGCTTTCATTTGTTAATTTGGTTTTGTTATATTTAGTGATGCCGACAATGCATTCAATGCATGCCCCTCTCCTGCCTCTCTCTCTCTCTCTCTCTCTCTCTCTCTCTGTAGGGAAGCTATCTGTCAAGGCCACCGACTGGGTGTGGAAGTGTTGCCGCTCGCGAGTGAATAGTTTTTTTTTTTTTTTTTACTTCGGTATTGGCATATGCCTACTATTTTGTCCTACATATTAGCTTATGATAATAAATGTGATTATTCCTCGCCCTTAAAATTATGGTAAAAGCCAGTAAATGTGAGCATTTTTCCCAAGCAACACCTGTACAAGCTATGCTTGGGTCTATGGAGGTACGTACTTTACCTTAGGCCAGCTGGGTGTGTCAGTGCTGCCACTCACAAGAATTATATGAATTATTTCTTTTACTTTGGATATTGGCATATTTCTTCTTTTTTCAGGCTCATTTTATTATATCCATAACTGTAATATTATTAACCACCCTAAAACTACGCTAAAAAACATTAAAAGTGACTGCTGTTTCTTTTAGCAACACTGTACAATATGTATGCCATGTTTCTGTGTTACTGTATAAATATTTTATGCATAATAAGATTACTGTTGATTCATCCATCAAAATACACAAGTGTAAGTTTTATTCATCTGAATTTATCGAATTTGTGATGCCTTGTACATAAATAGCTTCCGTTTCACATCGCAAGTT
>NC_136973.1:23560973-23773473 GCF_032717465.1 Coenobita brevimanus
TCAGAACAGAATCAAGTGACATTACCAGTGAAGATAAAGAAATGTGCTCCATTCTAAATAATTATTTCATATCAGTATTCACCAAGGAAAATCTAGGCCTGGTCACAGCAAATATTTACCATGAGAATACGGAAAATATTCTTAGTAAAATAACCATTAGTAAGGAGGACGTATTGAAAGAAATTAATAAGTTAAAACCTCAAAAATCGCCAGGTCCGGACGATATATATGCAAAAATTATAAAAGAAACCAAAGAAGAATTATGTCAGCCACTTTTAACGTTATTTAATGACTCTTTAAGTTCAGGAGAAGTTCCAGAGGCGTGGAAAACCGCAAGCGTAGTGCCCATCTTTAAAATGGGTGATAAATCAGCTGCGTCGAATTATCGTCCAATAAGTCTAACGTCAATAGTAGGAAAAATGTTAGAGTCAATTTTGGCAAATAAGATTAGAGAACACTTGGAAAGATTTAATCTTATAAACGAAAGTCAGCACGGATTCAGGCAAGGACGATCCTGCCTCACAAATTTGTTGTCATTCTACTCGGAGGTCTATGAGGCAGTAGATAGCGATAAAGCTTACGATGTTATTTATCTGGACTTTAGTAAAGCTTTTGATAGGGTCCCACACGAAAGGTTAGTTAGAAAGGTTCGAGCACACGGTATAGACGGCGATATCTTAAAATGGATAGAATCCTGGCTGAAAGGACGAAAGCAGAGAGTATTAATAAATGGAACTAAGTCGGACTGGGGATTAGTAACTAGCGGCGTACCACAGGGTTCAGTACTCGGTCCCTTATTATTTATCATATATATAAATGATCTAGACTTAGGAGTCAATAGCAGCATCAGCAAATTTGCCGACGATACAAAAATAGGGCGTATCATTAACTCGACTGACGATTGCCATAACTTACAAAAAGACCTCGATACATTGTCCAAATGGTCTAAAACTTGGCAAATGGAATTTAACGTTGAAAAATGTAAAGTACTTAACGTAGGCAAGACCATTGGAGACACTAAATACAGCTTAGATAACAAAGAAATTAGCAAATCGGAATGCGAGAGAAATCTAGGAGTTATGATCACAGAGTTATACATATAGAGCGCGCGTCCCTGTGTTGTGGTATGGGCGATAAGTGAAGCCAGCGGGCCAGGCGCGGCGGCCATCTTAGGATGCCCACTCTACCGAGTCCCGACCTTCCCGTACAGCTCATCATAATTCACAAATACTAACCTTTCCCGAGTGTTTTTTGCATTATATCCTGATGTAAATAGATAGAGCAGTTATCAATATAATTACTTTAGCTATTTTAAGCCTTTTCTCCATTACTATTGCGCTCTGAATGAAGTGAGAAGAAAAGTTATTCCCGGTCCCCTTACCTTGTCTCTACGCACCATTTTACTTTGGATACACAAAAATCAACGATTAGAAGCGAACATATACCAATTTATTAATAGCATTACATTAATTGAGTGGATGGTGAGTGCCCTCACTTACTGGTTCTTAAATAATACTAACTTAGTGTTTTCCTAACATAACAGCCTCTTACTTTAGCAGTGGTTGCTTTTGCAAGATGATGCAAACGTATCTTGCAATATGCAAGCACCACTGCTTTAATAAGAGAAAAAAATGTGATTATTATCAGGTGAACATTCAAACATATGGGAATTATGTGTTTTAAATGCAGTGCTACCAGCCTCTTTCAATACAGAATATGCAACTAGAGAGGAAATTCTGGGAATGTTACGTAGCTCTTTGTCATGACTTTTCAACATTTTCTGAAATAATTTCTCTGTGGATCTGCAGACAGACACAGCACTCATAGAGGGCTTTATCAAGCCGCCTTTGTCCTTAACCAGTATCAATGCACAACTTTTATCATTGTTCTTAATTTCTGTTGCTGTAAGTGCAAACAAGCAGTCTGGACATGAAATATTTCTCTTTACCATTTTAACTGCATATCCGGCAATGTAACCTACTGCAGCTTCCTTATAATCTGACACATCTGTAAAGTTTGGACAGTCTACATAATCATGATCTTCTTGGGCAGGACTACGAGGAATGATATCATATCTTCTTGCCATCATAATATCTTCAGTTTTATCCTCTAAAGCTTTCTTCATGACACTGCTAGATGTTGCAGATGTGAGCACTTCAGTGAGGTCTTGTGCAGAGACATTCCCGTTTGACGTTTTTATTTCATGCCTCAGAAGGAGTCTCTTGTATGCTGCCATGAGGTTTAACGCAGAAGGGTTATTTCGAAAGCCACCAGATGCTCGAATTGCACAGAAAAAGAGTTCTAAGTGATCCTGTGACAGCTTATAAGTTAGAAAGTACTGGAGTGGCTTATTTACACCTACAAACTGTTTATAAAGTGCCTGAACACTCTTAATGGCAGCCAAAAAACCAATGAAAGGTGTCTTTCTATAAGTTTTGTACATGAGGATGTCATCAGAATTAGTGATAGTCATTAGATAAGCAAATGCTTGATCTAAGAATGACATTGAAACTACTGTCTCAGGTTGAAGTGCTGCTTTCATTCCTCTAGCAAATTTGTTTCTCGAGTTCAGTACATCAAAAAGTTTATCGCCATTTGCAGAAATTTAACTGTACCCTGACAATCCTTAAACTGTGGGAGATGTAATGAATCCCGACAGAAGATTAATGCATCAGCTACACTAGAACTCAGTGTTTGCGCAGCAAGTTTTACTTTCATCTTTTGAGTGTGCCATGAAAGATGGATATCCCTGAGTTTATTTCCTAAATGAAGGCCCTCCTCTTCTTGAAGTTGATGCAGTGCTTGAATATATTTCCATTCTATTTTATTTCCTGATCACAGAGAAGCGAGAACATCTTACCTGTTTTGAATTGAGCGTGAGACTGGGCATCCCAATATGGCCGCTGAGCCACTTCCGGTTGCGTCACTTTGAAACCAGGGTGGCGCACTCTATATGTATAACTCTGTGGTTATGATTAGTAACGACCTTAAACCAAGGCAACAGTGTATTAATGCCAGAAATAAAGCAAATAGGGTCCTAGGATTTATTTCGAGAAGCGTGAGCAATAGATCATCTAAAGTAATACTGAAACTTTATCTAGCATTAGTAAGGCCACATTTAGACTACGCAGTACAATTTTGGTGTCCTTACTATAGAATGGATATTAATTCGTTAGAAAATGTACAGAGAAGAATGACAAAAATGATACATGACGTCCGGAACCTGTCATATGAAGACAGACTGAAAAGACTAAGTCTGCATTCGCTAGAGAGGCGTAGAGTAAGGGGAGACTTAATTGAGGTGTTTAAGTGGATGAATGGTATAAATAAGGGAGATATTAGCAAGGTACTTAAAGTGAGCATACAGGATAGAACTAGAAATAATGGTTTCAAACTAGAAAAATTCCGTTTCAGTAAGGAAATCGGTAGAAATTGGTTTGGTAATAGAGTAGTAGACGAATGGAATAAGCTACCTAGTAAAGTAGTTGCTGCCTCTTCCATTGAGAGTTTCAAGCATAGGCTACATAAGCATATGACAAATAAGGGGTGGATATACTGTAGAATAAAGAAAATCTTATAACCAATACTAATTCATAATTTTTTTCTTTTCAGGTTACACTATGATAGTCTCTATTCTCCTTTCACACTTTCCTGTAAAATGTCCACGCCAGTTTTTCTATACTGCGTGGTGTTCTTTCTGACTTTTTCCTGCCGGCGTCGGCTGGAGGGTTTGGAGAGCGGGGGAGAGCCTTCTTCTTTGCTATCCTTATCTCATTCTAGTAGTTCAGTTACTCTTCCAGGAGCTGCCTAGCATGGGCCAACCGGCTTACTGCAGTTATCCTCTCTTCTTATGTTCTTATGTTTCCTCTTCCTTCTCTCTCTCTCTCTCTCTCTCTCTCTCTCTCTCCAATAGTAAACTGACACAAGTAGATAATAAGCCTACAGGAATCACTCCAACCTCTGCTACTCCTCTTGATATAATTATAACTAATAGTATATCTATATATTGTCAGACGCCTTAATCCCGTAAGGGGTGGCCACAAACAAATCGCCTCCATGTCGCCCTGTCCCCCAGCCATTTCACTGCCCTGCCCCCAGCTCACACCCCTCTGTCTCATATACTTCTCCATTCCATCCCTCCATCTCATCCTTGGCCACCCCCTCCCTCTCCCTCCTCCACCTCACTCACATACACTCTCCTCGTCAGTCTCTCACTCTCCATCCTCTCCACATGGCCAAACCTTCCCTGACCTGACAACCTATAGCAATGATGTACTGTGTTGCCACCTACTAAATGAAACCATTAACTTAAACACTATTGTGGCTACTGACAATGTACATGAACAGGTTGATATGTTACCCTCAGTGTACTGTACACCACAAGTTTGTACAAATGTGCCCCACTTGTTACCAGAGAAATACCACGTCCTGCTGCCCCTTGCATTACCCATGACATGTCCTGCCCCTTGCATTACCCATGACATGTCCTGCCCCTTGCATTACCCATGACATGTCCTGCCCCTTGCATTACCCATGACATGTCCTGCCCCTTGCATTACCCATGACATGTCCTGCCCCTTGCATTACCCATGACATGTCCTGCCCCTTGCATTACCCATGACATGTCCTGCCCCTTGCATTACCCATGACATGTCCTGCCCCTCGCATTACCCATGACATGTCCTGCCCCTTGCATTACCCATGACATGTCCTGCCCCTTGCATTACCCATGACATGTCCTGCCCCTTGCATTACCCATGACATGTCCTGCCCCTTGCATTACCCATGACATGTCCTGCCCCTTGCATTACCCATGACATGTCCTGCCCCTTGCATTACCCATGACATGTCCTGCCCCTTGCATTACCCATGACATGTCCTGCCCCTTGCATTACCCATGACAATCGGTAAGTAATACAAACACGGCATCACACACGCAACCAATTAACACTAAACAGGCTCAACATGTCATTACAGGAGAGTTACAGGGATTTAAAGAAAAGAGCCAAATCACTTATTAATCCAGCTAAACACCAATATCATCACAAAGAACCCTCAAACTCAAGAGGTAATACTTGTGCAACATGGAAAATACTCCAAGACATAATACCCAACAATAACAATTACAACAATAGCTCCTTTGATGATCCACAAAGTACAGCTGAAGAATTTATTTTTTCGCAACCGTAGGTAAAAGAACTTTTGAAAATCCCCAGGTGTCCTTGCCAGCCAGTACCACCATAAATCCTGCCTCTGCCAGACCTGTCACTGGTAATGGCGCACGCAGCATGACACAGTGCCCACCAGACACTGTTGATGTTAACACTGTCTATCTATCTATCTATTGCTAGACGCCTTAATCCTGTAAGGGGTGACCACAAACAAATTGCCTCCATGTCGCCCTGTCCCCCGCTATTTCACTGCCCTGCTCCCAGCTCACACCCCCGTTCTCTCATATACCTTTCCACTCTATCCCTCCATCTCATCCTTGGCCTCCCCCTCCCTCTCCCCCCCTCCACATCACTCACATCTCCTCGTCAGTCTCTCACTCTCCATCCTCTCCACATGGCCAAACCACCTTAATGTGTTTCTCCTAACGCTTCCTATCACATCCACATCCACACCACAACGCTCCTTCACTGTAATATTAACAGTTACACATTTACACAATACTAAATCTTATGGCTCATAATATTTCAATTCGTTTTATTAAGGATTCCCTCTTCATACTCGCAGTTTATTAAACCCACGTAATAAATTCTTCAATTGTTACGGGCGTATTGCCTAATGCTTGCAAGAATGCTATAGTCACGCCTTTATAATGATAAAAAATGGGCACACTCAGGGCGTAAGCAATTACCGACCAATTTCACTGTTACCTTTTTTTTTTTTTTTTTCTAGGATTATCGAAAAAAAAAAATCGTCTCAACTCAACTAATAACATTTCTCGAGTCAAACAAACTTCTCTCACAAGCCCAGCATAGTTATTAGTTTCCGTGCTAAGCTGTCCACCAATACAGCACTCACAGTTATCACTGATAATATCTACCATAACATGGATAATAAACACATATCACTCTTAACCCTCAGTGATCTGTCAATAGCTTTCGATAGTGTCAGCTATCCCATTATTATCAATAAACTCAATAAAGACAACGTCGATAACTTCTGGTTTGACAATAATGTGGGAGAAATGGAGTTCCCCCGAGCTAAGCCCTGTATTGGACTATACAGCCCCGCTAGGGTTACAGGAGGGAGCTACCCCTCCCGGCACGGCAGCCCGGGCAAGGCTCGAACTTGCAATCCCCCGATCACAAGTCCAGCGCGCTACCACTGTGCTACCGCGCCCCCCCCTTCTGGTTTGACAGCTGCTTTAATAACACACAGTCTGTTCGCATCCAAAATATCAAATCCTCCAAATCAAATGTCACTTATGGGGTACCCCAAGGCTCAATTCTTGGTCCTGTACTATTCAGTATATATGTGCACGATCTCTCAGCAAATCTTAACGACTGTGTTTCAGTGCAATATGCTGATGACACTCAGTTTCTTCACAGTGGCAAACTAGATTCTCTCCAGGATATACTGCACAAAGCAGAGGAAACCTTGAATATGGCCAGGGAATATTTTCTTAAAACGGTCTTCTTCTAAATACCAATAAAACACAATGTATCATTTTAGGTGCAGGCCAATAATCTCACTAATACCACCTAACACTACTGTTGGATTTGGAGACACAGCAGTTCAAGCCAGCACTTATGTATAAAGCTTGGGTATATATATGGATTGCTGCATGACTCTAATAAGCATGTTAATAAACTTAGCAAAAGAGTAATGGGCATATTGATGTATATTAACAGGATAAAAGATGGCTGTGACACAAAACACTCAACAAATCATAGCCCATACTGCCGGCACTGGCCCTAAGTATGCTAAACTACGGCAGTGTAATATGTGGCACTGCAGGCACTGGCCCTAAGTATCCTAAACTACGGCAGTGTAATATGTGGCACTGCAGGCACTGGCCCTAAGTATACTACGGCAGTGTAATATGTGGCACTCCAGGCACTGGCCCTAAGTATACTACGGCAGTGTAATATGTGGCACTGCAGGCACTGGCCCTAAGTATGCTACGGCAGTGTAATATGTGGCACTGCAGGCACTGGCCCTAAGTATGCTAAACTACGGCAGTGTAATATGTGGCACTGCAGGCACTGGCCCTAAGTATGCTAAACTACGGCAGTGTAATATGTGGCACTGCAGGCACTGGCCCTAAGTATGCTAAACTACGGCAGTGTAATATGAGGCACTGCAGGCACTGGCCCTAAGTATCCTAAACTACGGCAGTGTAATATGTGGCACTGCAGGCACTGGCCCTAAGTATCCTAAACTACGGCAGTGTAATATGTGGCACTGCAGGACATCTCAACTTTCACGTGTACAGAAACTACAAAATTTTGCTGCCAAAGTTGTCGATGGAAAAGCCAGGAAGTGTGACCATGTACTGTACCATGTCACTCCAGTGTTAAAGGATCTGAAACGGCTATACACCCAAAACAAGATAAAGTTTGACACAGCTGTCAGTCTTCAAATATCCAGCTAATCTCTACCATGACTCTCCTGTCTCACCCATCGCTGTCACAGTCTTCAAATATCCAGCTAATCTCTACCATGACTGTCTCCTGTCTTTTCCATCGCTGTCACTGTCTCCTGTCTTTTCCATCGCTGTCACTGTCTCCTGTCTTTTCCATCGCTGTCACTGTCTCCTGTCTTTTCCATCGCGGCCACAGTCTTCCAATATCCAGCTAATCTCTACCCTGACTGTCTCTTGTCTTTTCCATCGCTGTCACAGTCTTCCAATATCCAGCTAATCTCTACCATGACTGTCTCTTGTCTTTTCCATCGCTGTCACAGTCTTCCAATATCCAGCTAATCTCTACCCTGACTGTCTCTTGTCTTTTCCATCGCTGTCACAGTCTTCCAATATCCAGCTAATCTCTACCATGACTGTCTCCTGTCTTTTCCATCGCTGTCACAGTCTTCAAATATCCAGCTAATCTCTACCCTGACTGTCTCCTGTCTTTTCCATCGCTGTCACAGTCTTCCAATATCCAGCTAATCTCTACCCTGACTGTCTCCTGTCTTTGCCATCGGTACACAGTATGACACAAAGTATTACCAAAAAACAAAAAACAATAATCTGTACGTTGCTAAGGTTAATACCGACTCAGGTACAAGATCCTTAGCAGTAACAGGACCAAAGATATGTAGCCACCTGCCAGAAAATGTCAATGAATTACATAGTTTAAACACTTTCACAATTAGACTTAACAATCATTTACCAAACGCCCCTCAGTAATCTTACTGTATAACGCTATACAATAATAACCCAGTAAAATAGGATGTAAAAATATGCTGTCATAATTCACAAAGACAACGGTTTTATAGACAATGTAATGATATTTAGTATATTGATAATTGTACTTGTATTATACTCCCTAACACTGATATCTACACGGTATGATCTTGGCGTCTATGCTTTGTACTATTAGTGTGTACAGTACATTGCTATATGAATAACCACCGTTTATGGAAATAAACATTATTATTATTATTATTATTATTATTATTATACTCTCCTCCCTCCTTCCATGCCTCCTCCCTGGCCTCACCCCTGGCCAGCCAATCAGAGGGCGGCTGGCTGCTAAGGGCAGAGGGAGGCGGACGCTGATTGGCTGAGCCAGTGTAAACACAGCCGCGGCAGCCATATTGCTCCGCCTACTGCCTCTTTAGTATTTGCCTTTTTCTCATTATTTATCACCTTTTCTATCTACCTGCTTGTGTCTATTTATTTATTTGGATCTATTTTGAGTGTCTATTGGTGAGCTGAGGAGGCTCGTAAAAGGATAGATGGGATAATGTTTTGAAACGTGGGGATTTTTGCACCCCTGTGTTTGCTGTGAGAGAGAGAGAGAGAGAGAGAGAGAGAGAGAGAGAGAGAGAGAGAGAGCTGCTGAGGCAAAAATGATGGAAGTGGGTGAGACAGAGAAAAGAGAGGTGAGGCGGAAACGCGAGAGTGAGGGAAGAGAATGAGTGGCGTGAAAGATAGTGAGAAAGTGAGCCAGAATATTAACTTTCCTACGACGCCTCTGTCTCTCTCTCTCTCTCTCTCTCTCTCTCTGTTCAGTGGTGAAAATGAGAGGTAAAAGGAAGATAAGAAATAGAAATCCAATACCAAGTGAACAAGATGAACAAAAAAGGAGAGAGAGAGAGAGAGAGAGAGAGAGACAGACAGACAGACAGACAGACAGACAGACAGCAAATTAAAGAAAGAAAGCTCTAAATGTCACAGGATTTAACCGATTCAGATCTAAGAACTGCTAATCACACAAGTCAGTCTCGTTAAAGGGTACATTCTGTGGTCGTTAATTTTCGTTTATAATTACCCGCGCTTCGCTGTGCCAATCACCACCACTTTATTAACTGTCTGCTAATACCGTACTCCTCTCACCTTAACTTGGCTCATAAAGACAAGACTAAGACTTTCCGTAGCTTTCAGTGCACTTCTTCGTGACTAGCATCATTTAGTGTTAGTTTGGAATAGTCCTTTCACCTTCACTTGGTCCTGAATTTCGTCTTTTTGCAGTTTATTTCAAGTAACTCACTGACAAACACCAAATCTCGCTATCCTTCCCGTAGCACTTCTTCGTGACTAGCATCATCTAGTGTTAATCTATACTTACAACTTGGCATTGAAGAGGAAAAGGAAGGAGAGGAAGACGAAGGGGAGAAGGAAGAAGAGAAGAAAAAAAGGAGGAGGAGGAAGAAGAAGAAGAAGAAGAGGAAGAAGAAGAAGAGGAGGAGGAGGAAGAAGAAGAAGAAGAAGAAGAAGAGGAAGAAGAAGAAGAAGAAGAGGAAGAAGAAGAAGAAGAAGAGGAAGAAGAAGAAGAGGAGGAGGAGGAGGAGGAGGAAGAAGACGAAGAAGATGAGGAAGAAGAAGAAAAGATGAAGAAGAAACGAAGAGGAAGAAGAAAAAGAAGGCGAAAGAGAAGGCAAAAAGGAGAAGGAGAAAGAAGAAGAGGAAGAAGCCTTAGAAGACAAAACGTCTCCTCGTCAGGTCTATATGTTTCCTTAAGTTCAAAAAGTGACTCCTGAGAAAAATACAATGGTAAGAAGGCAATAAATAAATCCATCCATCATCCAATCCTACGCTGCCCCATGAGGAGCGTAGGAGCCCGGGGCTAGGCAAGTTGGTGCTGACATTTAAGATGAGAGTGACCAGCCTCACTCATCCCTGAGTGGCATTACGTGACCAATAAACCCCAACCACCCCTTGGATATAAACCTTCACCGGCTCAATCCGATTGAAGCACAATAATTACCCACTAAACCACCAGGCGCCCAAATTTGGTTATATGGTTACCACCCAGCGTAGTAAATGGTTTCCTGGTGTACAGGAAACCATTCGGCTTGTCACTCAGTGTAGTCACCCACAGGCAGAAGGAAGAGGAAAGAATGAAGGAAAGAAAGACAGAAGAGGGAGTGTAAAGTTACCCACAGGCAGAAGGAAGAGGAAAGAAAGAAGGAAAGAAAGACAGAAGAGGGAGTGTAAAGTCACCCACAGGCAGAAGGAAGAGGAAAGAATGAAGGAAAGAAAGACACACGAGGATGGAAGGAAAAGAAGGATGGAGGAGAGGAAAGGGCAGACACCCGACAGCAGCACTACATCGAGTGAGTGGATGGTGAGTGCCCCCACCTACCAAAAAATAAATATATAAATAAATAAAATATAAAGGTATCCAAACTGAAAAGCTTACCATATATACAAAAAGAATTTAAAAACCAAAATTAATTACAAAACAGATATGAAAAATAGACTAAAAATAATTCAGGTAGTAATGAAGCCAAGAGGATTTCCCACACCAGGTGACATCCCGACACACACACACACACACACACACACACACACACACAGCTCCTACACTACACTTAGGCAGCTTAAAAACTTCACAAACATTCCAACAATAATACAAATAACGTCAGATATTTACACATAAATATAAACAAACAAAATCAACCCGAAATTCCACCTTTATCTAGGACACCTCTTGGAGGCTTCGTAATATCCCTTCCTCGGCGATTTATTTTTCCTGCTACACCTTAATATCCTCTAAGATGGTGTTAATACAAACTACGACTGTATTAAAAAATATAAATAACGTCCAAGAGGACAGAAAGGTGTAATAGGCAAAATAAATTGGTCAGGAAAAGATGCTAAGAATCCTTACATTTCAACGAGATAACGGCTTAATTTTCAACCCCGACTTGGGAGGCTTCGTAATACCTCTTCCTCAGCGATTTATTGTGCACATTACACCTTAATATTCTATTGTAGGTTACTGAGGCAACTGTGTCGAGATTTAAATTAAGCCGTAATCTCTCATATAGGAGATTTCGTAACATTTCTTTCTCGGCGAACTATTTTCCACATTCACTTTAATATCCTCTTGTGTGCGATTGATGCAAACTATGGCGGTATTAGCAAAGTATAAATATCATACAAGCCAACAGAAAGGCCTAATTTAAAAATGAATCGCTAAGGAAAAAGTGCTGCCAAGCTCACCATTCCAGCGATATTACGGATTAATTTTCATTTAACTCTGATCCCGTAACACTTCTTCTGCGATTTATTTTGCACCATACACATTAATATTCTCTTCTATGTTACTCTGACTTGCAATTATGCCGACATTAAAACTCAAGCCGAAGTTCCCTTGGAGATTCCGTAGCGTCTCTTCCTCGACGATTACTTGGCACATTCACCGTAAAATCCTCCAGTATGTTATAAATGGAATCTACGTCGATTTCAAAAGTGACGGATTACATGAAAATCAATATTAATGTGTAATATGCCAAATTAATCACCGAGGAAGTGGTGCTACGAAATCTTCCACATTAAGGCGGATATTTTCAAACCTTGGCGCCGGCCGACAGCCTCTTGCTTTTGTGTTAATAATTTTTATGGCTCGTTGTGTGCTCCATCGCTTATCTCTGGGATATGAGCCTTATCAGTGGTATCATAGAGCTGCCTTACACTGGCAGCCACCAGCAGGCTTCGTAACACCTTTGCCTAAGCCATTTATCCCGAACATTACACATTAACATTCTCCTGTAGGCCATTTGTATCGTGTTAATACCGACATGGTTTTTGTCAATAATATGCAAAATAATACTGAGGTGTAATGTGCAAAATAAATCGCTAAGGAAGAGGAGTTACCAAATATCCAGCCTCAGAATCCGACCCTTAACCCTCTCAGTCCGGTGATTTTTTTTTTTTTTTTGTCTACGTCTCTCTCTCTCTCTCTCTCTCTCTCTCTCTCTCTCTCTCTCTCTCTACCGCCATTAGGTATATTTCTGGCGTCTTCTATCTATCTATCTATTGCCAGACGCCTCAATCCCGTTTGGGGTGGCCATAAACAAATCGCCTCCAAGTCGCCCTGTCCCCCGCCATTTCACTGCCCTGCTCCCAACTCACACCCCCCTCTCTCATATACCTCTCCACCCCATCCCTCCATCTCATCCTCGGCCTCCCCCTCCCTCTTCCCCCCTCCACCTCACTCACATACACTCTCTTCGTCAGTCTTTCACCCTCCATCCTCTCCACATGGCCAAACCACCTCAGTGTGTTCCTCATAACGCTTCCTATCACATCCACATCCACACCACAACGCTCCTTTATATCCTCATTCGTCAGCCTGTCTCTCCACGTGACTCCACAGGCTCCTCTTAAATAACTCATCTCCACTGCTCTCACTCTTGACTTGTGTCCTTCCAACAATGTCCAAGCTTCACTTCCGTACGTTAGAGTTGGTATCACAATACTGTCATGTAGTAACTTTTTCACTTCCATGCTCACTTCCCTGTTTCTTATCACTGCTTTCAAGGAACCAGCAACCTTTCTTCCCTGCTGTACCCTTTCAAGCACTTCTGGCGTCTTATTACATGAAAATCGCCTTTGTCGTAGACTGGCCTTAATTTTGGCGGGAAAAATAATTGAACACGCAGGCATTAGGCAAAGCTCTGGGCCAAACCATGGTGTGTGTGTGTGTGTGTGTGTGTGTGTGTGTGTGTGTGTGTGTGTGTGTGTGTGTGAGAGAGAGAGAGAGAGAGAGAGAGAGAGAGAGAGAGAGTATACAAAAGGAATCGCAGAGCTAATATTGTCGCCCATTACCTGAGACAAGCTGGTCCATCCACCATTTTCCTCATTACCATTACCATTTTCTTTACAATGGAGATGTGAAAGTAAATGGGTATACACGTCTACCTATCTATCTGTCTATCTATCTATCTGCTGTGAGACGCCTCAATCCCGTAAGGGGTGGCCACAAACAAATCGCCTCCATGTCGCCCTGTCCCCTGCCATTTCACTGCCCTCCCCTCGGCTCACACCCCACTCTCATATACCTCTCCACTCCATCTCTCCATCTCATCCTTGGCCTCCCCTTCCTCTCCTCCCCATCCACCTACCTCACATACGCTCTCCTCGTTAGTTTCTCACTCTCCATTCTCTCCACATGGCCAAACCACCTGTGTATTTCTCCTAACTCTTTCTATCACATCCACAACCACACGTGAACTGACTAAAGAATGTGGAGGACACCAAGAATGAGGACATGAGGGCAGGCGGCTTGGACTGACCAGAGCGAGAGGATGTGTAGCAACAGAGACGCTTAAAGGACTGAAAGTTAACTGCTTTATAGCACCTTATTTCTAGTATGGCCATGTGGAGAGTGAGAGACT
This sequence comes from Coenobita brevimanus, assembly GCF_032717465.1. Taxonomy (NCBI): domain Eukaryota; kingdom Metazoa; phylum Arthropoda; class Malacostraca; order Decapoda; family Coenobitidae; genus Coenobita; species Coenobita brevimanus. Next base: position 23,574,774 of record NC_136973.1, read on the forward strand.
GACGAGGAGAGTGTATGTGAGTGAGGTGGAGGGGGGGAGAGGGAGGGGGAGTCCAAGGATGAGATGGACGGATGGAGTGGAGAGGTATATGAGAGAGAGGGGTGTGAGCTGGGAGCAAGGCAGTGAAAAGGCGGGGAACAGGGCGACATGGAAGCGATTTGTTTGTGGCCACCCCTTACAGGATTAAGGCGCCTGGCAATAGATGGACAGATAGATAGATTTCTGGTCAGTTCGGAGACCAGACGCCTTTTCCTCAGCGATTTATTTTGTCTATTTCTTATCTTACACTGTCAATGCCATGAACAGTTAAGTTAGAGAGAGAAAATTAACGTGTGATACGCACAATACATCTATATATGTACCAGGCCACTTAGACTAGGCAGGGAGGCAGGCTGGCACACACACACACACACACACACACACACACACACACACCTCTATGGTGTAGGCTGTCTCCCTCAACAAACCCCCTACACAACGCCTGTCTGTTGTCCGCTGCTAGAGACAGGGGGACGGGGTGAAAGGCTGGGGCAGCACTGATCATACAATGCAGTTAAAACTGGTGGTTGTATAGACTACACAGCAGCAAGAGAGCTGGTAAAACAAGAGAGCTGGTAAAGCAAGAGAGCTGGTAAAACAAGAGAGCTGGTAAAGCAAGAGAGCTGGTAAAGCAAGAGGGCTGGTAAAGCAAGAGAGCTGGTAAAGCAAGAGAGCTGGTAAAGCAAGAGGGCTGGTAAAGCAAGAAAGCTGGTATGGGAGAGGCGTGGAGGGCAGCAGTAGGCAGAACATGGTCAGTACAGCCAGTGGCAGCACCAGTGTGGCCACAACAGCGGTGCGTCTGTCCCTCCTACTGTTATATCTGACATAATTTGAGGGAGTATATCTCAACCATTCCACTCTTTCCTACATCAAGAGCATACCCGCCACACTTCCTTCCTACTGTTATATCTGACATAATCTGAGGGAGTATATCTCAACATAACCATTGCACTCTTTCCTCCATCAAGAACATACCCGCCACATTCCACACTGATGCATCATACCAAGGCAAACAAGTGCATTCAGTACTGCCATGCAATACAAAGTGCCCTACCGCATGATAACCATACATATGTCATTGACCTTGGCAGTAGATTGGCTGGTTGTTGTGTACCACATGATAACCATACATATGTCATTGACCTTGGCAGTAGATTGGCTGGTTGTTGTGTACCGCATGATAACCATACATATGTCATTGACCTTGGCAGTAGATTGGCTGGTTGTTGCACGCCACACACCCTCATGGTATGGCCAACAATTGTGTGACGTTATGTCAGAATCTGTCCATGCATGTGGAAGTTAGAGAGCGGACACGAAATTGCAGACGGACAGCACCCGACCTTGTTTGAGCCCCAAGTGTGACCTTGACGTTGGGAGTAGATGGCTGGTTGTTCTGCGCCTCACAGCGTCATGGTATGGGCAACATATGTGTGGTTATATCAAAATCTATCCATGCATGTGTAAGTTACAGCGCGGACACGAAATTGCAGACGGACTGACGCAGTGAGGGAACCGCGCCAACCTGTAGTCCCCGACCGGTTTGACAGGCAGGGGACTAATATTCCTGAGGCAGAGAAGCCACACAAGCCTCTCACGTGGAAATGCTAGCCAGCGGAGACGGACAGGCAATGATATAGAATGGAGGCAGCAAGACTGTACTAAACTAATGCACCATCATACACAACGGTATATGTACAGTCGCCAAATGTTCCACCTGGGCCACCTAGCCACGAGAGGTGGGTAACGGGTGCTGGCAACAGTGTATATGTTTGTTCGTGTGTACATGCTCGACGAAACTTCGGATCATCAACTCTCTTCGTCTGTAGTGAACCTCCGTCAGAGTCAGAGTTCATCCCATAGATGGCTGGGTACGGATTTGGGTGGGGAGAAAAATGTCTCAGGAGTAAGGCGGCTCTCCCATCGGCTCAGCCAGTTGCATGAAACTGGTCGCATGGAAAATTGTTGTGTGCCACAGGTCGCGCTGACCAAGGCCAAATAAATATGACTATATTAATTCTATAATAAGGTAATATATAATAATATTATGATATAAATATATACTATTATATATAATACAATAATATTTATCATACCATACTTATTTGGCCTTGGTCCGTGCAACCTGTGGCACGCAACAATTCCCTGCAACCGGTTTCATGCAACTGGTCAAGCCGGTGGGAGAGCTGCTTAAAGGGACAGCTTGGCATAGTGAAGGCCAGGGCAGGCGCAGGACGGGGGGGGGGGGGTACGTTGTTCATACCGTCAGTGATAATCATTGCCGAACTAGTTTTTGAGATCCATTGGCATTCTACTAAATATTTGTATTCTTAACAATACTAAACATTTTATTTTCTATGTTGTTTTTACATTGTTACCATAACACTATATACTGTAATCGCTCCTAACCTTTCTCCGTCTCACTCTCTCCTTATATCAGTAATTCTATTTCATAGGGTTATCACTGGATACCATTATCAGTATAGGTTGAAGAGGAATGCATTTACCTAACATCTACGTCCAGTTACAAGTAAGATTACCTGCCACCTTCACATTATGAATGACACAGGCCAATAAACATTAGGATGGTGTTCAGACACTGTTAACGGTTGCTTATTTCCTCGTTGGTAGTACTTCAGGTTTTTGTGTGTTCTGTGGAGCACCACGAAGAGGTAGGAGGTTAAAATACTGTCACTTCAACAGGCATAGTTTATGCATACTGCTGTCGATGTGGCTATTATATCAGCTATGTTAATGACTTACCGTATCATATTTCATATGACTATGGTCATAACAGCACAAGTCCATTCATCTAACGAATGACTGTATTACACATTACAAGGAATATTGATTGTGAGCGGTGCCGCTTATGTGTGAGGTCACACATTTACACGCTCATCGATTATTCACCGAACAACATTATCTCACATTACAGCAAGATGAAGACACCACCTCTCCATCACAGTGTGCAAAAGCTTCCAGTCATATTAAGCACAACTGCTATTGATTCATGAATTATTGGGACATTTTTATCACCATTGCCTGTGATATTACTTAAGTGACTGGTAAATGCAACATAACGAACATGAAATTATCATTACAAGCTGAAACACTTTTTTTTTTTTTTTTTTAATCGCACGAACCTAGGCGCTTTAGCTCCCGTCGACTCGTGACTATCTGACTCGAGGCAGTATTCTGCCTCGGCTCAACGACGAGTTTCAACCTCCGACATCTACAGTTCCTATCTCGCCCACTTAGTGTAAATTAATATCCACCCAATGAGTTGACCTAACTTATGTGATCATGTCTCGGATCAAGAATGGTATTTCAATAGGTTTAATAAAGACCGACCCAGGACTGGCGCAATGTAAAACGAACAGTTAGACACCGGTATCTACTATTCTACCGTAAGAGCCGATCACACGACGGTTCTTCCCCCCAGTATTCAGTACAATTTTTAGCCATGGGTTTATCATGTAATAATGAAAATGAATACGTTTATAAATATGCAATATGTATAAAGATCCGGTCTTTTAGATTATTCTACTTATTGTTTTCAATATTCGCATTATCCAATACTTTCAAGAAGTTCCTTTGAAATTCTATTGGCTAAAAATTGTTGACCGAATATTGGGATGAACTCTGCCGGAGGTTCACTACGGACGAAGAGAGCTGAAGATCCGAACTTCGGTCGAGCATGTACACACGAACAAACATAAACACCGATGCCAGCACCCGTTACCCACCGCTCGCGGCTAGGTGGCCCAGGTGGAACGTTTGGCGACTGTACATTATTTTTGCTATGCTTCAGTGTCCACTAAGAAGACATTTACACTAGAAAATACTTAAACTAGAAAAAAATAAAATGACCACACACACACACACACACACACACACACACACACATTAATAACAGCCATCAATTAATGAAAAGATCAAGATCCAAGTGGTGGTGGTGGTGGTGGTGGTTAGGTGACCGGAAGGTAATGGTGGTGGGTGCCCCGCCTCCAGCAGTATGAGAGGTGATAGGCACATGTAACGGTAACACGATGCTAATCATAAAGTGCTGGTGAAGTGTTGTAATGCCAGTGTCTCTAAGTCTTATTTGATCTGTAAGAAATTACCTGCAACAGGACAAAATCTTCCGGCTATGAAGGGTGCCTGAACTATATTGTCTGTGAAAGGTGCCTGAACTATATTGATGGTATTGACCAAAACAATGGCACTGCGTCAGGTTCACGCAGCCACACCTCACGCCTCACACTCTCTCACCTGCCATATTGACACCAGCACAGGCTTCCTATTTTCACACGCCTTACCCGTTCATTTGTGCTGCTAGACACACGCTGCCTCGTTCTGGCAGCTCGCTGTTGTCTCACACCGCTGATGTGGCCCATAGTCTTGTGTAAGCGCAGCACAAGTTGGTAAATTGACAAAAATACACCAACAAAAAAACAACACCGGTAACTTCCTTGCCTGCGCCTGCCCTCCTGGTCGGCTGTTGCATTGTGGGTAGTGTAGTGACGTCACACAGCCAATCAGATGTCATCTCTTTCCGGCGTCATGCCCCGCAGCCAATCACCGCAAATGTAGGTACTATATCAGATCTTTCACTCGTGCCTCATGGATAAATCTGTACGAATTAGTGGTAAACATCTAACTGTACAGTAATACTGCATTAATATACGATGTTTGTGAAGCATACAACGGAAAATATGGTCACTTTCGTTTTCCCGTCCAGTGTGGGAAAATGTTGAGATGTCGGCCTTATTTGAAAATATACTGTTTAATAAAGGCAGTATTATTACCGATTAAATAACTGTTGACAGCCTAAGCCCTAGGTAAAGTGGCTGGAATTCATGTTATTGTAGTGTTGTACCATTTATTTGCACACCAAACGATGTCAGTGGAATTCAGCATGCAAATGTAGGTACGATTTGTTTATGACTATCATTATAACGCGTTGATGGCCATTGTGTTGCTATAAATGACATACTTCTTGAATCTGGACATGTTTTCCCAACTCAGAGCAGACCACAATTCCTAAGCAGTCGTTAGTGGTGACGTGTGAGCCATCTGTGCACGGCTGATGGGTATACAGCAGTCGTTAGTGGTGACGTGTGAGCCATCTGTGCACGGCTGATGGGTATACAGCAGACGTTAGTGGTGACGTGTGAGCCATCTGTACACGGCTGATAGGTATACAGCAGACGTTAGTGGTGACGTGTGAGCCATCTGTGCACGGCTGAAGGGTATTAAGTACAGTGTTATCAAGATCCCTGACGCTGGAGTGTTGCAGCAAACCATATCACCTGAACTGCAATGTTGACAACTTATTATTTAACCCTTCATTACTTAACCCTTTATTACTTAATCCTTTATTACTTAATCTTTTATTACTTAACCCTTCATTACGTAACCCTTTATTACTTAACCCTTCATTACTTAACCCTTCATTACTTACCCTTTATTACTTAACCCTTCATTACTTAACCCTTCATTACTTAACCCTTTATTACTAAACCCTTTATTACTTAACCCTTCATTACTTAACCCTTCTCACTTTGCCACTTAATGATGGCCACTTTCGGACAATTTTCTTCAACTCAGAAAAGTTCTCCTATTGTCAGCGTTTTTTAAGGCCGTAGCTAACAATGCAAATTAGGAAAATGTTAAGCTGAGGAAAGTCGTCAAACGGCATCAAGAATTAACAGGATAAAATCACCTGAATGAAGTGATGTATGGCAGACTAAGATAATACTATAGCCATACATCGTTTTCTTAATATTTCTTCACGCTACCATGTATATGAGTGAGGTGGAGGGGGGGCGGAGAGGAAGAGGGAGGCCAAGCATAAGATGGAGGGATGGAATGGAGTGGTATATGAGAGAGAGAGGGGGGGGGGCTGTGAGCTGGGAGCAGGACAGTATAATGGCGGGGGACAGGGAGACATGGAGGCGATTTGTTTTTGGCCAACTCCTACGGGATTGAGGTGTCTGGCAACAGATAGATAAGTAGATAGATAGAGAATGTACCAGGCAAAGAGTTTTCCCATCACTGAACAAACGAACGTACTTTCTCATCAGAAGTTAGGGTTGTGGGTGGGATTGCATGCTGTTTTAAGAGGCTTGGTGTCACCTCTTGCTTGGTGGTTTGTTTTGTGTATTACACCCTGACAACCACGTCTTGATAACCATGTAGTTTGCATCAGGAATTCTTAGAGAAATTGAGGAGTACTGTGTACGAGTAGACCACTAAGGAAGAAGTGTTACGAAGCCAACGAAAATTTACAACTGGCGATATACAGTGAAAAACCCCTATCTCTGCTAGGGCGTGTTTCAGATGGTTTAGTTTTTCCGCTATGCATTCGTTCAACCTGGGGAAGATACTTGTGTGTGTGTCCGTAATTCAGGTCCGAAATGAAAACACAATTTCCATCAAGACTAGTGCTGTTAATTGGCCCTGATGCTTGACTACCTCCCCCACCCATGCCTTCCCCACCCCTACCTCACCCACCCATGCCTTCCCCACCCCTACCTCACCCACCCATGCCTTCCCCACCCCTACCTCACCCACCCATGCCTTCCCCACCCCTACCTCACCCACCCATGCCTTCTCCACCCCTACCTCACCCACCCATGCCTTCTCCACCCCTACCTCACCCACCCATGCCTTCCCCACCCCTACCTCACCCACCCATGCCTTCTTCACCCCTACCTCACCCACCCATGCCTTCTTCACCCCTACCTCACCCACCCATGCCTTCTTCACCCCTACCTCACCCACCCATGCCTTCTTCACCCCTACCTCACCCACCCATGCCTTCTTCACCCATACCTCACCCACCCATGCCTTTTCCACCCCTGCCTCACTCATCTTTCTCTCTTTCCTACCTCCACTTCGCAACCCGTCCTGCCACACTCACCCTGCCTGATCCAGTCCTGCCTTACCCAACCCCAACTGACATCCAACCCAGCCCTGCCTCTTGTTTACCTCCAAGACACTGAGTACTGCCACCCTTGCTGCCTGCACCTCTGTCCCCTCCACTCATTCCACCCTACCTTTCCCCAAGCCTGCCCTGTCTACCTGCCACACCAACACCCCTGCCTCTCCTTAACCCTTCTCTGCCGCACATTCCCCTGCCTACCTGCTACACCAACACCCCTGCCTCTCCTTAACCCTTCTCTGCCTCATATACCCCTGCTACCTGCTACACCAACACCCCTGCCTACCTGCTACCACCAACACCCCTGCCTACCTGCTACCACCAACACCCTTGCCTACCTACTACCACCAACACCTCTGCCTACCTGCCACACCAACACTCCTGCCTCTCCTTAACCCTTCTCTGACTCACATCCCCCTGCCTACCTGCCACCAACAACACCCCTGCCTCTCCTTAACCCTTCTCTGCTTCACCCCCCCCCCCCTGCCTCACCGACGCCTCCAGTCTGCACAGTCAAGGTGCCGGGGTTCTGTCAACAACTACAATACCTACACAAGAAGCCAACTCAATGTACCCCTTCAGCCCCATCATGTATTTCAGGCTGATTAACGCCCAGTGGTTTTATTTAGACAAAGATGTTCTTGGAAGGGGGGGAGAGGGAGGGGGAGGCCGAGGATGAGATGGAGGGATCGAGTGGAGAGGTATATGAGAGAGGGGTGTGTGAACTGGAAGCAGGGCATTGAAATGGCGGGGGACAGGGCGATATGGAGGCGATTTGTTTGTGGCCACCCCTTACGGGATTTAGGCGTCTGGCAATAGGTAGACAGATAGATAGATAGAAAGCTAGAAATTCGTTCGTACAATACAAATACAAATCGCCTGATATACAAAAGCTTACACTCAGTTTGGTAGACTTATTGCACTGAAGAATTTGCTTACAGCCTACACTGGCTCCTTCAGTATCAGAAGTGTGTGTGTGTGTGTGTGTGTGTGTGTGTGTGTGTGTGTGTGTGTGTAACAACAAAGTCAGTCAAGGTGACATAAAATTGGAAGAGAGAAATACTGGCGTCAGTTAGGGGTCGATCCACATTTGCCCCTTCACACACACAATATATATATATATATATATATATATATATATATATATATATATATATATATATAGATAGATAGATATATATATATATATAGATATAGATAGATAGATAGATATAGATAGATATAGATAGAAAGATGGATATAGATAGATAGAGACAGATAGAGATAGATAGATAGATAGATAGAGAGACAGAGATAGATAGATAGACAGATAGAGATAGATAGACAGAGATAGAGAGATAGACAGATAGAGATAGTGTTACATAGCCTATGATTTCATCATCCTTTGTGTAATTTTAACGCACAGTATGCTGCATGTTTGATCACGAGCGTGTTCTGCCTCAGTTCCCCCCTTCTGCCGTTATAGTAGAGTAAGTCGTCCTTTCTGTTGTTCAGAGCAGGATTTTCAGCTCTTTGTCCCCATGGCTTCATTTGCGCGTCCTTCTTACAAGTTGTATCAAGCTCTGCTGGCCCCTATATAATGAGCTCAGTCTCTACATTAATTGCCACTTAGATCTACTCCTCATTTTGTTCACATCTCTGTCCTCCCCTGTACAGTTATTGTTGTGAGTGCTCAGGAAGTCTCCAACCATCTAGCAGATGTGTAATTTGAGTATAACTGTTGTTGCATTTTTTCTTGTGCTGTGTAGCATAGGGTTCATTCTTAGGCCTAGTGAGTTTTTTTTTTGTGATTTATGTAAAGGTTCTATTTTGTCAGTCATTTTTGATAATATTTTGTATCTGTAATAATTTATCTTGCATTAACTGAGCATTACCCAGTGTATTTTCATTTTATCAGGGCTGACTTAGATAAATTTACTCTTGCTAATTTCGTGTTAATAGAGGCTATTGCAGTTAACCATATATTTAACCTTTTTTTTTTTTTTGCCATTACATTATCCTTATGAGTCCTGAATGTTTTGTTGTTAGTTTATGCATTAAACTTTAACTTGTAATTTTATCTAACTCTTTTGTTTTGAACCTGGAACTTTACGGGACAGTAGTGATTTTTAGTATTCTCACTTAAAGTGTACATTATCTTTCGCTGTTCCGTAACATAAATTTGGCGACCTCTCATCAGGATATTCAGGATATTATCATAAGGATATTGCTTGATATTTTGTGACTGTGATTTATTCATGATGTCTACTATTACTACACTTGATGAAGCCAAAGATTTTTTGTCAAATGTGCAAACAGTGTGTGATGTAGAAAACAGAACAAAGAATGAACTTAAGCTTGTTGCTCAACAATTGGGAATTGCAGTTCACTCTCATCATTCTAAAGATCAAATTGTTGACATGATTAATGAAAGCTTGTTTAATGTAACTCCTCCAAATGAGCAAACGCAGATTGAATTAGCTAAGTTACAGCTAGCCCTGCAGGAGGCTCGTGTGAAGGAAGCTGAATTTCAAGCACGTGCTAAAGAGGCTGAGTCTCAGGCTAAGGAGGCTTGTGTTAAGGAGGCTGAATTTCAAGCAAATGCTAAGGAGGCGGAGTCTCAGGCTCGTATTCAGGAGGCACAGATACACGCACAAGTTGAACTTGCCAGGATTCAGGCAGACCATGAGTATCGCATGAAACAAGGTGGAACTGGATCATCTAGCTCTGATGATTTTGATGTGGCTAAAAATGTTAAACTTGTCCCTCCTTTTAATGAATCTGATTTAACAAAGTATTTTCAGTTGTTTGAGAGGGTAGCTACAGGTTTTAATTGGCCCAAGGAGTATTGGCCAGTACTCCTTCAAACTGTTCTCACCGGTAAAGCTCAAGTAACTTATGCATCTTTGCCTCAGGATCAATGTGATAATTATGATGTAGTTAAGAGCTTGATTCTTAAGGCCTATGAGCTTGTTCCTGAAGCCTATAGAGTAAAATTTAGGACAACTTATAAGCAAGATAAGCAATCCCATGTTGAGTATGCAAAAATCAAAGAAGATCTGTTAGAGCAGTGGTTAAATTCTAAGAATGTGGATTCTGATTTTGGTAAATTTAAGCAGATGATTTTGCTGGAGGACTTCAAGAGGTATATTTATAAAGATGTAAGCCTATATCTTGATGAGAGAAGAATAGATAATTTGTCTGATGCTGCAGTTTTAGCTGATGAATATGTTCTCACTCACAAGAGATATTCTAGAGGAAAAAGGAGAGCTGAGAGTAAGTACGTTGCCTCTACTCAGAGGACAGGTAACAGGAAAGAGAATAAAGATGATGTTTCTCAGGAAATAAATACCAGCTCCACCTCTAGATTTCAGAAAAGTAAATGTACTTATTGTAGTAAGCTTGGTCATACTACGGAGAAATGTTTCAGGAGACAGCGTGATGTGAACAAAAAGGAGTCTTTAAATATTCAGTCAATTGGTCTAGTGTCCACCCTTGAGAGTTCCCAGAATTCTTTAACTGAGTTAACTGAACCTGCTTTGAGGGGTAACTTAAATTCTCATGATGGAGCTCCTCTTTTGAGCAGTAACGTGGGTGACACTCTCAAGAGTTCATGTGCTAATTTCCTGTCTGATGGTTTTGTCAGTCCTCTGGACAGTAATGACAGGAAATCAGTTAAAATATATCGTGATACAGGTGCTTGCCAATCCCTAATGCTGACCAGTGTTCTAGGCTCTAATGTTAATTCCTCTGATGAAACTGTAATCTTACAAGGTGTAGGGAATAATTACTTCTCTGTCCCTCTGTGCAGAGTGAATTTAGAGTCTGGTTTTGTTAATGGTTCTGTTATGGTTGGGTTGGTTGAGACACTCCCAATGTCAGGTGTAACTTTCTTACTTGGAAATGATATTGGTGAAAGTCAAGTGTGTCCAGCTCCTCAGTTGTCTAGTGAGCCAGTGGCTGCGACCCAGGATTGTGATGTCCCTGATGTGTTCCCTGCATGTGCTGTCACTAGGGCTAAGTCTAAAGTTACTGGTGATTTAGAGGATAATGATGATGATGATGTTATCCTAGCTGACACTTTTCTTGCTAATTTGGACCACTCACCAGATGAGGCAGTACCCCGTAGTGTTGATAATTTGTCTCGTCAAGAGTTGATTGAGTTGCAGGTTGCTGACCCTGAGTTGAGGGGTCTAGCTAACTCTGCTTGCAGTGAGGAAGAGTCAGCTGGTGCTTCTACTTGTTATTATATAAAGTCAGGAGTACTTATGAGGAAGTGGAGACCCCCAACAGCATCAGCCGACTGTGAATGGGAGGTTGTACATCAGGTTGTCATCCCTCGTGTTTGTAGGCAGGATATCATTAGAGTGGCTCATGATTCCAGTTTGGCAGGACACCTTGGAGTGAGGAAGACTGTGGCACGCATTTTGAAACACTTCTACTGGCCAGGTATCTTCAGGGATGTTTCCTGGTATTGTAAGTCTTGTCACACCTGTCAAGTTGTGGGGAAGTGTAATCAGACCGAAAAGGTTGCACCTCTAGTTCCCATTCCTCCTTTTGAGGCGCCTGTCACCCGTGTGTTGGTGGATATTGTGGGCCCTCTTCCTAAGACTTCTTCAGGATTTTCTTATGTGTTGACCCTGATTGATATGGCTACTCGTTATCCTGAAGCCATTCCACTTAGAAATATCTCAGCAAAGAACGTGGTTAAGGAAATGCTAGGGTTCTTCACAAAGTTTGGTCTGCCCAAGGAGGTACAGTCAGACCGGGGAAGTAATTTCATGTCAAATGTTTTCAAGCAGTTTCTGAAAGAGTTGGGCATCACCCAGATCACGTCTTCAGCTTACCATCCCCAGACCCAAGGAGTGTTGGAGAGATATCATCAAACACTCAAATCGATGCTCAAGAAATACTGTTTGGAACATCAGAAAGACTGGGATAAAGGTCTTCCATTTGATGTGTTTGCTGCAAGAGAATCTCCAAATGAATCACTGGGCTTCTCACCTTTTGAACTACTGTTTGGCCATGAAGTAAGAGGACCCCTTAAGCTACTCAAGGAATGCTGGCTGTCGGAGGAAGATGACGTCAACCTGCTGGAGTATGTGATGAAGTTCAAAGAACGGCTGTCCACTGCTTGACAGCTGGCGAGAGAGAATATAGGAGCTGCTCAGGAGAAGATGAAGACTTGGTATGATAAGAAGTCCAGGTTACGCCACTTTCAGCCAGGAGATCAGGTTTTGATTCTGCTACCAGTTCATGGGCAACCTCTTCAAGCCAAGTTTAGTGGTCCTTATTTCGTGGAGAAGAAAATCAGTGATGTCAACTATGTCGTCGCCACACCAGATCGTAGAAAGAACAAGCAACTATGTCACATCAACATCCTAAAGTTATATCACAGGCGGGACGAAAATAATCCAGTCTGCACTGTAGCTGTTCCACCTGAGTCTTTAAGTGAAGCTCTCCCATGCAGTATGAGCCTGAGTGATAGTTTGGGGAAGAATCCTGATATCATGAATGATCTCCAGACTAAGCTTTCTCATCTACCTCCCGAGGAAAGGCAGGAGTTTTCGGCATTACTGCAGGAGTACCCGCAAGTGTTCCGTGCCACTCCAGGAAGAACCACTGTGTTGATGCATGATGTCGATGTTGGAGACGCAAAGCCAATTAAACTGCCTCCTTACCGTGTGAACCCAGTGAAAGTTCCTCTCATCGAGAAGGAGCTTGGCTACCTGTTGGACCACAAGATGATTGAGCCCTGTCAGAGCGAGTGGAGTTCTCCTGTCACTCTAGTCCCTAAGCCAGGTGGGTCACAGCGGCTTTGCATCGACTACAGACGTGTTAATCAGATAACCAAGACAGATACTTGCCCTCTCCCTCGCGTGGAAGATTGCATGGACAGGATTGGAAAGGCTAGGTACATAAGTGAGTTTGATTTGTTAAAGGGATACTGGCAAGTACCTATGACTGAACGTGCTAGGGAGATCTCATGTTTTGTAACATTAGGAAAGACTTTTGCATGTTCTGTAATGCCATATACAGATTGTTTTAGAGTAATAAGAAATTTCCTTTGTAAATTTCTTTTTTCTTTGTGGGGAGGTGTTACATAGCCTATGATTTCATCATCCTTTGTGTAATTTTAACGCACAGTATGCTGCATGTTTGATCACGAGCGTGTTCTGCCTCAGTTCCCCCCTTCTACCGTTATAGTAGAGTAAGTCGTCCTTTCTGTTGTTCAGAGCAGGATTTTCAGCTCTTTGTCCCCATGGCTTCATTTGCGCGTCCTTCTTACAAGTTGTATCAAGCTCTGCTGGCCCCTATATAATGAGCTCAGTCTCTACATTAATTGCCACTTAGATCTACTCCTCATTTTGTTCACATCTCTGTCCTCCCCTGTACAGTTATTGTTGTGAGTGCTCAGGAAGTCTCCAACCATCTAGTAGATGTGTAATCTGAGTATAACTGTTGTTGCATTTTTTCTTGTGCTGTGTAGCATAGGGTTCATTCTTAGGCCTAGTGAGGTTTTTTTTGTGATTTATGTAAAGGTTCTATTTTGTCAGTCATTTTTGATAATATTTTGTAGCTGTAATAATTTATCCTGCATTAACTGAGCATTACCCAGTGTATTTTCATTTTATCAGGGCTGACTTAGATAAATTTACTTTTGCTAATTTCGTGTTAATAGAGGCTATTGCAGTTAACCATATATTTAACCTGTTTTTTTTTTGCCATGACATTACCCTTATGAATCCTGAATGTTTTGTTGTTAGTTTATGCATTAAACTTTAACTTGTAATTTTATCTAACTCTTTTGTTTTGAACCTGGAACTTTACGGGACAGTAGTGATTTTTAGTATTCTCACTTAAAGTGTACATTATCTTTCGCTGTTCCGTAACAATAGATAGACAGATATACAGTAGATAGATAGATATAGATATACACATCAAACAGCCAATACTAATCCCTCTCCTTACATTAACCATACCATCCAATCTATCTATCTATTGCCAGACGCCTTAATCCTGTAAGGGGTGACCACAAACAAATCGCCTCCACATCGCCCTGTTGCCTGCCATTTCACTGCCCTGCTCCCAGCACACACACCCTCTCTCCTATACTGTACCTCTCCACCCGATCCCTCCATCTCATCCTCGGCCTCCCCTTCCCTTTTCCCCCCAGCCTCACTCACATACACTCTCCTCGTTAGTCTCTCGCTCTCCATCTAGGCTCCACATGGACAAAGCACCTCCATGTATTTTTCCTAACACTTTCCATCACATCAACTCTAGGGAGGAATTTATATACTATTAAAGGATAAAGGAGAGAGGGGGGTGTGAGCTGGGACCAGGGCAGTGAAATGGCGGGGGACAGGGCGACATGGAGGCGATTTGTTTGTGGCCACCCCTGACGGGATTAAGGCGTCTTGCAATAGAGAGATAGACAGATAAAGGATAAAGGAAGTAATAGTTAACCATCCAGTGCCCAAACTCTCTCTCCTGAGCTGAATAACATCGTGTGGAGGCAGTAAAGGACACTAAGTAAAGGACACTAAGTAAAGGACACTAAGTAAACTAAGTAAAGGACACTAAGTAAACTAAGTAAAGGACACTAAGTAAACTAAGTAAAGGACACTAAGTAAACTAAGTAAAGGACACTAAGTAAACTAAGTAAAGGACACTAAGTAAAGGACACTAAGTAAACTAAGTAAAGGACACTAAGGAAAGGACACTAAGTAAACTAAGTAAAGGACACTAAGTAAACTAAGTAAAGGACACTAAGGAAAGGACACTAAGGAAAGGACACTAAGTAAACTAAGTAAAGGACACTAAGGAAAGGACACTAAGTAAACTAAGGAAAGGACACTAAGTAAACTAAGTAAAGGACACTAAAGAAAGGACACTAAGTAAACTAAGTAAAGGACACTAAGGAAAGGACACTAAGTAAAGGACACTAAGGAAAGGACACTAAGTAAAGGACACTAAGGAAAGGACACTAAGGAAAGGACACTAAGTAAAGGACACTAAGGAAAGGACACTAAGGAAAGGACACTAAGGAAAGGACACTAAGTAAAGGACACTAAGTAAAGGACACTAAGGAAAGGACACTAAGGAAAGGAAACTGCCGCTGCCAAGACTACATTAACCTCTTCACTTCCATGACGAATTAGAGAGAGAGAGAGAGAGAGAGAGAGAGAGAGAGAGAGAGAGAGAGGAAACGTACATACGTGTGTGTGTGTGTGTGTGTGTGTGTGTGAGAGAGAGAGAGAGAGAGAGAGAGAGAGAGAGAGAGAGAGAGAGGTGGTAAAGAGAACAAGTAGGGACATAGTCTTTAATGAAAGAGAAAAAAGAGGCAGGTTTAAAGACAAGGAAGGAAAGAAATAAGATGGAGGAAAGAGGGATAATGGAGAGAGAAGAGGAAAGAGGAGGTGGAGGGGAGGAAGAAAGGAAGAAAGGGGGATAGTGGAGGAAAAGAGGGGTGGAGGAAACACTGAGGAAAGAGAGACGGAGGGAGGGAAAGAGGGAGCAGTGCAAGGGAAGATAAGTGTGTAAGAGTGTTTGTATGTGTGTAAGAAGTTGTGTAAGAGTATGTGTAAGAGTGTGTGTAAGAGTGTGTGTATGAGTGTGTGTATGAGTGTGTGTAAGAGTATGTGTAAGAGTGTGTGTAAGAGTGTGTGTAAGAAGTTGTGTAAGAGTGTGTGTAAGAATGTATGAGTGTGTGTAAGAGTGTGTATAAGAGTGTGTGTACGAGTATGTGTATGAGTGTGTGTAACAGTGTGTGTAAGAGTGTGTATTGGAGTGTGTGTATGAGTGTGTGTAAGAAGTTGTGTAAGAGTATGTGTAAGAGTGTATGTATGAGTGTGTGTAAGAGTGTGTGTAAGAATGTGTGTAAGTGTGTATGTGTGTGTAAGTGTGTGCATGTGTGTGTAAGAGTGTGTGTAGAGTGTGTGTAAGAGTATGTGCAAGAGTGTGTGTATGTGTGTGTAAGAGTTGTATTTATGTTATGTGTGTGTGTAAGGGTGCGCATGAGTGTGTGTATGAGTGTGTAAGGGTATGTGTAAGAGTGTGTGTAAGAGTGTGTGTACGAGTATGTGTATGAGTGTGTGTAAAAGTGTGTGTAAAAGTGTGTAAGAGTGTGTGGAAGTGTGTGTATGAGTGTGTGTAAAAGTGTGTGTAAGAGTGTGTGTAATAGTGTGTGTTAGAGTGTGTAAGAGTATGTGTATGAGTGTGTGTAAGAGTGTGTGAAAGAGTGTGTGTAAGAGTGTGTATGTGTAAGAGTGTGTGTAAAAGTGTGTGTAAGGGTATGTGTATGAGTGTGTGTATGAGTGTGTGTAAGAGTGTGTGAAAGAGTGTGTGCAGGAGTGTGTGTAGGAGTGTGTGTATGTGTGTGTAAGAGTGTGTGTAGGAGTGTGTGTATGTGTGTGTAAGAGTGTGTGTAAAAGTGTGTGTAAGGGTATGTGTATGAGTGTGTGTAAAAGTGTGTGTATGAGTGTGTGTAAGAGTGTGTGTAAGAGTGTGTGTAAAAGTGTGTGTGAGAGTGTGTGTAGGAGTGTGTGTATGTGTGTGTAAGAGTGTGTGTAAGAGTGTGTGTAATAGTAAGAAGCAGAAGCAGAAGGCTAAGGTACAAAGGAATCCTACACAATAATGTCCCTGTAATTCTGCCACACTTCACCTATCCACCCAATGTATCACACTGTGTAAGTCCCCCTTGCATTCCTTGACTACCCAGTTCTTCCCTCCACTCCACAGTTCACTACTACTCCCTCCCTTCCCCTCTCTCCTTACAATGCAGCATCTGAACTAGTGCTCCGGCTACACACACACACACACACACACACACACACACAGCGAGAAGGTACGGAACATGTATACACTGCTTGCAAATATGAGAATAGCATTCACATACATAAATGAAGACATGCTAAGAAGGATAATAACATCATTCATTAGACCAACCCTGGAATATGCATCAATAGTCTGGAGTCCTCATCTCAAAAAGCATATAGACAAGATTGAAAAAGTTCAAAGGGCCGCTACGTACAAGATGGATACCAAGCTTACGGGACCTAAACTACGAAGAAAGACTAAATAAATTGAATCTACCAACACTACAGGAGAGAAGGAAAAGAGGTGACATGATAATGCTATATAAGTGCATATCAGGAAAGGAGAAAATAGACATAAATGATTACTTAACATATGGAGAAGCATCAGCAAGAGGACACTGCAAAAAACTGCATAAGAAGAGAGGTGATAAAGACGTAAGGAAATTCAGTTTCCCAAACAGAGCAATTGATCAATGGAATGCACTACCGAATGAAATAGTGTGTGCCAAAACAATTCACAAATTTAAGGATATGTACGATAAATATGGTTTAAGACACGGGACAGTACGAGCTTGACTCATTCCTGTAAAGATACAATTAGGTAAGGTAAGGTAAGAACACACTCGAACTGTGGAGTTGGAAAAATAGAGTCGAAGTATAAACTGACTGTTGTGTGATTCATTTAATGGAGTGATCACCTGTGTGTGAAGTGTAGTGAAGTGCAGCAGGCCTATCAGTGTACACCAAGAGGAGACATCTTTCGAATGCACGAGGCAAGCTGAAACGCTCAATAAATCCCCTATTAAGGGGAATCTTGCCCAAATTAAATAGAATCGTCTCTAGAATAATGAAAGAATTATGATATGACGTACTTGTAAATAAGAAAGGGCTAAAGAGGAGAATAATATTGCCTGTGTCTGCATTTCATTCATGACAGAATTGCTATCCCGCCCTCCCCAGGTTTCTCTTTTTATACTACACTACCAGGCGCTGCCCGGACCAAAAAGGCGAACACACTAATCCTCCTTGTTCTAGCTAGTTCATTCTTTCTTTCTACTCCAGAAAGACCAAGTACCTCTTATGCTTTTGAAGAGGGATTATAAGAGGTCCAGGAACTTTCTATTTCAGCGTTCGCAGACTAATGCACAGTATTTGTGTGCATCTGTTTACTGTTACCGGTGGCCTCAAATGACCTCCAGCCAGTGACCTTAAATGACCTCGGAGGTCAACCTCACATAGCCTATGTCCGAACTGGAGGTCATATGAGTCTCCATGCCGAAAATTGGGCTGCGGGAGTACCTGACGTTGCCCGGGCCAAGATGGCGAACACTTTACCGGCGACTTTAAATGATCCAGATCTGAATTTTGACCCCCTACAACCAACCTTGGGTCACCCTGATTCATAATATATACATGTTTGGGCACTCTACACTGAGGGTTTGGGGATCTCTGACTTTCGTGTAATAACCGAACTGAAACTCAACGAATTAGTCATTGGGCTGACCGAGATTCGATCTCAAGCCCTCGCGCTGCACACACGCGTACATTACCACTGAGCCAAACAGAGGATCCCAGTGTAGAGCAATGCGGGCTTTTATAGACCCTCATTACACTTGGTTTGTGCGTGATTGAAGGACAAACAAACAATGCGGCTCTTTTATGTTTATAGCTTATGCTTCCGTCCTTCTCAGTAAAATTGCCATGTCATTTCCTGAACTGTGCATGTTCACTCGGTTTTTCATGTTAATTTCAACTAAAATTAAGTTTTCCTGCCAGGGGACTGCATTTTTTTTTTTATTATAATTATTTTTTCTGCCACTGTCTTGTCATAGTGCTCATGGTCACAGTTATGTGAGCTGCCTAGCATGGGTTGTCTGGGAAGGTCATGCAACAATTCGGAATCCTGTTGATTATATTTATGGTGGTCCAAGCTCAGGTTCTAATCTGCGCAAGCAGTGAGGTCTGGCGTGGCTTACTGCAATTTTTGGATACAGTAGGTTGAGAATCTCAAAGTTACGTATTTATATACACGTAATATCTATAGATTTTTCGTATAATTTTAAAATATACCAATCGTTCACTTAAGGTTACTAGGCAATTACATAAATGCTTGTATGCAGCCTAATGTTAAACGACGAAGTGAAACATCGTTCAGTACATTGTCTGATTTGCATTTCATTATATTTATATTTTTTTCGTTAATACTATTTGATGCCACATTTTACATTTATTACAGGAACAATAAACCGCAATCACTTGGCAATCATGTAACTCAAAATCTAGTATACAGTACATGCTAAATAAACTAAGATGGAAATACATGACGGGGAATGGTTCAGACGGCGAATTGTTTTGTTTTTGTTGTGCCGGAACCTTCTAAGCCGCCAGCCGACTCTGGTTGCCCTTCAAAACGCATAAAAGTAATCCACCAGCCACTACACAGATGACCTATGTTTCCCATTAACTCCACATCTTCCTACATCAGCATCTGTAGCTTTGTGGGTCTTTTCCCCGTCAGGACGATCGTGTGGAGGGGGCATAGAAATCATTTAAAACTGCACAAACTAAATGGTGAACATATCAACTCCAGTCTCCGTTAGTTGGGTGTAATTCCGAAATAATACCCATTACTCTGGCATTCAAGGATAGTCACCACCGGTAAGTTATTGGTATCGAAGTGGTATGCTAATTTTGATGTGTATCCGGTGTTCTCTGGTTCGTGTTAATTTTTCATTCTTTTTTCAGAGTTTTCAAGCTGTATTCACTTGTTTTATAGTAATCATCCAATTTTCATGACAGACGTAGAAATTATTGGCTTTAATACTGGGAATGGTAAATGTACTTTTTACATCATACAGTAAATGGATCTTACCAGTTCAGTCTATACTATTCCAGTTTATTCTCTGTGCTTTTAGACTTCATGGTGGTAAACAATTTATTTCAGATTCATTCTTCATGAAATGAGCACAGCCTTTCCATATTTCTATTGAAATGAGTCTTTCATAGGTTACCTGGATTACCACAGCTACTGGGCTTATTTATAAAGCTGGGTTAGGTTTGGTGAAATCATTAAGTTCCCATTGCTTTGACACGGGATACACTGATGTGTCCAGTCAGAGCAATGGTTGGTAAACTATGCGGCCAGCTGGGTATTGCCAATCTTCGGTAAACTTTGTCGTGGGCGACCTGGCCACTTCCATAAATACCCAAAATAGGTATGGTATAGTTTTTGCCTTTGTCCATTCACTTCTTGCAGTCACAATGGAACAGTTAACTATCTGTGTTGTTTATCTACTAAAATTACTTACCTTGATATTGTGAGTTTAGTATAATGTAGGTGGAATTGCCATTCCCGTTTGGTAAAGCATTACCATTTTCTGTTGATTTTTTTGCTTTTGTTTTTATTATTACTGGTATGTTCCTTATGCCAAAACAGCACTTGTAATGACAGTAAACGTACGCTTTACTTGAAGCAGTAGGAGGACTTTACCAATTCAGTTCATATTCCTTCAGTTTGTTTCTTGTTTTTTTTCTGACTATTTTCAGGATGGTAAATTACCTTTTCCTGCTGAAAATTTTTCCACTTTTTATCATCACGACCTTTAAACCGTACCTACGATTGTCTGTCCAACTCAGCATACTCAAAGGTGGTTTTCATTTCCCAACTTCCCAACTGGATGCCAGCCTAAGCTAGGTTAGGTTAATTTAAATTAAATTATATTATTAGGTACAGTTAAGCTAGGTAAGGTCAGTCCCTTCCACCATCGCTGACCAAACAAACTGACACAGCGGAACATAGCAAAAAACAACGGACAAACGGATTTCACTTGAAACGTTTACTTACTCCCCCGGAAATGGTCAGAAGAATATAACAGACTACAGTAAAAGTCCTTTAATCCAACGCCCGATGGTCCGGAAATCCCGATGGTTCGGACTTTTCAACCCAAGGTCATTTTTAGCTTTTTTTGGATACGAAATTGAGATAAAATACAAAAAAAATTGAGAACTATCGAAAAATAGCCAAAAGCAGTGCGCTGAACTATGCAATTCTGCACTCAAAGCTTAGTCAACAACCCGCGCCGACATTTGGGAGGTTCCCAATCCTCCCGATTGTATGTTTACCCAGCTGATTGTGTGTGTCGTACATTCCATGCGTTGTCTACCGAATTTGCTTGTTCTTTTTTTCAGTATTTCACTAGAATGGCTCCTACTACACCACCTACTACTGGTGAGAAGAGGAAGCATGTTATTAATTACTATTAGTAAGAAATTAGAAATAATACAACAGCTGGAGAAGGATGCACTGGTGAAGGACTTAATCTATCTATCTATCTATTGCCAGACGCCTCAATCCCGTTTGGGGTGGCCATAAACAAATCGCCTCCAAGTCGCCCTGTCCCCCGCCATTTCACTGCCCTGCTCCCAACTCACACCCCCCTCTCTCATATACCTCTCCACCCCATCCCTCCATCTCATCCTCGTCCTCCCCCTCCCTCTTCCCCCCTCCACCTCACTCACATACACTCTCTTCGTCAGTCTTTCACCCTCCATCCTCTCCACATGGCCAAACCACCTCAGTGTGTTCCTCATAACGCTTCCTATCACATCCACATCCACACCACAACGCTCCTTTATATCCTCATTCGTCAGCCTGTCTCTCCACGTGACTCCATAGGCTCCTCTTAAATAACTCATTTCCACTGCTCTCACTCTTGACTTGTGTCCTTCCAACAATGTCCAAGCTTCACTTCCGTACGTTAGAGTTGGTATCACAATACTGTACTGTCATGTAGTAGCTTTTTCACTTCCATGCTCACTTCCCTGTTTCTTATCAATGCTTTCAAGGAACCAGCAACCTTTCTTCCCTGCTGTACCCTTTCAAGCACTTCACCCTCCAAACCTCCATCCTTACTCATCACACTACCCAAATACTTAAACGTACTCACATTTTCCAATTCCTCACCATCCAACCTCGCTGTACATTCACCAACTTCACCTCTCTCAAAGACCATCACTTTACTCTTCCCTACATTCACCTTTAGGTTCCGTTTCTTACACACTCTCTCAAACTCATCCACCAAGCCTTGCAGCTCCCCTTCGTCTTCACTCAACAACACAGTATCATCTGCAAACAACAGTACAGGGAGTTTCCAAACACTATCCTCTCTCACCAGGGCCACTCCAACATCCACTATCCTACCTTGTACCTCTTTTATTACCCCATCCATGTACAGATTGAACAACCATGGAGACATGACACATCCCTGTTTCAAACCAACTTTCAAAGAGAAAAATTCACTTAGTTCACCATCCACACGCACTGCAGCCTTCGCACCATCGTACATACTCTTCACAGCATTCAACAACTTCCCATCTACTCCATATATTCTTAACACTTTCCACAATCCTTGTCTATCCACCCTGTCATATGCTTTCTCCAAATCCATGAAAGCTGCATACAACTTCTTTCCTTTCTCTAGAAACTTTTCCACTAAAGATCTAAGAATGAATATCTGATCTACACAACCTCTTCCCTTCCTAAAGCCTCCCTGTTCTTCTCCAACTAATTTCTCTGTTCTTTCTCTAACTCTGTCTATAAGTATCCTACCATACACTTTTCCTATTATACTAAGAAGACAAATGCCCCTATGATTACCACACACTTCTTTTTCCCCTTTTCCTTTGTACAAGGGAATAATTAAACCTGACTTCCAATCCTCCGGGACTCTACCTTCCTCCCAGGCCAATCTGCACATCTTCCACATCCATTCTACTACTATCTCTCCCCCATGCTTCAGCATTTCACCACACACTCCATCAATTCCTGGGGCTTTTCCCGATTTAACTTTCTTCATTGCTTCCACAACTTCTATCCTACTGATTTCTTCCTGTCTTCTCACCTCCCTCCTTCTGCCAGCCATTCCCCAGCCACTTATACTCGCATTACTTCCATCCTCTACGTTCAACAATTCCTTAAAGTGTTCTCTCCATCTGCTCACTTTTTCTCCCTTCTCCACTAGTAATCTACCATTTTTATCTTTCACTCCCCTGCTAACTTCACTTCCACCCTGTCTTACTCTTTTCACTTCTCTCCAGAACATTTTCTTACAGTCCCTCCACTTTACACTCAGATTCCTTCCAAATTCCTCATCCACTCTCTTCTTACTCTCTCTTACTAATCTTTTCACCTCTCTCTTTCTTTCCACATATAACTCTCTCGTCCGCCTCTCAGCTTCTTCCACGCCCCTATTTCTCATCCATTCATTGTATGCTTTCTTCTTTTGTGCCACAGCCTTAATGCGGGAGTTTAATGTAGGCTGGTCAACCATTTATGGCTGTAAAAATAAAGCCAAGGAACTGAGGGAATATTTCACGAGCAGACAGTCTATGAAGGGATGTGAGTAAAGGAAAACTCCTAAGAAACCAGCACGGGCACAGTTAGACACAGTTCTTTATAAGTGGTTTTGTGGAAAACGATGTGAGGGCAAGCCTATCAATGGGTTAATGATTATTGAAAAGGCCAAACAATTCTGTAAGGAAATGAAGATCGACACTGATGTGAAGTTTTCTGATGGGTGGCTTAGAAACTTTAAGACTCTTCATGGGATAAGGGTAGTGGATGTGTCAGTGGAGAAGAGGTCTGCTGATGAGACTGCTGCAAAGGAGTACAGTACCATATTTTGTCAGCTTGTTAAGGAACACAGTCTCACTATTTACTATTATTATTTTTTTTTTTTTAACATTTTCTGGTATCTGTCTGATAGTCCGGAAAATCTGATAATCCGGACAGTCTGTGGGCTGCTGCAGTCTGGATTAAAGGGCTTATACGGTATCAGGAAGAAGTACTAATTTGGTAAGGTGCTTCTGCTGCTTCAAATAAAGCGTGTGTGTACCTGGCAGACTTACTGGGTAGCTAGTTGAATCTTGGTTAAGTTAGGGTAGGTCAAATTTCTTGGTTAGGTTAAAATGTAGCTAAGGTTAGTAAGAGGTAGCTAGCAAAAGGTGACGGGGACATATGTTGGAGTAAGTGTCCGCTGTTACTCTCGAGAAACGGTTGATACAGCAGAAGGAACATGGCTAAAAACATTAGGGAAAGTAGTGTAATGTAACACATTCATTTACCACCCCAAAAATAACCAGAAAACTTTCAATCTGGAAGAAGAAGTGAATTGGTAAGGTGTTTCTGCTGCTTAAAGTAAAACTTATTTTTCACCCTGGGAATTATTTCACATGTAGACTGTCAGATGTTGACTTTTTTTCTTTATTAAGCAAATCATGGGAACAGTAAAGTAATATCCTGCTATATGAATCCTCTTTATGCAATACCCCGCCACTGTGATGTAAAACAATTAACACCCTTCCCTGCCTATCAGTGGCCAGTCCCTGGTTATCCGATGAGAATTGTTTGTTGATTTTAACTGATTTTTATTTTTTTCAGATTTTGATGATATTTTAGACTTAATATTTGTATTTAGGTTGAATTGTAAACTGTTTTTAGACTTTGATTAGTGTGTTTTAGACATGGGGTGAACACTGTCATTATGAGGTACAATTTACTAAGTTTGATTTGTTTTTTCAGACATTTTTTATGATTTTCAGATTTTATTTTTGGGTTTAGGTGAGTTAGTTTAGCTTGTTTTAAAACTATCTGGGGTTTTAGGTAAGCTAGAAACTAGTTTTTGGACTCATTTGGGTGGGTTTTGGACTTGGTTGGGGGGAGATCCCAAGGCTCTCAAATCATCCCTATACAGTCCGTGCAAATGAAAGTGGCGTGACTTGCCGCGGATGTAAAAAAAACAAATTCAAGTACCGGTAGGAAGAAAATACAGAAAATGAGCACTTACCACGTTCTAGTAGCATGTAGGCAGCCCCCTACGCTTAATGCATTCATCGAGGCGGTTAGGAAGAGAACTGGCGAGGTTTTGCAGTGTGGCAGGGTCAATTTCCTTCCATTCCTTCATTATTGCTATCTTGAGTCAGGCTACCGATGAAGTATCTGCTTCTCGTAGTTTTCGTTTTAGAATGGCCCAAAGGTTTTCTATGGGATTTAAATCAGGTGAGTTACCTGGCCAATCACTGAAGAATGGAAAGTCACAGTCTGTAAGCCATTGAGTCACTCCCTTGGCAGTGTGGCAGGGTGGACCGTCCTACATGAAAAAGTTTGCTTCGCTCTTGTCGAAGGAATCTGGCAGATGCTCACACAGGAGCTCCAGGTAATTGTTTTTGTTCATAATCACATTATCAGGAAGGAATACTAAGTCACCAACACCATGAAATGAAAAACATCCCCATATCATCGCTTTGTCTGGGAATTTCACGACACCCCTGGTGTTCTTGGGGTTAACGGGTCGCTGCCTCGAGGCCGGGACACTCTGCCAGACGTGTTGCCAGTCACACAGAACACTGCCTCATCACTCCATAGCACACTACGCCACTTGACATCATCCCATTGTTTGTATTTCTCGGCAAAAATCACTCTGTTCTTCCTTTGACGTACCGTCAGCTCTGGTTTTGGCACTGGCCGGTACAACAGTTACTTCAGATTGTCATGGATATAATGTTGCACTGTACGTAAACTAACAGTACCAAGTAAGTTGGGATTGTTTTCTTTTATTTGTTTTGCTGTAAGCCGTGGATTAATCTCTAGTTGACATCTGATAACATTTAAAGTCCGTTGGTTAATTTTTTTTTCCTTTGCCAGGATGTTCTTTGTGTCGTGGTAATGAGACACCGTCACCATCCAGAAATCTCTTTATCCAACGCTGCACAGTTCTCAGTTTAATCTGTCTATCTATCTATTGCCAGACGCCTCAATCCCGTTTGGGGTGGCCACAAACAAATCGCCTCCAAGTCGCCCTGTCCCTCGCCATCTCACTGCTCTGCTCCCAACTCACACCCCTCTCTCTCATATACCTCTCCACCCCATCCCTCCATCTCATCCTCGGCCTCCCCGTCCCTCTTCCCCCCTCCACCTCGCTCACATACACTCTCTTCGTCAGTCTTTCACCCTCCATCCTCTCCACATGGCCAAACCACCTCAGTGTGTTCCTCATAACGCTTCCTATCACATCCACATCCACAGCACAACGCTCCTTTATATCCTCATTCATCAGCCTGTCTCTCCATGTGACTCCACAGGCTCCTCTTAAATAACTCATTTCCACTGCACTCACTCTTGACTTGTGTCCTTCCAACAACGTCCAAGCTTCACTTCCGTACGTTAGAGTTGGTATCACAATACAGTACTGTCATGTAGTAACTTTTTCACTTCCATGCTCACTTCCCTGTTTCTTATCACTGCTTTCAAAGAACCAGCAACCTTTCTTCCCTGCTGTACCCTTTCACGCACTTCACCCTCCAAACCTCCATCCTTACTCATCACACTACCCAAGTACTTAAACGTACTCACATTTTCCAATTCCTCACCATCCAACCTCGCTGTACATTCACTGACTTCACCTCTCTCAAAGACCATCACTTTACTCTTCCCTACATTCACCTTTAGATTCCGTTTCTTACACACTCTCCCAAACTCATCCACAAAGCCTTGCAGCTCCCCTTCGTCTTCACTCAACGACACAGTATCATCTGCAAACAACAGTACAGGGAGTTTCCAAACACTATCCTCTCTCACCAGGGCCACTCCAACATCCACTACCCTACCTTGTACCTCTTTTATTACCCCATCCATGTACAGATTGAACAACCATGGAGACATGACACATCCCTGTTTCAACCTAACCTTCAAAGAGAAAAATTCACTTAGTTCACCATCCACACGCACTGCAGGCTTCGCACCATCGTACATACTCTTCACAGCATTCAACAACTTCCCATCTACTCCATATATTCTTAACACTTTCCACAATCCTTGTCTATCCACCCTGTCATATGCTTTCTCCAAATCCATGAAAGCCGCATACAACTTCTTTCCCATCTCTAGAAACTTTTCCACTAAAGATCTAAGAATGAATATCTGATCTACACAACCTCTTCCCTTCCTAAAGCCTCCCTGTTCTTCTCCAACTAATTTCTCTGTTCTTTCTCTAACTCTGTCAATAAGTATCCTACCATACACTTTTCCTATTATACTAAGAAGACAAATGTCCCTATGATTACCACACACTTCTTTTTCCCCTTTTCCTTTGTACAAGGGAATAATTATACCTGACTTCCAATCCTCCGGGACTCTACCTTCCTCCCAGGCCAATCTGCACATCTTCCACATCCATTCTACTACTATCTCTCCCCCATGTTTCAGCATTTCACCACACACTCCATCAATTCCTGGGGCTTTCCCCAATGTAACTTTCTTCATTGCTTCCACAACTTCTATCCTACTGATTTCTTCCTGTCTTCTCACCTCCCTCCTTCTGCCAGCCATTCCCCAGCCACTTATACTCGCATTACTTCCATCCTCCACGTTCAACAATTCCTTAAAGTGTTCTCTCCATCTGCTCACTTTTTCTCCCTTCTCCACTAGTAATCTACCATTTTTATCTTTCACTCCCCTGCTAACTTCACTTCCACCCTGTCTTACTCTTTTCACCTCTTTCCAGAACATTTTCTTACAGTCCCTCCACTTTACACTCAAATTCCTTCCAAATTCCTCATCCACTCTCTTACTCTCTCTTACTAATCTTTTCACCTCTCTTTCTTTCTTTCTACATATAACTCTCTCTTCCGCCTCTCAACTTCTTCCACGCCCCTATTTCTCATCCATTCATTGTATGCTTTCTTCTTTTGTGCCACAGCCTGTCTCGCCTCTTCAGTCCATCACGCTGTTCCATGCACTTTCAATTTGCGGTCTCACAGACATTTTTGTTGGAGGAGGTATGTAAAGATATGCGAGACAAAAAAAAAATAAATAACATACGAAAATCAATCTCTCATCTTAAATGTCGAGATCAACTGCCTAGCCTCGGGCTCCTACGCTCCTCATGGGACAATGTTGGATTGGATGATGGATGAATGGATGGAAAGTCGATCGCTTTCCACTGCGCTAACCTCCTCATATGACTTGGTGACACACACTGTCGTCAAAGTCAACAGTTAAAAAGGGTGCATTCTGGTTGCCAGATGCACTAGAAACATATCACAGGTAACGGTTGAATCAGTGAGGAGTGTGATTTGAAATACAGTGAGAGATGATGCATCATCTCCGTGTCATAAATTTATCGCTGCGTCGCGCCACTTTCATTTGCATGGTCTGTACAGTACTGTACTTTTTGTGTTTGAACGTCCCCGGTAACTGATACCCCGGTTCAGTGATGGGTTTTCCCAAATGCACCTCATTGTTATATTGGGGACCTACTGTACTGTACCATTCCACTATGCAGTCTTCACAAATACTGTTCCACTATGCAGTCTTCACAAGTAGTAATACGTTTGGCTTGTATAATGCTCATAAATAGTTTGAACAGAACAGTCTTTGACTGTAACCACGACATCACAGTAATATGTGGAATTCCATGGAAGGACGGCCAACCATCCAAAAATTGTGAAATGGATCTACAATTTTCAGAAAGTCCTGTGGCCTAGATCACATGTTTTTCTATCTATCTATCTATAGCCCGACGCCCTAATACCGCAAAGGGTGGCCGCAGACAAGGCGCCTCCAAGTTGCTCTGTCACCCACCATTTGACTGCCCTACCCCCCAGCTCACCCCCTCCCTCATATACCTCTCAACTCCATCCTTCCACCTCATCCTCGGTCTACCCCTCCCTCTCCCTCCCACCACCTCACCTACATACACCCTCTTAGTCAGTCTTTCATTCTCCATTCTCTCCACATGTCCAAACCACCTCAGTGTATTTCTCCTAATCTTCTCAACCACATCCACATTCACCCCACAACGCTCCTTCACTTCTTCATTCGTCAACCTGTCCCTCCATGTCACTCCACATGCTCCTCTCAAGTAACTCATTTCCACTGCTCTCACTCTTGACTTGTTCCCCTCTTGCAAGGTCCACGTCTCGCTTCCATACGTCAGGGTAGGGATCACAATACTATCATGCAGTGACTTCTTAACTTCCTCCCTATTTCTCATCACTGCTTTCAGTAAACCAACAACCTTCCTTCCCTGCTGTACCCTTTCACGCACTTCATCCCCCAAAGTTCCATCCTTACTCATCACACTACCCAAGTACAGTACAGTACCCTCGCGTCCAGCACGCGTTAGTCCAGCACGATTCGAGTCCAGCACGATGAGTAATTAATTAGTATTATTTAATACAATTTAATTACTGCAACACGAGTGTGTTAGCATAACACGCACAGAGCTCCGAGAAGTGGGCCAAATCCGCAGAGTTCACTCTAGCACGATCACCCCCAGTCCAACACGGCCATACTGGACATTCCCATGATGATGATAGCCAATGAAAAACTTCTGATCAAGTAGCCTTCCCCACCCGCTATCGTGACGAGATCGTGATGCCGCCCAATTAAAAACGCTTCTGGTGTCACGTGATGTTTTGTTTACATTTCTCCCGCCACAGAGCCACTCAGTCACATAATTGCATTGGAAGGTGCTTTTTTCTTGCTGCATTCTCTGCCCTTGTTACTGCATTTTACCCTGCTTACGATGCCTAGGAAGCCTTCTGAGAACCCCAAGAAGCGTCGGCACCTCCCTCAGGCCACCAAGCTAGAAAGCATCGAGAGGAAGAAGAAAGGGGAGAGGAAAGTTGACATTGCCAAGGCCTACGACATGAATGAAGCCAACGTGATCATGATAAAAAACTTAAGATCCTGGCAGCCGAAGGCTATCAAACGGCACTTCATACCAGGTTTGCCGAGGATATGATGGTAAATCGGAACAGTAACGTGGTAAAATTGCCGACGATACCACGGGCATTTGGAATTCATCTGGATGGATTCCTGCCAAGGATACGATGGGGAAAACAGTGTGACCAAAACCCAGGCGACTTGACAGAGAATGTATTGTACTACAGCATTGAACATTTAGCCTGACACTGAATACATATTAATATTTTAGAATAAATATCAATCGTTTTGAATCCCTTCTCATCGGCGTGCGTACCAGTTTATAAACAAAGTTGCTTCTCCTTATTCTCTACCGAGTCAGTGACAGTGATCACTTTCCACAGTCACGAGACGGGGCTCTGGCAACAGTGTGAGAAGCATGCACTTTGCCGAGGATTAATGGACGAAGATAGTGATTCTGAGTGTGATTTTGAAGGATTTATGAGGGAGGTTTGATTTCGAAGGATTTATGAGGGAGGTTGAGGAGGAGCAACAGCCATTACCCGTTAGTGACGCCAGCAGCCATCCTCCGGGGGCCCAATAGGACTAACTACAGCCTTGGATACCACCTTCCATTCCCAGCAAGCCCACCAACACTATCCTAAAAGGTTAGTTATCATTCATAGCACAGTACCATTTATTATAATTACAATAGTACCAATATATGTGTAGGTATATGGTAGGTATTTAGGGTGACTTTTCTGAGGGTTGCTGACATAATTCATTTTTCCCCATAAGCTCTATTGTTAGTCCAACACGTTTTTGGTCCAACACGTGACCCATGCATGACAATATTACCGTGCTGGACGCGAGGGTACTGTACTTGAATGCACTCACATTCTCCATATCCTCACCATCCAACGTCACTGTACATTCTGTGACTTCATTCCTCTCAAACACCATAACTTTTCTTTTGTTTACATTAACTTTCTGCTTCCTTCTCCTCCCCACTGTCCCAAACTCATTCACCAAACCTCGCAACTCCCATTCATCTTCACGCAACAATACTGTATCATCAGCAAACAGCAACACTGGAATCTTCCAAATCTCACCCTCATTCATTAGAGCCATCCCCACATTCACTGTCCTACCTTGCACCTCCTTTACAACCCCATCCATGTATATATTAAACAGCCATGGAGACATCACACAACCCTGTTTCAGTCCCACATTGAGTTCAAAGAACTCACTCAGCTCACTATCCACTTGCACCGTAGCCCTAGCTCCTTCGTACATACTCTTCACAGCACTCAACAGTTTCCCCTCCACTCCATATATTCTTAATACCTTCTACATACCTTGCCTATCTATTCTGTCATAAGCTTTCTCTGAGTCCATGAAGGCAGCATACACTTTCCCTTCTCTAAATAATTCTCCACTAAACATCTTAGAACAAATATCTGATCTATGCACCCTTTTCCCTTCCTAAATCCCCCTTGTTCTTCTCCAACTAGCTCCTTTGTCATATGCCTAACCCTATCAATGAGTATTCTACCATATATTTTACCAGTCACACTAAGAAGGCAAATACCCCTATGGTTACCACATACTTCTCTCTCCCCTTTTCCTTTGTATAAAGGAACAATTATACCTGATTTTCAGTCCTCTGGAACCCTTCCCTCTTCCCAAGCCAATCTACACAACTTCCATATCCACTCCACAACAGTCTCACCCCCATACCTAAGCATTTCACCACACACTCCATCAATTCCTGGGGCCTTTCCCAACTTAATCTTCTTCATTGCTTCCACTACTTCCACCCTACTGATCTCTTCCTCCCTCCTCTCATCTCTTCTTCTCCCAATCATTCCCCAACTACTTATACTCGCACTGCTCTCACTTTCTACATTCAACAAATCCTCAAAGTGCTACTTCCATCTCCTCGATTTCTCTCTCTTCTCCACCAACAATCTATTATTCCTATCTTTCACTCCCCTACTATTTCCCCTTTCACACAGCCTTACTTCTTTACCTCCTTCCAAAACAATTTCTTACTCTCCCTCCATTTCACACTCAGATTCCTCCCAAACTCTTCATCCACTTTCTTCTTACTCTCCTTCACCAGTCTCTTCACCTCCCTTCTCCTGCTCACATATACCTCTCTTTTCTCTCTCTCATCTCCTCTACCTCTACTCGCTAACCATTCACTATATGTCTTCTTCTTTTGTTCCACAGCTCGTTTCACCTCATCATTCCACCATGCTGTCCCTTGCACACCCTTGCATCTCTTCCTCACTCCACAAACCACCTCACACGCTGCGCCTATCTCTTCCGTGAATATCTTACATACGTCTTCCACCCCTTCCATCTGCTGTAGCTCATATCTTCCCAATCTTTCTTCCACTATGCTCTTATACTCTGCCGTTTTCTCACTATCTTGCAAAATCTCCACTCTTCTCACAGGAGCTGCTTCCTTCTGTCTTCCCCTTCGTCTCCTCAACCATTTTCTTTGCAGCTTTATCTTGGCCATCACTAATTGATGGTCAGAGATTCCATTCCCCCATCCTCTCCACACTTGTCTTCTCATTCGCTTATCCACACACACGTAGTCTATCATTGCTTTTCGTTCAACAAGTTCACCATCCATCCTTCTCATTACTCTCCATGTATACCGGTGGATCATCTTATGACTAAAGTATGTATTGGCTATTGCCAACCCCTTACCAGCACAGATGTCCACCAAAGCACTACCATTCCCATCTACTTCAGCTGGTACATCCCACTGACCAACCACTCCATCCACTCGTACATTCCCAACTTTGCCATTCATGTCTCCAATCAAAAGCACTCTCTCTCTCTCCTCTCAAATTTGTCCATACATGCTTCTACTCTCGCCCAAAACTCATCTTTCATTCTTGCCACTCGGTCCTCTGTCGGAGCATACACACATACAATCGCCCACGCTTGTATACCTACTTTCATCCTCACCCATACAGTCCTTGCACCCACTATTCCATACTCTCTTATATTCTCCTTCCACTTCTTACTTATCATCAAACATACTCCCTCTCTTGCCCTCTTATTCTCATTACCTCCCGCACATATACCTCAACCATATTCCCATTCTCTCACCCTTTCACATTGCCATTTAGTTTCAGTCAGTCCACATATATCCACTTTTGCATCCTCAAGCACCTGAACAAACTCTCTCTCTCTCACTTCATCATTCACTCCTCTCACATTCCATGTTCCGACCCTCAGAATGTCCTTTGTCCGTTCTGAAGTCGTCAATGTATGGTCCGTCCTGGTCCGAAGCACTTTATTTGCTTGTTTAGTTAGTTCTTTTTATGGGGTGGGGCACTAACCCACCACCAACCCTTTTAGTCGCCTCGTACGACAAGCAGGGATACTGGAGGTGTATTCTTGAGACCCCCCTACCCCCAGGGAAGGTAATGACGAACGTGTCAAATCAGTGTTTTGAGATAAACAGTGTTAAAAATTTGTTTCATTGTAGCTCATTAACAGTAGCCTGATTTCAGTAAACAATGTCTCAAAAAACAGAGCTGGTAAGATACTTTAAGACACATGAGAATAAAATACAAAATATATGATAAATCATGTTATAATGCTGTTCAGTTATTAACCCCATACCATTCTACCCCTGTGTAAAAAAGAAAAAAAAATAATTTGAAAATAACCAAAAATATGAAAAGGACAATCACCAACCCATGTACAGTAGTGGTGCATGTATTTAAGTGCTGTGGGGGGTGTGAGGATAACAGCAGTCTAGTGTATTGTCGGTCTACTGCCTTCCGTTCATCACTAACTTGTTTTTGATTATGGCCAGTGCCTTGCTTGTCAGTTTCCACTGATCCGGCTACAGTCACTTTTTCGAGTACTGAACAAACTCTATGCTCACCTAAACCATGAACACTGATTGACAAACATCATAAGTCACATTAGCATACCGGTACTCAACACAATAACTAATCGTACATGACTTGCCTGGTTTATGGCCCTTTACATGAGGCTGCTTCATAGCAACACTTTTCACATGACTGCAAAGTAACTGGTCTGTCTGGTATAATCACTCATTGCCTAAAAAGCTGTAACTAGATCATTTACTTCATTCATTGCCCAAGTTGTTGAAGCAGCTGAGCCACACTTCCAAGAAGGACCAGTTTTCCTAGCTGGCTTTTCCTTTTTTATGCTATAACTCACATATACATCCCCAGCATTTTGTTTTTGCTTGCCAACTGCATGTTTCCAAAAAGATGAATTACGTTTTCACTTCATGTTTTCACTTCTGCGTATGCTTAGGGACTTCCTGCTTGTTATCACTATGTTAGTCACTCATGTTGCAATGTAAATCACTGTAAATCTGAGGTGAAAATAATGTAATAAACCAAAAACACGTGTGTGTGTGGCTTACAGTGTAAACAGAACTGGGAAGGGCAGGATCTGACCACACCCATGAGCCAACACACCCACAAAACACAGCTGCTGATTGGCTGTGAGTGTGACGTCATCATGAGACCCACTGCTCATTGGCGGCCTGGAGGAGTGCTTGCTGACGTTTATCTTTCTTCCACTACACCTTTCCTTGGGAGACATACAGGCCACGAGTACCAACCTGCAGCATGTTGGGACAAGAATCCCCTTTGTTGTATAGGACTTTCGACCATGTTGTAAAGACGAACATGCTGTGAAAATGTTTCCACTGGATAGAAAAATGGCAGAGGAGTGTGTTGCGACCTAAAGCTTAATTTTAGATGTTTGGCACATTTGTCGTTATTCGACTAAATGCCACAAATACAGTTTGGTCATGCAATACAGTAGGGTTGCATCAAGTGAAAACCTGTCGCATAATGATTTATTGTATAGTGATGTTGATATAGGTTCAGTTGGGTAGTAGTAGTAGTAGTTGTAGTTGTTCCCTAGACAGTCTGGCTGAACAGTCCCGAGTCCCTAAGGAAGGCCACGGCTGAGACCGGGCTTTCCCACAGAGCTCTCAGGGAGTGTATGTTGTGTTGTTGGCGTAGGTGATTGTGTGCAATGCAGTCTTCCATAATGTGCTTCATAGTATGGGAAGCTGTGTTACATTCTGGACAGGCATCAGCGACGGAGTCATCCAGCCTCTTCTGATAACTCAAGAGCGCTGGATGATGCCCGCATCTCAGCCTGGCCAGGTGGACCCTGTCCTCACGAGGGAGATAGGATTCAGAAGGGTGGATATCAGGAGGCTGTGCATGGAGCTGTGTGTTGTCTTCGAGTGACTGAATGGAGTGGAGAGTGATTTGAGTATGGATGTGCTTCTGGAAGCTGGTCTGAGGTGGGCAAGGGGGGAGGGATGGCAGTATTTGGTATGATATCGTGTGCTGGTGTTGATGTTCCTTGGTGTGTGTGGATGTGCTGCCATGTAGTGTAGTGGATGGTGTGGGTTTGTGGAGGCTGCAGTGAGAATTTGGGTGCCTCATGTCTAGATGATCCTTGACTTAGGGGACTTTGATTTCTTGGTGTAGGTGGTCTATGGGTATAGTAGCTGTGCAGCCCGTGATTATTTCTAGTGCCTTGTTGTTGTAGTGTGTTTTAGTGAGGTTAGAAGCCTAAGCAGGGCTTGCATAATTCATCACTGAACGTATTTGGTGTTTGTTTACTGTGGTGGTGGTTTCTTTGTTGTGTCCAAATGTTGTATGGGCAAGTGACCTCAGTGCATTAAGTCTTGGTGTTAACTGATCTTTAATATTTGTGATGTGTTGTTTAAATGACATTGATGTATGTTACACCAAGGATTTTGTGTGTGTGTGTGTGTGTGTGTGTGTGTGTGTGGTTGGGGAGTGTTGTTTATGGTGAAGTGTGGAGTGTGACAATGTTCTGCTGTCCAGTTTGTGAGAAGGGTCACTGTAGAATTGGCTGGGGCTATTTTGAGCCTGTTTGTGGTGAACCATTTGTGCAGTGTTTTGAGGTAAGGTTGGAGGATGTGTGCGGCTGTGTTTACATGTTGGTGTGTACATGTAAGTGTTATGTTGTGCGCATAGGAAGCTGTGTGTATTTGTGATGTGTGGGGCGTGGATATGTCATGCATGTATAGGTTAAAGAGACTAGGGGACAAAACAGATCCTTGGAGGACGCCATTTGTGAAGTTTCTGATGTTCGAAGATTGACCGGCAAATGTTACGTATGCACATCTGCCTGCTAAATAGCTTGTCAGCCATCTTTTTGTGTTAGTGTGCATGTTTGTGTTGAATATTTTGTTTGTGAGGTTGTGGCGGGGGATGGCATCTAAAGCTTTGCTAATGTCTAGTGTGACTTGGAGTGTTCTGTGTGATGGGCTGGGTGAATTCATGCCATCTAAAACTCTGTGTAAGGTCTGTAAGAAGAGTGTTTATGGAGTGTAGTGGCCTACAACCGTGTTGTGATGGGGCTAGGGGGGTGTGAGGTGTAACTATAGTAGTGGTGCATGACTCTGAGGTTGTTATTATCGTACCCTGGCAACCTACCCATCAACAATGCGTCTGATTTCGTGTATGAGACGCGTGTGATTCGTGTATAATAATATTTGTATATAACATTTGTGCTTAACCCGCGCCGTCCCGGCGACGTGAATTAACGCGGCAACATTGCAAGGTCCCTAATTTGCACAATTTTCAATTTTCGCGAGTGATTTCGCGAGTGATTTTTGGCATGTATACACGGGACACCTTCCTCTATTCCTCTACAAGATGCCAAGCAGGAACAGTGCCTTACACCGCATAATCTCTCCCTTCCCCCCTGCACGCCATTGTCTCGGCAATTCACCTGTTACCAGTGACCTGGCCAATAAAGACATTCAGGGCCAGAGTGATTCCCCAGTCGATGACAATGTGGAGGACAAAGTTTACACAGCATTACAGGAAGAAACAGTCAGAAATGATGATCAGGTAATGTGGGAAAAAAAAGGTCATGAATGGTGATGAGTTAGTGAGTGAAACAATGCTTATAATGCCTATATTACTGTTTGAAAACCAATATACTCTTGTACTACATATAAATTCGTACCAAGTAAATAAATAAATACTGTTTATGAGTGGATAAAATAGTTACCCTCCCATAGAACTCGTTTTCTTTGGTGCCAGCCTGTTAGAAAACCCAGTCAGGTAAGGAAGTACTCGCACCTAAATCCGGTATTTTAAACCTCAGGTGAGCGATTTCTCTATGAATTTTCGATGTTTCTCACCAAAAGCGGATGTTTGAGCCAAAAAAAAAGGTCCAAAAACGTCGGGATGGGGCGGGTTAATAATATGATACAAAGTCAGATGCACATTTAAATGGTAGGTTGCCAGTGTACGAGAATGACAACCTCAGAGTCGTGCGCTGCGACTATAGTTGTAATACCAGTCGTTCAGTGACTTCCATTGGGTGCAGAGGAGTGTGACGGAGCTATGTGAGGAAGGTAACGTGGGGTCTTTGTTGGGTTTGGTGATAGTGATGATAATGCCATGCTTCCAGATGTTGGATACAGTGAGTCTTCGATATACGAAAGGGATAGTGACCAAAAGAAACTTTCGTAATTTGAAATTTCGTATATCGGAACGATTTTCCCCATTGAAATATACATACTGTATAAATGGGGGATGCATCCCAGGACCCCTTCGGACCCCCCCCCCAAACTTAACCCCCCACTATTTTGAAGTAAGCAATACGTGTATACAATTGTAGAGAAAGAAGTGGCCATATTCTTTCTTGTACATCTCCATTTTCTTCGTCACAGTCCCAGCGGTGGAAGCTGCAAGGCCTAAAGCACACCCAATCTTCGAGACTCCCTTCCCCTCCTCATGGGGCCTTATAATTTCCAGTTACCTTTCCAGAGTTAGAGTACGGTGCTGCTGCTTCTTTGCAGCGGGCTCCCCCAATGCTGGAGATGATGCAGGGCGCTTGGGAGGCAGGGTGAAACAATACGAAAAGGTGAAGAGCTGTGAAAATATCCTCACGTACAGCGAAGCCGCAAGGAGAGGAGGGACGTGGACTCAACTGAGAAGTGCGCTAAAATTTGTTTACCAGAGAGGGGTTAATTCGTTTTCTCTTGGCAAGCGAGCGCGGTGCACATTTTGAATTTTTCATACAGTATTCCAATAACCCCTTAATAGCTGCCGGCCTTGAACGACACTTTACTGTTTCGGTGTCAGTGACATTGAGTTAGGGCATCCTATAAAAAACAGCGAACAATTATGGGAAGAGAACGAAGGTCACTGGAGTGTTTACACGACCCTACTCTACCATCCCAAGCAGTCAGGCGTTCTCTTTACTTCAGAAGTACTCGCTGATGTTTACATGCTTATGTTACATGTGCCCTAATTTTGAGTAAGTTTCTTTCAGCATGAGAACATAATTTACCACCCTCAAAATAGTCAGGAAAATACAGACGACAAACTAGAGGAATATGAACTGAATTGGTAAGGTCTTTAGGCTGTATGCTTACACGAAAGATTATGGATTGTACAATTTTAAGAGACTATATGGAACAAAAATGTTTGCTAATCAGAACAAAAAATTACTCTTTCCTCCCACATGTTCTCGTAGGTTAGAATTCAGTTTCACATTCTTCGTTTGGCATCGCTCTTCCCAACATATTTCTGACCGACGGAGCACAGTTATTTCTGCTCCTTAAAGCTAGTGTACATTTACTGCTCATTCTTTTGTTTGTTCTTATGTATGTGTGTGAAAGAGAGAGGACAGATACAAACAATAATGTATTCTATTATTGCTTTCATAGATGCTGGCTTTGAA
This sequence comes from Coenobita brevimanus, assembly GCF_032717465.1. Taxonomy (NCBI): domain Eukaryota; kingdom Metazoa; phylum Arthropoda; class Malacostraca; order Decapoda; family Coenobitidae; genus Coenobita; species Coenobita brevimanus. Next base: position 23,613,028 of record NC_136973.1, read on the forward strand.
CAACACCTTACTGTACCGGTGTCAGTGACATTGAGTTAGGGTGAGCTATAAAAACTGTGAGCAATTATGAGAAGGGAACAAGGGTCACTGGTGTGTTTACACAACCCTACTCTACCATCCCAAGCGCTCAGGCATTCACAGTTCACTTCATCCCAGATGTTTTCGTTGATGTTTTCATGTTAATGTAACAGGCATCCTTATTTTATTAATTCTTCACGAATCATAGCAAATCACAAGATGGGTTTAGGGAAGAAAATTAAAATAATAAAAAAAGCCAGGTGTGCCAGACGAGTCTTTTCACATATGTAAGAAAAAGAAATTGATTTTAGAACTTTGAAATAATGATCCCAAGGCCAACCACGGGAACACGCAAATTTCTGAACCCACAGTCAGGGGGCTAAACATAGCCTTTATTTTAAGCAGTAAAAGCACCTTACCATATCAGTTCTTCCTGATAGTCTGTTATATCTTTCAGATTATTTCTGGGTTAGTAAATACAGTAAACGTTTCTTGTTAAATCTGTTTCCCCATCATTTTTAGCTGTTCTGGTGTGACAACTCTTGTTTATTTTGTTTAAATAATGGCGGAAGGGACTGTTCTTCCCTAAGTGTTTAACTAAACCAGACCTAACCGAGCTTATCTGCCCCTAATAATTTAACCTAATCTAACCTCCAGTTGGGAAATTGGGAAATGATATCCATATTTGAGCACGTTGAGTTTCTTCCACTGCGCTGGAAACAATCGTAGGGGAAAGTGACGATAATAACAGGGATCAAATTTTTCAGCAAGAAAAAGTAATTTGCCGAACTGAAAGTTGTCAGAAAATTACAGAAACAAGCTGTAGGATTATGAATTGAATTGGTTAGGTCATTCTGCTGCTTCAAATGTACAATGAGAGACACAAGTATCTTCCCAAAGTCTGACGGAAACAAGGTGGAAAATCAAACCATTTGAAACACGCACTAGTAGAAACAGGGTTTTCATTGTATTTCGCCTGGTGTAAATTTTCTTCAGACAGAACTGGGAAGAAAGTTGTGTCTTTCATTGTACATTTACCAGTAAATAAATCAATCTAACAGTACTTGTGTTTTGTTTCCGCCAGATTAATCGCGATTTCAGACTATTCAGGCACCTCTTCACATCATATAGTCTGGATAATTGGACTATCTGTGTATATCCTTTCGTATTGATTTTCGTATAAATGAGACGGATATTTACGTATCGTGAAAATTGTCCTATATTCATCGCTTTCGTACCATCGAAAATTTGTACTTCGGGTTTTCGTATTTCGAAGGCTCACTGTATTATGTTGTGTGAGTAGCTGTAGTTCAGTATGTTAGTGAGTGCTTGTATGCCTTGTGGTTCAAGGTGTTTAAGATGTATGTTGCTTATGTTGTCTGGTCCACAGGCAGACGAGTGCTTAAGGTTGCTAATGATGTGCTTCGTCTGGTTGTAAGTGAAAGGTGCGAAGTCTGAGTCTGTGGGGAACTGTCTCTTGCGTCAGATGACACGTCATTCGTCGCGATGGGGGTTTAGATGACTGACTTGTGAAAAGTGATTGATGAGAGTGTGTGCTTGTTGCTTGTTTGAAGGTATGGTGTCTGTTGTTGTGATGGCAGCGTGTGATTGGGTAGTGTTGCTGTTGGAGAGTGTGATGCTGTTTAGTGTTTTGCAGAGATTGGTAGTGTTTGTTTTGTTATCAAGTGTTTGGAGATAATTATTCCAGTTTAGTTTTTGCTGCTCTGATATTTTATTGTTTATCTGAGTGTAAGAGGGAAGTGGAGGAACGATTGGGCACATATGAATTGGAGCACATGGGGGATGTGGAAGTTGTGTGCAGGAAATTCACAGAAGAAATATGTGCAGCATGTGATGTGGTGTGTGGGATGAAGAGAAGACGGAGGGGGGTGCAAGGAACAGTGTGGTGGACTGAAGAGGTGAGACAGGCTGTGGCACAAAAGAAGAAAGCATACAATGAATGGATGAGAAATAGGGGCATGGAAGAAGTTGAGAGGTGGAAGTGAGAGTTATATGTAGAAAGAAAGAGAGAGGTGAAAAGATTAGTAAGAGAGTAAGAAGAGAGTGGATGAGGAATTTGGAAGGAATTTGAGTGTAAAGTGGAGGGACTGTGAGATAATGTTCTGAAAAGAGGTGAAAAGAGTAAGACAGGGTGGAAGTGAAGTTAATAGGGGAGTGAAAGATAAAAATGGTAGATTACTAGTGGAGAAGGGAGAAAAAGTGAGCAGATGGAGAGAACACTTTAAGGAATTGTTGAACATAGAGGATAGAAGTAATGCGAGAATAAGTGGCTGGGGAATGGCTGGGAGAAGGAAGGAGGTGAGAAGACAGGAAGAAATCAGTAGGATAGAAGTTGTGGAAGCAATGAAGAACGTTAAATTGGGGAAAGCCCCAGGAATTGATGGAGTGTGTGGTGAAATGTGTAAGCATGGGGGAGAGATAGTAGTAGAATGGATGTGGAAGATGTGCAGATTGGCCTGGGAGGAAGGTAGAGTCCCGGAAGATTGGAAGTCAGATATAATTATTCCCTTGTACAAAGGAAAAGGGGAAAAAGAAGTGTGTGGTAATCATAGGGGCATTTGTCTTCTTAGTATAATAGGAAAAGTGTAAGGTAGGATACTTATTGACAGAGTTAGAGAAAGAACAGAGAAATTAGTTGGAGAACAGGGAGGCTTTAGGAAGGGAAGAGGTTGTGTAGATCAGATATTCATTCTTAGATCTTTAGTGGAAAAGTTTCTAGAGAAGAGAAAGAAGTTGTATGCGGCTTTCATGGATTTGGAGAAAGCATATGACAGGGTGGATAGACAAGGATTGTGGAAAGTATTAAGAATATATGGAGTAAATGGGAAATTGTTGAATGCTGTGAAGAGTATGTATGATGGTGCTAAGGCTGCAGTGCATGTGGATGGTGAACTGAGTGAATTTTTCTCTTTGAAGGTTGGGTTGAAACAAGGATGTGTCATGTCTCCATGGTTGTTAAATCTGTACATGGATGGGGTAATAAAAGAGGTACAAGGTAGGGTAGTGGATGTTGGAGTGGCCCTGGTGAACGAGGGTAGTGTTTGGAAACTCCCTGTACTGTTGTTTGCAGATGATACTGTGTAGTTGAGTGAAGACAAAGGAGAGCTGCAAGGCTTGGTGGATGAGTTTGGGAGTGTGTGTAAGAAGTGGAATCTAAAGGCGAATGTAGGGAAGAGTAAAGTGATGGTCTTTGAGAGAGGTGAAGTCAGTGAATGTACAGAGGTTGGATGGTGAGGAATTGGAAAATGTGAGTACGTTTAAGTACTTGGGTAGTGTGATGAGTAAGGATGGAGGTTTGGAGAGTGAAGTGCTTGAAAGGGTGCAGCAGGGAAGAAAGGTTGCTGGTTCTTTGAAAGCAGTGATAAGAAGCAGGGAAGTGAGCATGGAAGTGAAAAAGTTGCTGCATGACAGTATTGTGATACCAACTCTAACGTACGGAAGTAAAGCTTGGACGTTGCTGGAAGGACACAAGTCAAAAGTGAGAGCAGTGGAAATGAGTTTTTTGACCCTTACACCGCGGGCATGTTTCCCAATATTTTGCGTCTCCCGCGGAGTTATTCGGGCTCCGACAGACTCTCAAAAAATATTTGCCAAAAATCAGTTATTAGTCCTAGAATATCAAAATTATATATGCATATGGCACATACCTTCAGCTTTCTCCTGGGATGTTTGTTGAGCCTTCGTCAATTACCGTAGGGCTTGTGGAGACCTCTGAAGTTGGGTAACGAAGTCTCCACTTTACACTTCCCGACAACCCGTAATATGATTACCACAGCCAGATATTAACACTATAAACACTACTCTATGATTATCAAGTATGTTTGGGAACCATACTCCAAATAAAAACCACTGTGAAAGCAATGAAAATTACGAGCGTGTATGACCTTCCCACTTGCGCTAGTTCGCTGTTGGTATTCTGTCATTTGTTATTCATAAAACCCCTCACACTTTATATTTCTATTACTATATAACACTTATATATATCTACAGTCTTTATCCATAAGTTTCCTTCAGTAGTATTAGTTTATTGTCACTGTAGGGATTCAATTTCTTTCAGTAAAATACGTAGCATTCACTTTCTTGTCCTGTATACTAGCATTGAGAGTGAATGTCACTTTCACCTTCACTCTCATAACTCATAGTATTCAGACATGCTAGAGTGAAACTTTCACTTTCATTACTCCTAGGGTATATACTCGTATTCTTATAATACTACTCATTTACATTTCTATTTACGTTCTCTATTTTATTTACGTTATTTACATTTCTATCTTATTTACACTGTGTTATGCACTGTCACTTGAAGTAACTTATAAAACTATTTTCCACTGTTCACGTATATTTACATTCATTACTTTCACTTGCTGTTTACACATTATTTACACATTATTTACAATTCCACTTGCACTGTTTTACTCAATAGAAAGATCGTAGTCACTCTTTTATCAATTGTCAGCCCTTTACCTCTTTCAACACGAGGTTTAGTAGGGGGTAAAGGTCACAGGGCCCTTTGCATGGGGGTGAAAAATGCCTGAAGTTAGCAAGAGCAAACAGACGTACCTTCGCATTGGAAGATGAGAGTGAACTGATAAGGGTGGGCTGGGATGGTGGCCTACCTAGGGAAATGCATTACTGCCAACGTTAGCCTCTTGACAGCAGCTAATATATAGCGGTGAAATGATTGGCAGGAAATCTAGACAATACATTATAAATTAGGTAGTTCCAGGTGAATGTAAATATCACATAGGCTTCTCCCTTCCCTCCTTATATGTATATTTATTACGAAAATAGATTATACGGCATATTTCAAGGGGAAATAAACAGCGAAAATTAGCGAACGAGTGCACGTGAGGTGTTGTCAGGTGATAATTAGCCAATTCCAGGTGTATGGCACTCTCACTTACCTTATTTCTTTCTTGTATATATTATTTGGTATAAGAATAGGGCATAGGGCTTATTTCAATGGATGAAATCAGTGAAAAATTCCAGGGAAGATTTACTTAGCGTAGCACGGCCGGGCAGGCGAGAGGATAGGGTAATGGAGGGGGGGTAGGGAGGGGAGTCAAGAATGGAGAGAAATGGCTAAATTGTTAACAACGGATGGGAGTACAGATGAGATTAGGAGTGCTGACTAGTGTTGGACATTGGCAGTACTGATAGATGATACAAGCCACCACTTGAAAGCCCGGGTGAATTCAAAATAACACAGAATCACAAAAGTTATGCCCCGCGGTATGATCCCTTGCTCCCAAGCGTCACGAAAGTGACGCCTCGCGGTTAAGGGGTTAAGAGGAGCCTGTGGAATCACATGGAGAGACAGGCTGACAAATGAGGATATAAAGGAGCGTTGTGGTGTGGATGTGGATGTGATAGGAAGCTTTAGGAGGAATACACTGAGGTGGTTTGGCCATGTGGAGAGGATGGAGGGTGAAAGACTGACGAAGAGAGTGTATGTGAGTGAGGTGGAGGGGGGAAGAGGGATGGGGAATCCAAGGATGAGATGGAGGAATGGGGTGGAGAGATATATGAGAGAGGGGGGTGTGAGCTGGGAGCAGGGCAGTGAAATGGCGAGGGACAGGGCGACATGGAGGCGATTTGTTTGTGGCCACCCCAAACGGGATTGAGGCATCTGGCAATAGATAGATAGGTAGATCTGAGTGTTGAGTTCTTGTATTAGTTGTATGGTATCTTGTGTATGGGGTGTTGGGGAGTGTTGTAGTAGAGTCCCATTGACTGATGTGGTCTTGAATTTTTGGTGTGAATTTGGGGTTGTGTCTAATTTTGTTGCTTCTAGGGATGTGTCTTTTGTCAGCATTTTGAATAATTGTATTGAAAGTGTGCACAGCGGTGTTGATGTTTGTGATGTGTGTTGTCGGAAATGTACACTATTAAAATCCAGCCCACCGAGAATCCCTCACCTTCAGTACAGATAGTTAATATAGGGCTTGAAGAATTTTGTGAATAATATCAAACATTAATATCCTTGTGAGAATATAATTACTAAAACTGAACAGACAGTTACCTGTTTAGTAGATTTAGATTTTGATAATGTTATTGATGTCGATATTATAGGATTGGACTATTCCTGGTTGCTGCATTTGGCGAATCACGGACTAATCCCATTTCTGTAATTTAAATAAAGCCTTGTATAATATATGTAAATTCACAATATAATGTTAATATGTGAATATATCACTATATACAGTAATCTGGTAAATTACCAATATGCTGGGAATCGAACCAGGGACTCTCAGGTGAGAGCCAGGCAGCATACCACTACACCACCTGGTCGTGGTGTAGTGGTATGTTGCCTGGCTCTCACCCGAGAGTCCCTGGTTCGATTCCCAGCATATTGGTAATTTATCAGATGATTTTTCCTGTGTACAGTACAGGTTTCTCTGTTCATATACAGTAATCCCTCCAATATCCGACGTAATAGAGCCATAAGCAGGTTCGGATAGTGATCCTGTCCGGATATTGGGCCCCAGCTTATGGACTTGTACTTATGGACCCTAGCTCAGAAAAACACCTATACAACTCCCTCTGGACATGCATAGCACCTATTTAAGACCCAAATCACAACAATAAGGGACATAAAAGACTGAAATAAATGCAAAAGAAGCATAAAATGAGGTTTTTGAGGTAGGTTCATACAATATTCAACATTCTGGGTACTTACAAGTCCCTGGCTCCTGGACTGGTAGTTATGGACCCTAACCTAGCCTAACTCAGAAAAACACCTTCCTACTGCACATGCATAGCACCTAAGACACAGCATATTCACACCAATAAGGGACATAAAAGAGTGAAATGAGGTGATTGAGGTAAGTATAGTATGGAAAATACAGTAGAGTACAGTATGAAACATTCTGCCTACTTACAGCAAGTCCATGGCCATCTCGATGAATAACCGCCTCCTCTCGGACTCTGACAGTAAGAAGGATTTCCTGAAGCACTTGCAGTACACTGTTCATGAAGTCTTGCACTGAACTTAGTCATTCGCACTCAGAAGTCCATTCTTTTCACAGTGCGCACTCTTGTCTAACTTATGCTCCATTGTAACTTAATAAGTGTTGCACTGTGCACTTTAACTCTTTCCACTCTTATAACCATTTTCTAAAGCAAAAACACACAAGTCTATTTACGTTAAATTTAGTTCAAAAATTGTCTTTTCACTCACAACTGTAAATCCTTAACACAATGCACTGTTTTTTTCACTGCACAACACTGTAAATTCCCGTGTGGTCTAGTGGAGATGTTCTTGGCGTCTATTCACTGTCAGAGTCCGAGAGTATCACTGGCAGGTGACCTAGGGGTGCGTCGCTGGGTCGTGGTGATGGCGTACCCACTGCAGACGACTCTGAAGACAGACGCAAACTCACGTCGAGCGGTGACTCCACCGTGGCTGATGTGCTGGGATGTGGCTCGGAGCATGAGGGCCTGTCTTGGGGAGGCAATGGAGTGGAGCCAGGGCTGGGCACAGCGGGGGTCACGGGCCTGAAAAAACTGTCAATCATTGATTGACGCAAGGAACGATGATTCTGACGATTGATGATGCGCTGCCTGAAAGCATGCACTTCCTCCACAAGTCCCAAGGGCCCCATCTCCCTGTCGCAGTCCGGGTGTTCCAGGTAGTCTAAAATGAACTCTAGGTGTTCCCAGAGTGTGCTCAGCTTGGGGATGGCTGGAGTTGTGTCATGCTGAGAGGAGTTCGCATCATCATCGCCGTCCTCATCGGAATCTTCAAGCTGGGTACTGACACCTGCAACTGAAGATGCGATCTCGATATCAGACAATGTCTGATACCCAGGATCACCCTCGTCGTCATCCAACCACTCACGCACATCGTCCACATCAACATCGTCGCCATGCGTACGTAGACGTGCATGGAAGTCATCCACGTCAAAACCTAGGAAATCGTACTCCACATCCATTCCGAGAAGCAGACGAGACCAACCATTTTCTAGAGTCTTGACAGGGATTTCCTTCCATGCACTGGCCCAGTTGTAGATTGCAGACTTGATGTTGTAGCGGCGAAGGTTTTCCAAAGTCCGCTGGCCTCGAGTGTTCCGTCCCTCCCTGTGCCCGTCCTCGTCCTTGAGAACAACCATTGCCTCATCCAGGAACTTCCTTCGGTACAGCCTCTTCGTTGCCACGATCACTCTTTGATCCATTGGTTGGATGAGAGCAGTCGCATTAGGTGGCAGAAACATGCACCTAATCCGGCCATTCTCAGCCACCAAGTCCTTGTCGCATGGGTGGGCAGGTGCATTGTCGAGGAGAAGGAGGGCCTTTAACTGGTCAAGTGGGATGCCCAGTGTTTCCGTCTGGTAATGTATGACCTCCTTGACGAAATGGCAGTGGAACCAGTCTTTGAAGATCTGGGCTGTAAACCATGCCTTCAAAGAATGGTACCAGACGACAGGAAGGACATCCATCACCCCACGAAGACACCGAGGCTGCTTTGCACGGCCAATAATAACGGGCTTAAGCCGGTGCATGCCGTTAGCATTGGCACAACTCAAAGCTGATATCCGTTCCTTGGAGACCTTGCGGCCAGGTACACGCTTCTCCGTCTCCTCGGCTAGAGTGTTCGTTGGCAATGAGCGGTAGAATAAACCAGTTTCGTCAGCGTTGTAGACTTGACCGAGAGTGAGGCCCTCCCTGTCGATCAAGCCCTTCACCTTGTGCCGAAACTCGTCAACTCCATCCTCGTTAGCATCCAAAGCTTCACCATGATCTTTACAGTTGGTAAGGCCATGCCGTAACTTAAATGCGAAGAGCCAACCCTCGGATGCCTTGAAGTCTAGGGCATCGTGAAGCCTGGCGAACTTCTCAGCAGCAGCCTTCAGTTCCATACCACATACTGTCACACCAGCAGCACGTTGCTGTCGATACCAAATCAGTGTGGAGTGGTCGACTTCAGCAAACTTGGGAGTAAACATCACCTTCCTCTCCACGTTGCGTTTGCTTCTCGATGAGAAGTCAGCCGTGTACTGCATGAGTTTGTCTCGGGATCTCTTAATATTAAACAAAGTAGATCGGGCCAGGTTGAACTCGCGGAGGATGCGGGAAGAAGACCACCCCGCATCTACTTTCTCCATTATCTCCCGTTTCTTCTCCAGAGTCAACACCACTCTCTTCCTCTTCTCAGGCGGCGGGGCCATCATCACACACACGAAAGAGAGGCACAAGAGCAGCAGGAGTGCCTGCAGCAGGTAAGGCACCACCACAAAAGCGAGCACATGGGCAGCCATGACGACGAGCGTGCACTTCCGATGAAAGACAGGCGGAAAGTGGGGAGGATGCAGGGGCGCTCTAGTGGACGTCAGAGGAATGACGCGCCACAACAAAGCTGTCCCGCGCCCCGTGCGCTAAGTTCAAATTACGGGCGGGGAAAAATCTTTTTTTTTTCTATTTTTTTGCGGTTTTCGGACCATTTTGTGAATATTGGATCCTGGGAAGATTATGTCCGGTTAGTGGGGATGTTCGGATATTGGGTGTTCAGATATTGGAGGGATTACTTATAGATTAACCTGCCCCGTACCGACCACTTTATAACCCAACCCACCCCCAATACCCGAAAACTTTTCAATTTTTTTTGGTGGGGGGCTCAAACCTCCGCTTTTAGTGAGAAATAATGGAAAATCACCAAGAAAGTGGTTTCCTAGGCATTTAAATGGTTGGGACAGGTAAGCCTCCGCGCACATGGGGCTCGTACCTATGGAGGCACGGTGCAGCTCCCGCATTTTCTGTGGTGGGGTAACTATTCCAAACCACCCATGGTACAAAGTACAGTAATACATTTATTTAGTCAAAATTTACAGGTACTACAATAATATATTGGTTTTCAAAGAAAAATATAGGCAATATAAACGTAGGTTCATTATTGTAACACCTGAGAATTGCCGAGTTTTGGCACAGTTGACTCCCTGAGACTGTTGTTTCAACTCACATTCTATTTCCCAACTTACATTATACTTTTCAACAATCATTATACCATGTTTAACTTTCTATAACACTTTATCAAATATTGACAGGCTTTACTATTATATTGAGCGTAATATCGTATATTGACATGCCGTACTATTATATTGACCATGATATTCTCGCAAGCACACAGTATTACATTTTTATTTTCAACTTCAGGTATAGTTTTCCACAGAGATTATACCAATTTTCAACTTCTAAAACCAATACCACGTCCGATCAGCGAAGTTAAGCAACGTTGGGTCTGGTTAGTACTTGGATGGGTGACCACCTGGGAACACCAGATGCTGTTGGCATCCCTACGTGTCAAGTGGGGTTGGTGGAGGATTAGTGCCCCTCCCTGTAAAACAATTAACTCTAAGCCCTTGGCCACCCCATCTGGGATACATGGCATCTGGCAGTGAATGAATGAAAAAACTGTTTTCACATATATACCTGACTTAATATTATACTGTGCGTGATATTCTTACAAACACACAGTATTGCATTCTGTTTTCCAACTTTCATTATACTTTTCCACCAAGATTATTATCATTTTCCAACCTTCTGTAATTGTTTTCACTTATGTGCATGACTTAGTATCATAGTGAGCATGATAGTCTCGCAAGCACGCAGTATCACATATTGAATGACCTTACCTAGAGTTTATACACCATTATCAGTAATGTTGTAGTGTGTGGAACTCCTTGAAACAGGGCTCAAGGCACAAGCCGACATTGTTATCGACACACCCGTATCTTGTGTCTCGTCTGCCTGTGCTTGCTCTGATTTTGGAGCTGCTGCACACATGACAGCGGCGCTGTGGTCTGGGGCAGTTTTATGAAGGGGGGATGGTGCTGAGGAAGTGGCGTCCTGTGAGGCATAGGGGCGTCTGGGCGGCAGTGGCGATGCGGGTGCGGGGGTGGGGCCTTTCCTCCGTGTATTTCCCGATGATCTCTCGGGACAGCTCCCTCACAAACCCCTTGAAGGTCTCGGAGGTTCCTATAGTCAAGGCATGGAGGTAGTGGCAGTTGAGGACCATGATGTCGAGCAGGTGGAAGAAGAGTTTCTTGTACCACTTCATCATGGTCCTGGCACACTCCACACTGGAATCATGGAATCAGACTGGTCCACCTGCCTTCTTCATGTTGTACTCCACCACTGACTCCGGTTTCCAGACGTGAGCCCTCCTCTGGCCGGTGTACTCCTTGGAGTCTGTGCGGTGCATCAGGGGGCGGTGTACCGTCGACAGAAGGGAAACTTCTCTCTTATGGTTCCATACAGTGGCGAGGATGTGGTTTGTCTTGAAGAAAACCACCTCATTCCTGTCGAGTTTCCTCCCGATTCTAACCATATGACGGCGGTTTCTTTTCATAGTGCCACAGACTCCGGTGTCATGTTGGTGGAGGTACCGAGTAAGAAGACGGCTTGTGTACCAGTTGTCCAGGTACAAGACGTGACCACGATGAAGGTACTCCTCTATCATGGTCTTCACCATGACCCCAGAGAGTCCTATACTCCGATCATCTGTTATGTCTGTCTGTGCAGCAGTGTACAAGACTATGTCTTGCACATAACCAGTTTTACAGTCACACATAACATAGATCTTGAACCCAAAACGGTGTCTTTTGCTGGGTATACACTGGCGAAAGGAAATATTGCCTCTCCACAACACAAGACTCTCGTCTATGATGAGGGCTCTGTAAGGATAGAATGACGAGCGTAACGTTTCCTGTAGGTGATCAAAAACAATTCTAATTCTCCTCATTTTATCTATGTTATTTGCATTTGCAGGGTCATCTGCATCATAAAAGTGGAGGTGGCTCAGAATGTATTGAAACCTATTCCAACTCATAACTTTGCCAAAGAAAGGTGTGTAAGTAATCGGGTCAGTAGACCAGTAAGCCGGAATTTGTCCATTCCATACAATACCCATCAACAGAACCAAGGCCAAAAATAGGAACATCTCACCTACTGTTACTGGGTAATCATAGCACTGTGAGTGCCTGCTCGTCGTCCCCTCACGCTCACTTTCACTGCGCATCCTCCTGGCGAAGGTGTTTGTCTGCTCCACTATACGCTCCACAAACGGCACAGAGAAGTAAAGGTGGAAGAAATCCACCCTGGTGGAGCCTTGATGGATGTGTGGAGCAGTGCAGCCAGACCGCCACTCCTCTGTGAAGGGGTGAATCGTGCGTTCAAAATCACTACCATCCTCCCAGAACCACAACACATGACCATCTCTAGCCTCGTCACCCTCATCGCCTTCGTCGGTGTGTGGAGGAGAAGGTGGTGGGGGTGGTTGGGGAGGTGGACAACGGCACCCTTCCCCATTCATGCTCCCTTTACCTTTCCCTTTTCCTTTCCCCTTCCCCTTCCCTTTCGTCCCTTTTCCCACATTATGGGACTGTGGGGAGGGAGAGTGGGAATAATGCGGGGCGAAAGATGTACTTGAGACTGGCTCTACCTCACCACCCCATCACCCAGGTGCACCACGTGGGAGTGTGGGAGCCTCTCCCTTCCTACCCACACCACTTTCATTTTCACTTTCCCTACCACTTCTCACTCCTGCCCCTACACTGCCGTCTTCCGCAGACAAAACAATAGGCCTATACCTCACACGCCCCTCACTCCTTCTGTTCCACGTGGCGAGATCCACTCTGACCCCAGCTACGTGAGAACACCACGTTCACCTGCTCTGTTCTCGTCTTCATCCTCATCTGTCACTTCGTGCACAGGATGGAGAGAGGTGCGTGCACGTCCACGTGGTCTTGCCAGGCCTTCCTTTGCGTTACGATAAGTCACACATTGCCACTTCCTAGGTGACGGTATCTCCTCATCACTACTGCTGGTCTCCTCAGATAAAACATAATCTTTATCGAGGACATTATCGTCGAGTGGTGAATCACTGTCCCCAGTGAATGCATCAGCTGGGTAGGCATCCAGGATGGCTTGAATTCCTTGTCAGAGAGACCTCGTCGCGCTACGTCTGTCCTGGGTCACTGCTGCAAGGTGAGTGGACGAGTCACAGGTGAGCGTGGGTCACGCGGGGTCGGGGAATGTCCCCATCTGGTAGCGGCTAGAGGAAGGTGTCGCGCGTCTATGTACCAAAAATCATGTAGAAATATGAAAAATGTGCAAACGGTGGACCTTGCAATTGCAAAACGTACACCGTACGTCAGGGTGACTGAGTGTGAAAAAAACTCCCGACGTGCATTGTATATTGGGGGGGGGGGCGGGGCGGGTTAATATAAAGTTTAAGATATTTATCTTTGTCTGTTGGATATTATGCAGCTTAATGATACAGCATTATTAATAGGGTTTACGTTGTACTGACCACCTAGATTTCTCTCTCTTAACCCAAACTTAACCCTCAATTGGCCAACCGAGAAGAAAAGAATGAAGTTATACTTAACTGAAAGATTCCGTTAATTTATATACGGTGGTTAAATTACTAGGGTGTGGCGATGTGTGCCTTTAACCCCGTCTAGTTTGGTACTGACTCTATGTCGTGCATTTCTTACTTCTCGTCGAGTTCGACTCTTCAGTATGAAACGGTTGTTGTGTCAAACTCTTATTCGAAACAGTTATATTTCTTAGTTCTGAGTTCTACATGGCTATATTAAAGTGTTGAATTGAGTATTCAAAGCTTCAGCAGCTCGATCATAGGAGTTATATTTTTACAAGTTATGGTTCATATTAATTTATATCTCCACAGAAAGGGAAATTATTTCCTTTCCTTTTATTAGGAGTAGCATTTGAAAACTTCAAACCTAATAACCCTAAATATGTACAAGTTTACCTTTGAAATAAACAGATAGGAGGAATTTGACTTAAAGCAACCCTTCACTGAACTGTCATTATAATTCGACAGGTGTACTGTTTAATGTTTCAAAGTGTTGTTCTGTTTCACTTGTGAAGTCCTCCCAGTTGTTTCTCTTATAATTAGTGCATGTATGTCTGTGCCCAGCTGGGATGATTCTGGTTTTGGTAGTGATGATGATTGAGAGGTGGTCAGAGCCAGGGGTTTTGACCACTCTCCAGGATGCTGTGGGGGTGAAGTTTGGGGAGCAAAAGGTGATATCTGGAGATGATGGGAGGAAGAGGGCTTGGTGTGGGGTGTGGATATGTTGATGGAGAGTATTGAGGGGAATGTAATACCAGCTTTTTGACAGTGTCAGGGTTGTTGACATGCCAGGCGTCAGTTGGCATTGAAATCACCACCCAGGATGATGTTGGGTATGTTAGTGATGTGGTGTATTTGTAGAGAGTAATTGTATGATACTGTGGGGGACAATTGAGGGGGAATGTATGTATTGGCGATTGTTATGTGTGATTTGTTACCAGTGCATATTTTAATTGATTATATTTCTGTTGTGGTGTTATGTAGGGGAAGAAGTGACTTTGTGTGTGCACCAGTATCTGAAAAGTTGATGGATTTGTGTACCAGGATGATGAGTCCACTGCTACCACCGTCAGCCCAGTCTTGTTGAATGGTGGTGAAATTATGAAAAGTAGGTGTTTTTTGTGTTCTGGGTAGTTTTGTTTCTTGTAAGATGGCAATGTGTATGTTTTGTTGTTTGGTGAATTGTGTGAGTTCTTGTTTTTTGGTGTTTATGCCATCCATATTTATTTGAAGAATGTTTATGTTGTGTGTATAGTGTGTGTTGAGTGCTGCAGCATGGGGGGGAGGTGGGGGTGTGGGTGGAGGGGAAGCGGTAGAAAATGGTTGTGATGGAGGTAAGGGTTGGGGTGAATTAGATTGGGTTGGAATGGGAGGGGTTGGGGGATTGGATGGTGTGGGAAGGTTCGGTGGGTTAGGCTGAGGAGGTTTGGAGGAAGTAGGAGTGGGGTTGGTGGGGGGGTTAGTGGGTGGGGGGAAGGAGCATAAGGAGCAGGTCCAGGTGTTTGTGTAACTATTATTTTCTGGATGCAAGTGTTGTGCAGGTGTAATGGGTCCAGTTTTTGCAGGAATTCCACTGAACTGAACCCTTTATCTGTTGGCTTGAAGTGATAGGTTTTGAGCATGTTGGACATATGTATTTGTTGGCAGGTCCTGGATTGCTCTCAATGTCCCCGGATAGAAGAAGTCTTCGAGAAATGACCACCGGGGAGTCGTTTCTCGGTGTAGAAAAAATGGTGTTGTTGTGTGTGTTGTGTTGAGAGATGTGGTACTTTTTCCGGGAGACCGAAACCACTCCCAGGTTCTTGGGCCCCATGAGGGGCCGGGGAGGTTTATGATGGTTTGACCCCCATGCTGTCCTCCTCCTCTGCTTTGACAGCTTTTGGGGGTAGACCCACAGAGAAGATGCCACTGCTCCAGGTCCAGTTCAGTGGGGTTAGGGAGGGTGTCCTCAACTGTAAAGCCTAAAATGCCCCCAAAACCTCTGTCTCAAACCTGTAGTGGTAATCTATTTGGGAGTATCTCTGCATTGAGTGGCAAGCCAAATGATATCCTGTAAACCAGGAAATCATCTGATATGCTGGATGGTAACCTTATAACCAGCCAACACATGTGTCTTACGTGCCAGCATGTGGGTTGGCGGAGGGTTAGTTCCCCTCCCCGGAAAACAACTACCTAAAAATACAAAGAAGAAGCATCGGACCAGGTCTGACCAACAGGTGATGACTAACTACTGAGCAAAGGACATGGTACGGGGTGTGTTTGGTGGGGTGAGAAAGAGATTGTCCAGGTGCTTGATGGTGCAAAAGTAGACATATGTGGTTTAACTGAGACTAAATGGAGGGTTGAGAGAGTGGGAATATGGATGGGGTATATGTGCGGGAATAGGTAAGAATGAGAGAACAAAAGATGGAGTATGTATTGTTGTGTGCAACAGATGGAAGGAGAATACAAAAGAGTATTGTTCAGTTGGTTCAAGGATTGTGTGGATAAGTTTGAGAGTAGGATTACAAATGTGGGCGATTGTGTGTGTGTATTTACCTATTTGTAGTATACAGGAATTGAACAATGCTCGTGTTGTCCTGTCTCCATATCCACATTTATCAAGTCTACCTTACACACATGAATGTTTTTCTCATGCACCACCTCTTTGTCTAAGTCGTTCCAAATATTTAAGTATTTACCTAATATACCTAATTGTGATATACACGGAATGTACTATGCTCGTGGGTTTCCGTCGCTGTTTCTCAATAAGTCAAATTTAGCTTTAAACTCGTTTAAGTTTTTAGACTGGACGATCTCTTTGTCCAGGCTATTCCATAAGTCTATACTTCTGTAAGGAAAGCTATATTTCTTGATATCCTTCAAGCAGCTTGACTTTTTCAATTTCATTCCGTGTCCTCTTGTTGCTCTCTTATCCCATACAAACAGATCTTCTTTGTCAATTTTTTCTACTCCCACCATGGTCCTGAACACTGCAATCATGTCTCCCCTCTTTCTCCTTTCCTCTAACGAAGGCAAATCCAGTTTTTCCAGCCTGTCTCTGTATGACAGGTCTGTCAGACTGGGGACCATCTTGGTTGCTGTTCTTTGTATTCTCTCAATCTTGTTTATATCTTTCTTTTTGTTGGGCACCACACTACCGCTGCATATTCTAACCTGGGGCGGATCATTGCCACTATCAATTTTTTCATCATCTCCTCATCCATTTAATGAAATGCTACTCTTCTCTCCTTTTTGTGACTATTTCATTACCCAACAAATAATTCAGTGATGGCCTCCTGGTACTTTTACCCATTTCCAATATTTTACATTTCTTTACATTAAATTTCATTTCCCACATCCGGCTCCAATTGTGTATCATATCCAAATCCTCCTGCAGTATTTTACAATCCTCCTCAACCTCTACCTTCCTCAAGATCTTTACATCATCAGCAAACAGACTTGCATAACTGTTCACTCCATCTACCATATCATTTACGTAAATCAGGACATTACTGGCGCCAACACCGAGCCTTGAGGGACTCCACTTGTTACTTCGCTCCATCCAGACATCCTAGCCTTTATTACTGTCCTCATTTGTCTGTCTCTCAAAAAGTCTCTCATCCATTCCAGAAGTTTCCCCTTCAGTCCTCCTATATATTCTAGTTTCCACATTAGTCTCTTATGAGGTACCTTGTCAAAGGCCTTCTCTAAGTCTGAGTACACATAATCCACCCAACCATCTCTCTCCTGTACCACGTCAATCGCTCTTGAGTAAAAGCTCAACAAGTTAGAAACACATGACCTTCCACTTCTGAATCCAAACTAACATTCAGCCAAAATATTCATCTCTTCCAGATATTTTATCCATCTGTCTTTCAGGATTCTCTCACACAATTTTTCGACCCTGCTGGTTAGAGACACTGGTCTATAATTCAGGGGTTCTTCCCTGTTTCCTCCCTTGTAAATTGGTACCACATTTGCCCTCTTCCATTCTTGTGGCACTTTCCCCTCTTCCAGTGAGCATACAATTAAACTGTGAATTTTATCCGCCAGTTGTTCTCTGCATTCCTTCAGTACCCAATTAGAAATTCCATCAGGTCCTGGGGCTTTCCTTACATCTTGAGTTTCCAGTAATTTATACACTTCCTGTACCTCCACTTTTATATCTTTCATCACCGGAACATTTCTAATCACTCCCTCCCCTTCCACAAGCTCCTTTTCTTTAGTGAAAACTGACTGAAAACGTTTGTTCATTAGTTCTGCTTGCATAGCCGCATCCTTAAAGACCTCTCTTCTACTTTCAGTTTGGCGATTCCTTTCTTTTGTTTCAGTTTGCCATTAACAAATCTATAAAACAGTTTGGGTTCATCCTTGCATTTGTCTATTATACCTTTTTCAAAATTCCTTTCTTCTTCTCTATGTATTCTTGTGTATTCATTTCTTGTTCTTTTATATTCTTCCGTTGTTCTGTTGTTACCTCTCTTTCTCCAGTTGTTCCACACCTTATCTCTCTCTTTTTTTGCTATCATACACCTTCTATTAAACCACCCCTTTTTCCTGTTTTCTTTCCGTCTTACTCTTGGTACAAATTTTTCCACTCCCAAATTATAAAGGTCTAGAAAGATGAGTTACTTGAGAGGAGCATGTGGAGTGACGTGGAGGGACAGGTTGACGAATGAAGAAGTGAAGGAACGTTGTGGGGTAGATGTGGATGTGGTTGAGAAGATTAGGAGAAATACACTGAGGTGGTTTGGACATGTGGAGAGAATGGAGAATGAAAGACTGACTAAGAGGGTGTATGTAGGTGAGGTGGAGGGAGGGAGAGGGAGGGGTAGACCGAGGATGAGGTGGAGGGATGGAGTTGAGAGGTATATGAGGGAGGGGGGGTTGAGTTGGGGGGAGGGTAGTCAAATGGTGGGTGACAGAGTGACTTGGAGGCGTTTTGTCTGCGGCCACCCTTTGCGGGATTAGGGCGTCGGGCTATAGATAGATAGATAGAAAGATATCCCACTTCCTCTGTATCTCTCTTGTTTCTCTGAATTTTCTCCAATCCGCATTTTCAAAAAAGTTTCTCAATCCTGTAAAATTTGCTTTCCCAAAGTTGTATCTTCCCTCTCTATGAAGCTCGTCTCTTGGCTCGACGTTCCCTATTAACATCTGGAACTCAATGACCACATGATCACTTTTTCCTAAAGTGTGTGTGTGTGTGTGTGTGTGTGTGTGTGTGTGTGTGTGTGTGTTCTTACCTAATTGTATCTTTACAGGAATGAGTCAAGCTCGTACTGTCCCGTGTCTTAAACCATATTTATCGTACATATCCTTAAATTTGTGAACTGTTTTGGCACATTATTTCATCCGGTAGTGCATTCCACTCATCAGTTGCTCTGTTTGGGAAACTGAATTTCCTCACGTCTTTATCACCTCTCTTCTTATGCAGTTTTTTGCAGTGTCCTCTTGCTGATGCTTCCCCATATATTAAGTAATCATTTATGTCTATTTTCTCCTTCCCTGATATACATTTATATAGCATTATCATGTCACCTCTTTTCCTTCTCTCCTGTAGTGTTGGTAGATTCAGTTTATTTAGTCTTTCTTCATAGCTTAGATCCCTTAAGCTTGGTATCCATCTTGTAGCAGCCCTTTAAACTTTTTCAATCTTATCTATGTGCTTTTTGAGATGAGGACTCCAGACTACTGATGCATACTCCAGGGTTGGTCTGATGAGTGATGTTATTATCCTTCTTAGCATGTCTTCATTTATGTATGTGAATGCTATTCTCATATTTGCAAGCAGTGTATACATGTTCCGTACCTTCTCACTGATGTGGTCAGCCAGAGATAGTCTGTTATTGATAATCACACCTATACTTAGTTTTTTTTATTGCGGCGAAGATGCACTTGATAGGTTGGTGATGATTGGCTGAATGCAACATGTCCTAATAACATTTACTAACCCAAATTTCCCCATCAGATATATGTTGTCAATTAATAATAAATTATGAAGTAATGTTGCATTCTGCCAATCATCACCAATCTGTCAAGTGCATCTTCGCTTCGATAAAAAAAAATGAGTATAGGTCCTTCTCTCTTTCTGATGTGTGTAGGGTTTTATTTCCTAACATATAATCCCAATCAGGTCTTTTTCCAGTTTTACCAAACTTGATTACATGACACTTGTCCACATTGAATTCCACTTGCCATGTATTACTCCATTCATGAAGTTTATTTAATTCTTCTTGTAGCTCTTTACAAGAGTCTGTGTTAGTAATTCTCCTTTGTATTTTTGCATCATCTGCAAACATAGCTTTGATTTCCAGTGTTACTGTCTATATCATTTATATGCACTAAAAACATGATTGGTGCCAGCACTGAGCCCTGTGGTACTCCACTAGTCACTTCTTTCCATGATGAGTAGTTTCCCCTTAGTACTGTTCTCATTTCTCTTTTTATGAGAAAATCTTGCATCCAACAAAACAGTTTGCCTCAAATTCCTCCTTGATGGTACAGTTTCCATAAAAGTCTTTGGTGTGGTTCTGTGTCAAATGCGTTCTTGAAATCTAAATAGATACTGTCCACCCATCCTTCTCTTTCCTGTATTGTGTCAGTTACTCTGTCATAGTAGCTCAACAGATTAGTAACACATGATTTTCCTTTTCTGAAACCAAACTGTCTTTCTGTTATCATATTGTGTTCTTCTAGATGATTTACCCAAGCTTTTCTAATACCTTGCTTACAACACTGGTCAGTGATACTGGTCGGTAGTTGAGTGGATTTTGCCTATCCCTTTCTTGAATAAGGGGTCAATATTTGCTTTCTTCCAAATATCAGGTAGTTTACCTTGACTCAAGGATTTCTTAAAAATTAAAAATAATGGTTTACTTAACTCCTTTCACATTCTCGTAGCACCCAACATGAAATTTCATCAGGAGACCATTTGCTTTTCCTCTGTCTAATTTACTTAACTCCTCCTGTATTACTTTTTCTGATATTTATATATCTGGTAGTATGTGTGGGCATGCATGTTCCACATAGTCCCTCTCAAAATTTTTTTCTTCTGTAAAAACTGATTGGAAATTCTTATTTAGTGCTTCACAAATATCTTTCTCTTGTGTATAGGTGATTCCCTCGTCTGTAATGGATTGTATTTTATCTTTTACTTTGGTTTTGCTTCTGATGTATCTGTAAAATAGCTTCGGTTGATCACTACTTTTATTTATGATATCCTCCTCAAACTGTTTTTGGGCTTCCTTCCTTATTCTTGTATAATCGTTTCTTGCCTGTTTGTAATTATTATATGCCCTTTCACTATTGTGTGGATGTGGATGTGATAGGAACACACTGAGGTGGTTTGGCCATGTGGAGAGGATGGAGGGTGAAAGACTGACGAAGAGAGTGTATGTGAGTGAGGTGGAGGGGGGAAAAGGGAGGGGGAGGCCGAGGATGAGATGGAGGGATGGGGTGGAGAGGTATATGAGAGAGGGGGGTGTGAGTTGGGAGCAGGGCAGTGAAATGGCGGGGGACAGGGCGACTTGGAGGCGATTTGTTTGTGGCCACCCCAAACGGGATTGAGGCGTCTGGCAATAGATAGATATTCTTCTGTATCTATTCCACAACAAATCTCTTCTTTCTTTTGATTTTTTACATTCTGTATTGAACCATTTCTGTATTTTCTTATCTGCTTCTTTGTGTTGTGGGATGTACTTCTGGACTCCTATTTCATAAAATTCACAGAATTTTTTATATACAGCATTTAAATCTTGTCCTCTAAGCTCATTTTCCCAATCAACTTATAAGAAATACTTCTTTAGGTCATGATAATTTCCCTTTTTATAGTTTAGGCTCTTTTTGCAACTTTCATTGCTGTTAACTATGTCATATGCTATCCTGAAGTTGCAATTTAGTACTGCATGGTCGCATTTGCTGAGTGGAGGGTGATATATTAAACTGTCAATATCATTTTCTTGCCTAGTAAATATGAGATCTAGCATTGAAGGTACATTGAGTCCTCTTTTTCTGGTGGTTTCCCTCACATGTTGCGTTAGGAAAAACTCTTGCTCGAGATCCAGGAGCTTTTGGTCCCAACAGCTTTCTTGGCTTATTATATCTAGAGTATTCCAATTTATATTTGTATTAAAATCTCCAGTTAGTATAATTCTTTCCGATTTCTCTTCCATTTTATGTAGTAATGCTCTTAAACTCTGAACTGTACTCTCTGCCAGGTCCTCATATTCGTCTCTTTCCCATGTGTTTGATCTGGGTGGCATGTACAAATTGGCTACAATTACTTTCCCTTCAGATGTGTTGATCTCTACTGCAATCAGTTCTACTTGTGAGTGTATATCTAGTTTTATTTCATTGACTTTTAGATTTTTCTTAGTTAATATTGTAATTCCTCCTCCTTTTTTTAAGTTTCTGTTTCTTCTCCATATATTATATTCCTCTAAGTTTAATATGTCATTTGTTATCCTTGGTGTTAATTTTGTTTCAGTTAGGCATATTATATGTGGTTCATTTTCTCTGACATAATCGTTCATCTCTAATAATTTAGATACCAGTCCATCCACATTTGAGTACATCAACTTAATCATCTTGTTTATATACTTGTCATGACTTGGTTCTACTACCTTCCTCCTTTTTATTCCCTCCTGTTTATGTACCACTATCGTACTTGCAATCCTATTACTTTGTAAAAAAAATGTGTTCTTCTCCTCTTCTGATCTTCCCTCATTTTTTGTTTTTGCTTCCTCCCTCTTCTCTTTCAGTTTGTGTGTGTGTGTGTGTGTGTGTGTGTGTGTTTACCTATTTGTTTTACCTATTTGTAGTATACAGGAATTGAGCAATGCTCGTGTTGTCCTGTCTCCATATCCACATTTATCAAGTCTACCTTTACACACATGAATGTTTTTCTCATGCACCACCTCTTTGTCTAAGTCGTTCCAAATATTTAAGTATTTACCTAATATACCTAATTGTGATATACACGGAATGTACTATGCTCGTGGGTTTCCGTCGCTGTTTCTCAATAAGTCGAATTTTGCTTTAAACTCGTTTAAGTTTTTAGACTGGACGATCCCTTTGTCCAGGCTATTCCATAAGTCTATACTTCTGTAAGGGAAGCTATATTTCTTGATATCCTTCAAGCAGCTTGACTTTTTCAATTTCATTTCGTGTCCTCTTGTTGCTCTCTTATCCCATACAAACAGATCTTCTTTGTCAATTTTATCTACTCCCACCATGGTCCTGAACACCGCAATCATGTCTCCCCTCTTTCTCCTTTCCTCTAACGAAGGCAAATCCAGTTTTTCCAGCCTCTCTCTGTAAGACAGGTCTGTCAGACTGGGGACCATCTTGGTTGCTGTTCTTTGTATTCTCTCAATCTTGTTTATATCTTTCTTTTTGTGTGAGGACCACACTACCACTGCATATTCTAACCTGGGGCGGATCATGGCCACTATCAATTTTTTCATCATTTCCTCATCCATATAATGAAATGCTACTCTTATGTTAGTCAAGAGTTTATAAGTCTCTCCAACTATCTTGTTAATGTGCTTTTCTGGTGACAAACTATCTTGGACCAGCACTCCCAAATCTTTCTCTTCTCTCCTTTTTGTGATTAATTCATTACCCAAAAAATAATTCAGTGATGGTCTCCTGGTACTTTTACCCATTTCCAATATTTTACATTTCTTTACATTAAATTTCATTTCCCACGTCCGGCTCCAATTGTGTATCATATCCAAATCCTCTTGCAGTATTTTACAATCCTCCTCAACCTCTACCTTCCTCAAGATCTTTACATCATCAGCAAACAGACTTGCATAACTGTTCACTCCATCTACCATATCATTTACGTAAATCAGGAACATTACTGGCGCCAACACTGAGCCTTGAGGGACTCCACTTGTTACTTCCCTCCATCCAGACATCCTAGCCTTTATTACTGTCCTCATTTGTCTGTCTCTCAAAAAGTCTCTCATCCATTCCAGAAGTTTCCCCTTTAGTCCTCCTATATATTCTAGATTCCACATTAGTCTCTTATGAGGTACCTTGTCAAAGGCCTTCTCTAAGTCTAAGTACACACAATCCACCCAACCATCTCTCTCCTGTACCACATCAATCACTCTCGAGTAAAAGCTCAACAAGTTAGAAACACATGACCTTCCACTTCTGAATCCAAACTGACATTCAGCCAAAATATTCATCTCTTCCAGATATTTTATCCATCTGTCTTTCAGGATTCTCTCACACAATTTTGCGACCCTGCTGGTTAGAGACACTGGTCTATAATTCGGGTTCTTCCCTGTTTCCTCCCTTGTAAATTGGTACCACATTTGCCCTCTTCCATTCTTTTGGCACTGTCCCCTCTTCCAGTGAGCATATGATTAAGCTGTGAATTTTATCCGCCAGTTGTTCTCTGCATTCCTTCAGTACCCAATTAGAAATTCCATCAGGTCCTGGGGCTTTCCTTACATCTTGAGTTTCCAGTAATTTATACACTTCCTGTACCTCCACTTTTATATCTTTCATCACCGGAACATTTCTAATCACTCCCTCCCCTTCCACAAGCTCCTTTTCTTTAGTGAAAACTGACTGAAAACGTTTGTTCATTATTTCTGCTTGCATTGCCGCATCCTTAAAGACCTCTCCTTCTACTTTCAGTTTGGTGATTCCTTCCTTTTGTTTCAGTTTGCCATTAACAAATCTATAAAACAGTTTGGGTTCATCCTTGCATTTGTCAATTATACCTTTTTCAAAATTCCTTTCTTTTTCTCTACGTATTCTTGTGTATTCATTTCTTGTTCTTTTATATTCTTCCTTTGTTCTGTTGTTACCTCTCTTTCTCCAATTGTTCCATGTCTTATCTCTCTCTTTTTTTGCTATCATACACCTTCTATTAAACCAATCCTTTTTCCTGTTTTCTTTCCCTCTTTTGGTACAAATTTTTCCACTCCCAAATTATAGAGGTCTAGAAAGATATCCCACTTCCTCTGTATCTCTCTTGTTTCTCTGAATTTTCTCCAATCCGCATTTTCAAAAAAGTTTCTCAATCCTGTAAAATTTGCTTTCCCAAAGTTGTATCTTCCCTGTCTATGAAGCTCGTCTCTTGGCTCGACGTTTCCTATTAACATCTGGAACTCAATGACCACGTGATCACTTTTTCCCAAAGGACAGAGATATTCCAATGATTCTATTACATCGGGTTCTTTGGTGAACAGTAAATCTAACCTTGCTGGTGTGTCCTCACCTCGAAACCGTGTCTCTTCTTTGACCCATTGCGTCATCACATTATTCATTATTATATTTAATAATATTTAATAATGTGGATGTGGTTGAAAAGATTAGGAGAAATACACTGAGGTGGTTTGGACATGTGGAGAGAATGGAGAATGAAAGACTGACTAAGAGGGTGTATGTAGGTGAAGTGGAGGGAGAGGGAGGGGTAGACCGAGGATGAGGTGGAGGGATGGAGTTGAGAGGTATATGAGGGAGGGGGGGGTGAGTTGGGGGGAGGGGAGTCAAATGGTGGGTGACAGAGTGACTTGGAGGCGTTTTGTCTGCGGCCACCCTTTGCGGGATTAGGGCGTCGGGCTATAGATAGATAGATAGATAGATATTTAATAACATAGTGTCCCACGAATCCTCGCCGCCTCCCAAGTACCATTCCTCCCAGTTCACCTCTTTACAGTTAAAGTCACCCACCAAAATTATATTATTGCTTTTCTCAATTATTTTTTGCAAATAGCTAGCCATATCTGACAACATCTCATGGTATTCGTCATCCTTCCATGCTCTCATCTTTGGGGGAACATACACTACCGCCATATCTCTCTTAACATTCTCTCCAGTTTCTAATTTCATATATATCACTTCAGCCCTGCCTTCTCCCATTTCCACAGTATCTACATTTATGTTGTTCTTCACTGCTATCATCACTCCTCCTCCCTTTTTTTCTTTTCTGTCATTTCTCCACAGTTTGTATTTACCATCTCCCAAATGAACATCAATATCTTCTCTTAATTTGGTCTCTACAAAGCACATGACATCTGGTTCATGTTCTCTTAAGAAATCGTTAATTTCAATCCTTGTCGATATGAAACCATCAACATTAGTATATATCACCTTCAAATTATTTTTGACTTTTTTAATACCCTCTTCTCTCCTACTCTCTGTCCGTACCACTTTCTCAACTTCTGATCTTTCACAACCATCCCTCTTAGTTTCCTTCACTTCTATTTCCTTAAATACCATTTCCTTACTTTCATATCCAATACTCTCCAAAAAAAAGTATTACATTCTTCCTCTCTCCTCTTATCATTTTTTTCCTTTACTTCTTCCTTTAATGATTTTAAAACTTCTCATTCTTCTTCATTCAGATCTTTTCTTATTATAATGTTTTCCATCCCCGCCTCTTTACTTAATTTCCAGGTCACTTTAAGTATCTCATTTATTACACTTTCTGATGTAAACTTGACTCTCATTGGTCTTGTTTCCCCTTCCTTATAAGGCCCTATCCTCCTTACTTCCTCAGTTTCTTTTACCCACTTGTCTCCTTCGGGGTCAATCTTGCCTAATATTCCTCTCACCAGGTTTGTGTCTCTCTCGAGTCTTACGAACCTAACCTTTTCTTCCTCTTCCCTGTTTCCAAATACTACCACACATCTGCTCCTTTCTACAGTTTCTCTCACTATTTTCTCTTTTTTCTTCAGTATTTTCACTACATTTTCTTCCATTTCATTGTTGTTCATTTCCCTTTCTTCCTGGTTGATCTCTCTTAAGCTGGCCACTTCTTTCTGTTCTTCTTCTACGTGTGCCCACTTTGCCTTATGTTCTTCTAATACATTACTCACCTTCTCCGTTTTATTAGTACTCTCTTCTAGTTTCCTCCTCAATTCAACATTTTCCCACTTCAAATTCCTAATCTCTTCATTCGCTGTTTCATTGGATTGGATCAGACTCTGTATGGTAGTTTCCGTATTTACAGACACATCCTTTATCACTAGATTCTCTACTTTCTTTTCAAGTTCACTAATCCTCATAATTACTGTTTTAACCAGGTCCATGACATTGATATTTGCATCAAATCCTTGAAATTCTAATCCCTCATTGTTTACATTTTCGGCCATGTTTGATGTTGATTAAGTAGCAAAACAGCTGTTACCAAAAAAAACTACAAACATTCATGTATAGTCTAGCCAATAAATCTTTACATTTTTGGTAGTCTATTAACTTTCATTATTTTAAATTTAAAACAAGACCTTAGGAGACAGGACAGACAAAATTCCTGAGACTACTTAAGGTTAGCAGCGATGGCTGGGACATCTGCTCTCTGGCTGTTTCTCCGTGTGTGTGTGTGTGCACCAAAGCAAGATTGTGCAAGCAAAGTGAAAGAAGAGTTTTGGGCAAATGTGGAAGTGTGAATGGAAAAGTTTGGGAGGTATGAGACAGTGTTTGTGATTGGCGATATGAGTGGAAAAGTATGGAATGTGAAAATGTGTTGGGGTGCAGTTTGACCTTACACCTTGTCCTAGTTCCCTTCTCAAACTAAGTTCCAAAAAATGCTATGTGTTTGACTGGGGAACTCTCAGCCTAGGTTAACCCCCATTTTAAATTCAGAAGCTCTTCTCCAAAGTAACCACCTGGGTAAAATGCTATTCATAAACAAGCTGAGTAGGTAATATGAAATAAAACTCAACATGGGTTTTCTTTTCTTATTAACTCTAACTTGGAGACATTAAAAAATACAAGGGGTTTTGAGTTAAGTATGAGGTAGCACCATAAATCACTAAGTTAGGTATCACTTATCCATTCTTTTCAGGTTGTCTTCATCAGTCCTCTGGCCTGATCTCCCCTGGCAGTCTGCACCTGGGGCCTGTCAGGTAGGTCTGAGTCCAAGCCTTCAAAGTCCATTCCAGACTTGAAACTCAAAACCCATTCCCATAAATCCAACATACTTCTTATACTAATTATGGTCTAATTAAAACTAACTGTGCTTTGGATATCTGTCTATCTATTGCCAGACACCTCAATCCTGCAAGGGGTGGCCACAAACAAATCGCCTCCATGTTGCTCTGTCCTCCGCCATTTTGCTCCCCTGCTCCCAGCTCATGCCTCCTTCTCTCATATACCTCTCCACTCCATCCCTCCATCTCATCCATGGCCTACCCCTCCACCTCACGCACATACACTCCCCTCATTAGTCTATCACTCTCCATCCTCTCCACATGGCCAAACCACCTCAGTGTATTTCTCCTAATGCTTTCTGTCACATCCACATCCACACCACAATGTGCCTTCACTTCCTCATTTGGGAGTCTCTCTCTCCATGTAGCTCCACTTGCTTCTCTCAGATAACTCATTTCCACTGCTCTCACTCTTGATTTGCATCACTCCAATAAGGTCCAAGCTTCACTTCCATACATTAAAGTTGGTATCACAATACTGTAATGAAGTAACTTTTTCTCTTCCATGCTCACATCCTAATTTCTTATCACTGCTTTCAGAGAACCAGCAACCTTTTTTCCTTGCTGCACCCTTTCAATGACTTCACCCTCTAAATTTCCATGTTTACTTGTCACACTACCCAGGTGCCTAAATGCACTCACATTTTCCATTTCCTCCTCACCCAGCCTCACTGTACATTCAGTGACTTCATTTCTCTCGAAGACCATAACTTTACTCTTCCCAACATTCACCTTTAGATTCCGTTTCTGACACACTCTCCCAGACCCATTCACCAAGCCTTGCAGTTTCCCTTCGTCTTCACTTCTGCAAACAACAATACAGGAAGTTTCCAAATGATGCTCTCTCTCTCATTAGGGTTGCTCCAACATCCACTGCCCTACCTTGTAACTCTTTTATAACCACATCCATTTACAGATTGAACAACCATGGAGACATGACACATCCCAGTTTCAATCCAACATTCATACAGAAAAATTCACTCAGTTCACTATCCACACTCACTGCAGCCTTAGCATCTTTATACATGCTCTTCACGACATTCAGCAACTTCCCATGTACTCCATATATTCTTAATATTTTCCATATTCCTTGTCTGTCCACTCTGTTATATGCTTTCTCCAAATCCATGAAGGCATGCAACATTCTCTTCTCTAGGAATGTTTCCATGAGAGACCTAAGGATGAATATCTGATCTACACAGTCTCTTCCCTTCCTAGAACCTCCCTGTTCTTTTCCAACTATACTCTATTTTTATCCAGTTAATGATCCACTTTCGTGAATGTGGCCCTGCACATTCTTGCCGCATTGGTTCGTTTCAGTTTCATACCTGAAGTATCACATTTACAAAAAACATTTGTACCTTATATTCCATCTATCTATCTATAGCCCGACGCCCTAATCCCGCAAAGGGTGGCCGCAAACAAAACGCCTCCAAGTCACTCTTTCACCCACCATTTGACTCCCCTCCCCCCAACTCACCCCCCCCCTCCCTCATATACCTCTCAACTCCATCCCTCCACCTCATCCTTGGTCTACCCCTCCCTCTCCCTCCCTCCACCTCACCTACATACACCCTCTTAGTCAGTCTTTCATTCTCCATACTCTCCATATGTCCAAACCACCTCAGTGTATTTCTCCTAATCTTTTCAACCACATCCACATCTACCCCACAACGTTCCTTCACTTCTTCATTTGTCAACCTGTCCCTCCACGTCACTCCACATGCTCCTCTCAAGTAACTCATTTCCACTGCTCTCACTCTTGACTTGTTCCCCTCTTGCAAGGTCCATGCCTCGCTTCCATACATCAGGGTAGGGATCACAATACCATCATGCAGTGACTTCTTAACTTCCATACTCACCTCCCTATTTCTCATCACTGCTTTCAGTGTACCAACAACCTTTCTTCCCTGCTGTACCCTTTCACGTACTTCATCCCCCAAAGTTCCATCCTTACTCATCACACTACCCAAGTACTTGAATGCACTCACATTCTCCATATCCTCACCATCCAACCTCACTGCACACTCTGTGACTTCATTCCTCTCAAACACCATAACTTTACTTTTGTTTACATTAACTTTCAGCTTCCTCCTCCTACACACTGTCCCAAATTCATTCACCAAACCTTGCAACTCCCATTCATCTTCACTCAACAATACTGTATCATCAGCAAACAACAGCACCGGAAGCTTCCAAATCTCACCCTCATTCATTAGGGCCACCCCCACATCCACTGCCCTACCTTGCACCTCCTTTACAACCCCATCCATATATATATTAAACAGCCATGCTTTTTTGCATTGTCATTGTACTATACAAACAGACATGAAATGAGTATGTGTGCTTCACCCAAACGGACAATGAATTTGAGGAAGTTGAATTTGAATTTAAATTTTTATTGTTGCAACAGAGTTGTTGCAGCTCCCTATATTAAAAAACAATGACTTTATTATGGATCACACCTACTCCATTGCTTCGATACCTTCTCCCATATTAAGTACTGTATATATATTTATTCATTTATTAGAGATGCAACAACTCTTTACCCTTTACAACACTAAATATTTCATTTCAAATTCAACTTCCTCATATTCATTGTCCGTTTGGGTGAAGCACTGATACATACTCGTTTCATGTCTGCTTGTATAGTACAGTGACAAAAACAATTTGTTTCGTCTAGCAAGATGTCAGACTTTATTATGGATCACACTTACTGCATTGCTTCGATACCTTCGCCCATGTTATCCATAAGTATATACAGTCAGGTCCCGGGTTACATCAGTATCGACTTACGTCAATTCAAGGTTACGACAGTCGGTCCGTGAGAGGAAATTTTAAAATGTAAGAAAATAAAGAAAAAATACGTAAAGCACGGG
This sequence comes from Coenobita brevimanus, assembly GCF_032717465.1. Lineage (NCBI taxonomy): Eukaryota > Metazoa > Arthropoda > Malacostraca > Decapoda > Coenobitidae > Coenobita > Coenobita brevimanus. The sequence continues at coordinate 23,643,264 of NC_136973.1, forward strand.
TTTTAAAGTGTTGCTATGTACTGCGAGATGTCTCTGGAGTTTTCCCGCCTCATGCTTGACTACCAACAATCGCTGTCAGTCTCACTACTACCACCGCCTGATACGGTGATACTGTCATTTTCTTGTGTTTTTCCCCATCCTGATTCCACGATGCCTAAGAGACAGCTTCCTAGTGACCATAACGACTCCAAGAAACGCAAGACCATCACATTACGTGAAAAAGTCGATATTATTAAGCGTAATGAGAAAGGAGAAAAGGCATCAGCAATCGGGCATGTGCTAGGGATGAGCCGTACTACCGTAGCTACCATCCTCAAAGACGAGAAATGTATCTTGACTCACGTTAAAGTTGCAACTCCCAGCAATCAACTGTGATTACCAAGCAAAGATCGGGACTGTTGATTGAGATGGAACGGATGCTAATGTTGTGGATTGAGGACAATAATCAATGGTGCATGCCTCTGAGTGAACAGTTAATCTGTGAAAAAGCACGCACACTCTACCAAGACCTTAAGAAAGAAAAAAGTGAGGAAAGTGAGACCAGCGAGACATTTGTGGCATCGAAAGGTTGATTTATTCGTTTCAGGACTCGAGCAAACCTAACCAGCAGAAGAATTTTCGGAGAAGCAGCCAGTGCAGATGATGAAGCAGCAAAAACATTCGTTAAAGAGTTGGAGGAGTTGATTGAGAAGGAAGGCTACATTCCAGAACTTATTTTTAATGTTGATGAAACGGGACTAAACTGGAAACGATGCCTAACAGAACCTATATTGCTAAAGAAGAAAAAACCATGCCAGGTCTGGAAACGATTGCCTAACAGAACCTATATTGCTAAAGAATAAAAAACCGTGCCAGGTCACGAAGCATCCAAAGAGCGCCTAACGCTACTTTTGGGGGGAAACTGTGCAGGCGATTTCAGGCTTAAACCGCTACTCATGTACCACTCAGAAAATCCAAGAGCTCTTAAGGGGATCCTTAAAGCTAGCCTACCAGTTTATTGGAAAAGTAATTTAAAGGCCTGGGTGACGAGTGCAATTTTCATTGACTGGTTTTCAAAGTGTTTCGTGCTGGAGGTTGAACGGTATTGTGCTATGAAGAATCTGCCATTCAAAGCTCTTCTCATTATTGAAAATGCTCCTGGTCATCCCTCGAGCCTGACAGAGTTGCACCCTAATGTAAAAGTTGTGTTTATGCCACCAAACACAACATCCATCCTACAACCCATGGACCAAGGTGTAATAAGAGCATTCAAGGCTTACTACCTGAGAAAAACATTCAGACAAGCAATACGAGCAACAGAAAATGGGAAAGTAACACTTAAAGAATTCTGGAAAGATTTCAACATCTATAAGGCAGTTAAAGATATTGGAGAATGTTGGGCTGAAGTGACTGAGGCAAATATGCACGGAGTATGGAAAAAAGTGTGCCCTAACCTCGTAAATGACTTTAAAGGATTTGATGAAGACAGTATAAATGAAGTCAAGCGCAACTGTGTGAAAATTGGAAATGATTTAAATCTGGACATAGACGAGAGTGATGTACATGAACTTGTTCATTCACATGATCAAGAGCTGAGTAATGAAGACTTGCTATACCTAGGAAAACAAATGGAAAATGATGAAAAAAGTGATGAGGCAGAACCGCTAAGACAGTTTAAGATTAAGGAAATGGCAAATGCTTTCGACTTCCTAGAAAAAGCAATGGCTGCATTTGAAGATCAGGACCCAAATGCAGAGAGGTTTGCCAAAGTGTACAGAGGAATTGAGGATGCAGTGTCCTGTTATCGTCAAATCTACGACGAAAAGAAATATGCCGCCAAGCAGTCTTCAATTCTCCAGTTTTTCAAGAGAAATGAACACCGAGCCACAACCTCACCACCAGTTGCTACCTCATCCTCATCGTCAACCCCTGACTCCCTATCTTCAGCCCCTGACTCCCCTGCTTCAGCCCCGGACTTCCCTGCTTCAGCCCTGGACTCTCCTGCTCCGGCCCCTGACTCCCCTGATGCAGTGCCTTCCACATCGCAGCCCCAGTAACGAGTCAAGTTGATGTTGTCAGAAGGTATGTAGTAACATACAGTATGCATCTTTATTACAGTACCATACAGTAATCGGTCATTTTATCACTGAAATAATTTTGCTGTCCAAGTGAGGAAAAAAAAAGCCGTCAAACTTGATGTTAAAAATGCTTACATTATCGTGCTGGTAATGATGTTATTTCATATTTCACGGCAGTAATTTATAGTAAACTTTATTGTATGATGAAGTATGAAAAGTGCTTGAATTTAGGAATAAAATGTGTGTTGGCAGTGTGCACGTGTGTAAGGTTGGGAGAGTGAGGGAGCGGCAGCCAGAATCAGTTGTGGGTGAGGCAGTGGTGGCGTAACTCTGTTGCCATGACGATGAGAAGTGCCGTTACCGCAGCGAGTGAGCTACTGTGACGAAGACTCGTAGCTAGTACAACTTATATTTTATTCAGTAAATATCATCAGTTCAAAAGACTGTGTTTCTTTTACATACCAGTTATAAGCTTATTACATGTATAGTATGCAATGTATGGTTGAAAAATCTGTAAGATGCATTGCGGTAAGTATAATCATACGACGTACTGTATAAAACTCGGGTTACGTTCAAAATCGGCTTACGTCATGTCTCAGGAACGGAACTCTGACATAACCCGGGACCTTACTGTATGTCCATAAGTATATATATTTATTTATTAGAGATGCAACAACTCTGTGCCTTTTACAACAATAAATATTTCAATTCAAATTCAACTTCCTCAAATTCATTGTCCGTTTGGGTGAAACACAGATACATACTCGTTTCATGTCTGTTTGTATAGTACAGTGACAATGCAAAACACCATTATGAGAATTGGAATATTAGGTACAACTGTGTTTTGTAAATATGATACTTCAGGTATGAAACTTAAACCAACCAATCACGTGGCAGGAGTGCACAGGTGCCACGTTCACGAAAGTGGATCATCAGCTGAAAAAAAATCGAGTATAATTCCTCTGTTATTTCCCTATCTCTGTCAATAAGTATCCTACCATATATTTTTCCTATTACACTCAGAAAACAAATGCCCCTGTGATTACCACACACATCTATTTCCCTTTTTCCTTTGTACACATACATGTCTGTTATATACACCTGCAGAAGATACTGAAAACCCACTCTTAAAAATATTTCAGGCAGTGGAAAGAATGCTGGACTATATGTGTCAAGTTAGAAGGGGCCTACTTGAGGGAGATAGTGTCCTAGCTAAACGGGTTAGCTGTTTATTTTTTAGAGCCTACAGTCGGATACTTCCTGAACAGACCTTGTATAACCAACCCACCCGTTCCCTACCTGTCAACAAGTATGTTGGTGGACGGTTATTGCCCCTCCCTGTATAGTCCAGCGGCTAAGGCCAAATTATCAGGTCAATCGTTCACTTTGTCAGGAAAGCACCAAATTTTGCACGGGTGTAGAATGGACCCATACGATCATTTTTCGAGATGGACACCCAGATTTGGCCCTCCTGGTGGCTGCCATCTTGGATTTAAAAATGGTTACCTAGCAACCCATATTTTCTTCAATAAATCCAATAATATGATAAATAGAAGCAAAATTCCAATGGTTACCCCTATGTTTTCAGGGTCTGGCAATCCAGTGGGATCATTGTTGGACCTGGCAGAGGTCGTCTTTAGTCCAGTGTGGCTGCTGGCTGAAATTAGTCTTTCGTTATAATGCAAGGCTATAAAAGATAGACGGAAAATTTCAAGGCAAACCCTACCTTTTCATTGGAATCATTTTTCGTGTTCATCTGGTGTCGGCCATCTTGAAGTCCAAGATGGCGGCCCAGTTCTGTGAAGTTTATACTCAAACACACCACTTGTATTTACTAGGGTTAGAGATCTATCATGTAGCACAACCATTGCCAGGACTGTTTCAGGTCTGTTCTTACTGGATTTTCAAATACCATAAATATACATTTTTAGTAAGTTGACTTACATCAGCTGCTGCCTCCCATATTGAAAAGAAGGTACTGCCATGAAGCTGTATCACATTTTCAGTTATCTTAGTTAACTTCATTATCATTCTAATCAGGCTTAATGTTCTGAATAATCTGACTGGAAAATGATTTCAGAGCCAGCTGTTGGTAGGTATAAACATAATGAATGTAAAAAATGAATATTGAAAACTGAAATATAAAAGCCCAACTTGCTTGGCCCAAAACTGAAATATAAAAGCCCAACTTGCTTGGCCCAATACTGAAATATAAAAGCCCAACTTGCTTTGTCCTTTTCCACATACCAGTATATGAGAGGCCATTTCTGCAAAATTGAGTATGAAGTACATTTATACCATTTTCTTTCAGTTCAGAGACTACAAGTTTGTTCTCAAGCCCACCTTACAAGACACACAAGAGTTATGTCAGTTGGTATGTTCATGTATGTGTACAATGATTTATGGTGCTAAAGTACTGTAGTTGGATCTGCGGGTGTTGGGGTCTTTGGGCAGGAGAGTTGAGTGAGATCGCTGGGTGGATTGGGGGCAGAAAGAGGTAGCGGTTGCAGTGTACCGGCTTTATCAGCTCTTGGGCGCAGGAAAGCAGGGCATTGGCCTTTTTTCTTGCCTTCACAGGTTGTGATACCCTGTCATTCTTTGCCGACAAAGGTAAGATGACAGCCTGGAAGGCATGGGAGGTCTTTCCTGACATCACAGCCAGTTTTCATGCTCTGTCTACCAAACCTGCATCTGTCTCCGGTGAACTCCACAAACTAGAATGGTTCATGGCAGTGGTGTATGACAGGACAATGGACTTGAAGTCTGTGAATGACGTGCACAGGTTCTTATTCCGAAAGAGGGCAAGGACAATTGAACACGTTCCCCCCACAGCTGATGCTCTTGAGGAACATACCAAAAGAGCATAGTACCAGGATGGACATGTTTGGGGCCAAGCTTTAGTTTCCCAACCAGAGCTCCCATCACCATCTGTCTGGGGTTGGCAGAAACTCAACAGTACTTGGCACCCTGTATGGACAAAGTTGCCTGTTGTCCAGAACACCTGCTCAGAATCAGTCAGTTGCCACTGTAAAACTGCTTGTGAAGGGAACTGCAAGTGTCATAAAGACTTTGTATCATAAAGCAGCGACTTTGTATTTGCTTGTAGAGGCGTATATTTTAGACTTGTGGTCGAGCGGCTTTTAAATCTTGTAGTAGTTTCCCCACCAGATGTCATGTAGTGACGGGAGAGGTAAAGAATAGTATGGGACTATTTTTATTTGTCTTGGAAATATTAAACAGGTCTCTCTATGGGAAGAGTATAAGTCCTGGGTAGCTACCTCCCTGTCTCGCTATCTGTCTCTCTTTCTGTTCTAAGGCTAATCTCCGTCTCGACCTCTCTCTAGGGTCGCTTGTCTCCTTCTGTCTAGCCTGTTCGGTGGCTAATCTCCGTCTCGACCTCTCTCTAGGGTCGCTTGTCTCCTTCTGTCTAGCCTGTTCGGTGGCTAATCTCCGTCTGACCTCTCTTTCCTAAATTCTGGTGTAGCAGGGGTGTGTCACGTGTGTTCCTCGTGGATGGACTAAGGCTTTGTTCACGAGAGGACTGCTGACAGCTAATTGCATCATCTCCTTACTGGCCGCTGTCGTCAGCTTTCCTCAGTGTAAGCATGTTTAGCATTGCTCGATTCTCGCAGACACAACACCTCTCATCATCTGACTCCCTGCTTCGATCTGTCTCTCTATCTATCTATCTATTATGTAGTCCTACACAAGTACTACAAGGCTAACTTGCCATGTACGTCATTATGTGACTGTGATGGACATTGTTTTAATATCTGAATTTCATCAAAAAGACATTCAATAGATGTTTGCCATTGTATCAGAGTTATAACAGAAATCGGCTTCAGCAGGTAGCCTCCTTGAATTCCAAGATGGCTGACCTTCCACATTGGACAGTGATTCCATTGGATTGCCAGACCCTGAAAACATAGAGTTAGACATTGGAAATATGTTGCTGTCTATCATAGTATTGAAGTTATTGAAGAAAATAGGGGTTCAAAGGCGACCATCTTGAAATCCAAGATGGCTGACCTTTGCCAGGTCAGAAAAATCATTCCATTCAAGTGGCAGACCCTAAAAACCTGGGGTTAGCCATAGGAATTATGTTTCTGTGTATCATATTATTGGAGTAATTGAAGAAAATGTGGGTTGAAAGGCAGCCATTTTGAAATCCAAGATGGTGACCATCAGGGGCCCAAGATTCTGGAGGTCCATCTCAAAAAATGATTGTCTGAGTCCCTTCTACAACTGTGCAAAATTTGGTGTTTTCCTGAAAAAGTGGATGATTGTTTGCCTTATACGCTGGACTAGTAAAACCACTAACTCGGAGACAAACGGCCACCCCTTATGAGTTTATGGTTTGGCTCTAGATAGATATAGGGGGTAGGGTGGCTCAGTGGTAGAGTGTCAAACTTGGGACCAGGGGTCTTTAGTTCAAACCACGCCTGGTAGCTGCCATGCCGGGAGGGGTAGCACCCTCTTTTTACCTAGCAGGGCTATATGATCTAGTGAGGTCTAGCTCGGGGGAACATTTTCCCTTTTCTAGATCGATAGATAGACACACTCCTGTCATTGTTTCTTAATTTTGCATCATCCCTTACCTACTTGGAAGTCATCACTATCATCATAGCTTGGTCTCATCCTTGACCACTCTTGTTTCTAAATTACCTACCATGCCTAACACTTCTGCTGCCACTTACTCTGCCATACCAGCCTCACTTTCCCACTCATATAACCAGTCCTTTACATTAATGACCTCACACTTTCTTCAGATTTCTCTACTAAGCTTACCTGCTGAAATGCAAATTAATTTTTTTTTTAGGGACTAGATACATGCAAAATGAGGGCTCACTGGGCAGTGTTTTTAAATTCATAGAGATTCTTGTCTAATGGCAGCTCTTGTTGCAGGTCCACAGCTGAAATTGACTCTGCAAAGCACAGCTAAGCAGTGTGGTCATCAGAGAGCCTCCTGAGTAATATATACATGGTAAAGTGTTGACATTATATAGGCACATGTTGTGTTGTCTCAGTACAGTACTGTACATCCTGCATGAGGTGCCTCTTCCAGATATATGTAGCTTATACTCACTGTTCATAATATCTTTCATTGTAAGAAGCGTGAATCACTGGATGAGTGGTAGGAGTTGATCCAGGATCATTTAGCTGTTGTGATATCCTTTGCATTTACTGCTGTACAACCGCTGCATAGACACTGGATAAGGGCTGGTAAAATAAGGAACCCAGTGGTTTTTTAGACTGCATTAATAGCTTAAAACTCAGCAGTGAACTATTTATTTGAAAATATGGTTACATAGTACTTGCAAGTGCAGAAGCAGTTATTGTTCAGTAATAATGACCTTTGTATCAGCAGTATTGTTCAGTGGAGACTAGTTTGTGGCAGGAATTAAGAAAGTTTGGGGGAATCTTATGACAGGATGATAAAGGAAGAACCAGATGTAAAGATATATAGAGTCTGAGGTAGGCGACAAAATAGTGTAGGTGGCAAAAGATGAACCAGATGTAAATTTGAGTATGAGGTGGATGACAAAATAATGGAAGTGGTAAAGGAAGAACCAGGTCTAAAGTTACAGTGTGAAGTGCGTAACAGAATAATGGAGGTGGTAATGGAAGAAACAGATGTAAAGTTAGAGTGTGAGGTGGGTGACAAAATAATGGAGATGGTAAAGGAAGAACCAGATGTAAATTTAGAGTGTGAGGTGGATGACAAAATAATGGAAGTTGTAAAGGAAGAAACAGATGTAAAGTTAGAATGTGAGATGAGTGACAAAATGTTCCTCAGTGACAATGAGACTGTCCTGGATGCAGTGTCCTCAGCTGAAGTTAAGCAGTTCAGATGTTTGGAGTGTGATCAAACATTTTCTTTTAAGAAAAGTCTTAAACAACATGCAGTTGTTCATTCAGGAGTGAAGAATTTTACGTGTGATGAATGTGGTAAACGATTTGCACAGAAGGATGGTCTCACTCAGCACCTATTAATTCATTCAGGAGTGAAGAATTTCAAGTGTGATGAATGTGGTAAACTATGTGCACGTAAGAGTGATCTCTCCAAACACCTATTAATTCATTCAGGAGTGAAGAATTTCAAGTGTGATGAATGTGGTAAACGATTTACACTGAAGGGATATCTCATCAAACACTTGTTACTTCATTCAGGAGTGAAGAATTTCAAGTGTGATGAATGTGGAAAACTATTTGCGCATAAGGATGGTCTCGCTAGTCACGTATTAATTCATTCAGGAGTGAAGAATTTCAAGTGTGATGAATGTGGTAAACGATTTGCACAGAAATGTGGTCTCACCAAACACATATTAATTCATTCAGGAGTGAAGAATTTCAAGTGTGATGAATGTGGTAAACGATTTACACTGAGGGAATATCTCACCAAACACCTTTTAATTCATTCAGGAGTGAAGAAGTTCAAGTGTGATGAATGTGGAAAACTATTTGCACAGAAGATTGATCTCACCAAACACCTATTAATTCATTCAGGAGTGAAGAAGTTCAAGTGTGATGAATGCGGTAAACTATTTGCACGTAAGGGTGATCTCACCAAACACCTATTAATTCATTCAGGAGTGAAGAATTTCAAGTGTGATGAATGTGGTAAACTATTTGCACAGAAGGTTTTTCTCACCCGTCACATATTATTAGTTCATTCAGGAGTGAAGAAGTTCAAGTGTGATGAATGTGGTAAACTATTTGCACGTAACAGTGATCTTACCAGACACTTATCAGTTCATTCAGAAGTGAAGAATTTCAGGTGTGATGATTGTGGTAAACAGTTTGGTCAGAGAAGCAGTCTCACCACACACCTATTAAATCATTGTGCAGGGAAGAGTTTCTAGTGTGCTTAATGTGGTAAACAGATGACTCAGTTGATGTCATCCAACACTGTTTAATTCATTAAGGAGTGAAGAAATTCAAGTGTGATGAATGGGGTAAATGGTTTTATTATAGGTTCTCTCCAGTATCAGTTCAGGAGTGAAAAAATTTCAAATATCATGACTGGAAAACTGTGCAGAAAAAAAAAAAGTTTTTATTCACTTGGCACCTGACAGTTCATTCGGGTGTGAAAACAATTATATAGTTATGATAAATGTGGCCATCTGGAGATGATGGAGAGTGAGAGACTGATGAGGAGAGTGTATGTGAGTGAGGTGGAGGGGGAGAGAGGGAGGGGAAGGCCGAGGATGAGGTGGAGGGACGGAGTGGAGAAGTACATGAGGGAGGGAGGTGTGAGCTGGGAGCAGGGCAGTGAAATGGCGGGGGACAGGGCGACATGGAGGCAATTTGTTTGTGGCCACCCTGTATGGGATTAAGGCGTCTGGCAATAGGTAGATAGATAAATGTGACAAAGCTTGAAGAAGAAATCAGGCTTTAACCAGGCATCCCCCCCGTTTCCTTGCTCGCTGTTGTTGTGGGGGGGCTTCAGAGACATCGATTGGGTCTTGACAAGTGGCGGAGCTATGGTGGGGTCTCTAGTCTGCCCTCTCCCCTCTCCTTGGGTCCCTGTCACTGCTTCAACTTTATTTTGCAATGCTCTTTTTCCTATTGCTTCTTCCTTCCTTTTCCCCTGTCATCATCAAATAGTGGAGGCCTTTAGTGATGATACTAGTCTCCGCCCCTTTGTCATTTCGGGCGAGACTGCTTCCTCCCCACGTTTGCCGTGCGTGGCGACCCGTATATTGCTTGCGCCCCACTATCAGGGAGTTGATTCCACCATGGGGCAGGGTGCAGTTCCCTGCCGTGGGCAACATGCTCCTTTAGTAGGTGGGTTGGCATAACACGGGCAGCCGAGTGTGGACCCGCCAGGCAAATCATGTGTTGGCTCAGTCAACCTTGGCTAGGGTCAAGCAGGCCCTGTTTGGTGGGCACCGCATTGGCCCGTAGCTGCCAACCAACACCAAACCGTGTCCGCATATACCACTCCCGCTATCCCTGGGGCTGTTGGGTGAGTTGGACCCAACATCAGCCTCCCCCTGTTGGGCTCCATGGTGGGTGGGGGGTGGGGTAGTCTGCCAATTCACATTATATGGATACAGTTACTTCTCACCTGATTATGTTGATGACCCAGGGCTCCCCTTTGACTGTGGCCTCAACTTCTTCCCCTTCCCCTCCCCGCCTACTGTGTCTTCCACTCCTCCAGCTTCTGCTCTGTCTACTTCAGTCAGACCTTCTACTATTGTCACACTTCATCTTTACCTTCCTCCTTCACTTCCTGTAGTGCCCGGAAGTGATATTGAGTTGTATCTAGTTCATTTTATATGACCAAAAGTTCAGTTAAGTGAGAGAGTGTGGCCTGGGCATGGCTGTTTCCATGCGGACGTTACCAGAACATAGATTAAGTTACCTAGTTGCTAAGTCACTTTTTTTTCCTACTGTAAATTACTAGTATTAAGTCTCTTTATAATATAAAAACTCGAGTGAGATGGAAACGTGTGCCTTTGGTCACGTAATCCAGCATAATGTACGCGTGCGCAAAGTGACGTAAGGCACGATGATTTTCATTGTTTTTCGATGTAAGAGTATAAAGAGAGAGATGTTGGTGAGTAATTATTGTGACTAGAGTATGTCATTTTTTTTCGGGTAATCGATTGTAAGGGGAAAGACATCACATTGAGTCTACCACAAGTCTGTAATAATAAAAATCTTAAATTACATACGCCGTCATCCCCCCCTCCCCCTTTGCGTCACGCAGTTTTGGTGTGTCTCACTCGCTCACCAGCCGTGATAGGTGGCAGATGGTCGGTGCTGTCGTCATCCTCCCCCCCCCCCCTCCAAGGAATTCTGTAAGTAATTTGATATTAATGATGTTTGATATGTTGAAGCGTGAATAGTGATACTCCACGAGTGATAATAGTGACGAAATAAAGAAACGGACTCTGGTAGAATCAAGTGTTGTCATTCTTCAGGAAGTGTAACGGGGACGCTATTAGCCATTGGAAGAGCGAGTCCTGAGTTTCCCGCTCCACTCTGGTATTGTGAGCTGAATAGTGAGGTATTTCCCATATATTTGTGTACTGTACTTTATATTATTATTTAGTGTAACTGAAGCAAGAGAATGATAGCTACAGAGTTCTGTCTGAGCCTCAGATAAATGTGTGATTTTTGTAGGCCAAGTATCAGGTGCCTGGGGACTGTGAATTTTTATTATTGTGTTGAAATGACTTGGCAATTCAGTATTTATTAGGCCTATGTTGTGAGTAAATGTTCACGTAGTTACTTTGTGAGGGACAGTGATATTGATGCAGTAATGATTTTCGTGGTTAGAGTTACAGTTATTCATGCTTACTGTATTTGTTATAGTACTTTTTCTTCCATGTTATCCCTACAATAAGTATTATTTTGAGCAGACCTATGTGTCTGTAGTGCCATGTGTTATTCTGTTATTACTTAAGATGCTGAGTGTTGTAACTCATGTTTATTATGAGACTTTCCTGATCATATGAAGGGATTACTTGCATTTGGGAGAATAGTTATTCATTATACATATTAACTTCTAGCGGGTCCAAGTGTGGAGGTCGAAGTACCTGTGAGTGAGTCAGAGTTCAAGTCTGGAGATCAAGGTCCCAGTGTGGAAGTTAAGGTCGGGAGTGGCAGAGGACTGGACCAGTGAAATTTGTGCTCAGAGGGACGATTATGAAGAAACACACTGGACCGGGACAGAGGAGCTAAGTTTTGTGGATTTGATAGTAGGACCATATAGAGATATATTTTTTGAACAATGTGCCAAGTGATTCATGTTTAATCTGTAAAGCAAGTAGCTAGGGAAGATTTCTACCTTTGGTCTTGTTAATACACATTTCCTCCCAGTCAAACTTTATTGTTTGTATAACCCTTGAGAACTGGTGGTATAGAGCTTACCTAGTAGTTTATTAATGTGCAACTTAGAAGCATTCTGGGAAACTGCGAAGGTTGGGCTTGGGTTGGCCTAGTTGGAGACTGGCCCCGTCATTTTGGCATGCTACCACTCTTAACTTGGCCACTTGAAATGTAATAAACGCAACCGAAGAGGCCGCTAATGGGAGAGTCTCCATCAGTCTGAGTTCCCGACTGTTTCAGCACACATTGGTCATCAATAGTGACTTGATTTCTGCCTCTTTTGACCATGTAAAAGTCTGGATCGCAGAGGTGACAGTACAAGTGGTGGCACAGCGTTGGGATGACCTATTAATGTGAGGGTAATTTAACTTGAAATTAAGGTAACAGCTCATCCCCTAGTTCTCAGAGGTATATGTACGTAGCATTATATGTAGAATTATAAGGTATGTGTATTTGTAGTGTGTGCTATTTTGGTGTTGCAGTTGAGCATTCACCTCGTGGGGTTGCTCAAGTTGCAGTTGGGGCATTATAGTAATTGAGCATTCACTTCCTGGGGTTGCTCACGTTTGTATAATTTATGATGGAATCCCGTGTAGAAAAGTTAATCGACCTTGAAACTGAAATGCCAAAGGGAGTAGAGGTGAAACAGGAACCCTCCGCAATTGATGAGTGTTTTGAGCGTATTAGAACGTTGGAGGAGATGTTAGGCCCACCCGGACTCACCCTGACCAAGGTTGGAGGTCCATCACAGTACACACCCGTTAAGTCTGGAAATCCATTTCGGCAGTCAACTCCATAGTGGTCAAATTTGCCTGTAGGAGGTATGCAGAGCTATCAGGGAAATTCGGTAGTATTAGAGTGTAAGGATGCTGATGTTCTAAAGATGAGTGAAATGTATGGTCTGCATACTAGGACCCTGGTGGATCACTTTTTGATGCAGGTGGAGTCAGTGACTGCTAACTTTGAGCAGCGGAAGCCGGTAGCACTCACTCGTATGGACACAGAGTTGCGTACATATGTTCTGGGAGAGTTAAGCTTATTTGAGGCAGGTGGTGCTTATGGGGACATTAAGACATTGTTGAAGTGAGAGTTCAGAGGTCCCGAGGGGATCGCTGATGCATTCCTTGAGCTAGCCCAAATGGAGTATAACTTTGAGGATCTACCTAAGAGATTTGTTAGACAGTTCAGGAGTAACTTCAGGGCAATTTGCAGAGAACATCCCCATATTAACCCTCCCAATGTGGAGCAGTTGTGGAAGAAAGCTGTGTTACGTAATGTACCACAGGAAGTTAGGGAACGATTAGAGTTGTTTAACCCTTTAAATGCGGATCATCGCGTTTGCGACGCTCGGCAAAAGGGACATAACGGCAGAGCGTCGCGTTTGCGATTCTAGTAAATTTTGAATAACCGCGGGCAGGCAGGCTCCAGCTGGTATTGTCTATCAGTACCACCACCCTTTAGCTACTTTTAGCACACTTGACCTTTGTACCACTGACCTCCGTTGTTGCCAAGTATCGCGTTTTTCCCCCGTCCCCCCCCCCCCACGGCCCATGCCAGCCTGGCTGTGATACATGGCAGCGCTCTGAGTGCTCAGAACTGTAAATCTACGCTCTCCTCTCACAAGCAGTTTATGCTAATAGGAAACGCTTGTTTCCCCAGTTGTAACACTAGCTTTTATTCTCACGGTTTGCCCCTGTTTAGCGTCAGTTTACCGCAGGCTTTCAAAGTGACATTATGGCGAGTTCTAGCTCTTCTGAGTCAGTGCAAGCGGCCGACGGGAACGAGAATAAAATGACGGGCGTAAGGCAGAATAAAAAGCGCGCCGTGGTGATCTTTTGGGAAGTAATATGATTGAAAATAATGTAGTATACATGTTTTTAGCTGTGAAAATGGAAATGTTTGTTGAGTGATGGGAAGACCGCCGCCGCACTGCATGTCGGCCGTATGCTCCGTTGATTTTAGCCTTATTTTCAGTGCTTATTGTACAAATACGGATTCCTAACTACCTTTACGTTGTAGTATAAAGTTTACTGTGACAGAATGAGGCTGTGGTAGAGGGGAAACCGGGTTGCTGGAGGTGTGAAAGTGAAGATTTGGTTACCCAACTTTGCAAGTCTCCACAAGTCCTTGGGTAGTCCACGAAGGCTCAACACCTGTCTCTGGAGAAAGCTGAATGTAAGTACTATCTGCCATACCAAGTATAATGTTCTAGGGTTAATCTCTGATTTTTGGCGAATATTTTCCTACAGGTACTCAGACCGCGATACAACCCCGCCACTCGGGGGGGAACGACTGTACACGGCCGCGTTTAAGGGGTTAAAGATCTGGGAATGGAGGAGACCTTTATTTCAGAATTAGAGAGAGAAAGGGGTTATAAACAGTGGCGTAGAGTGGCAAAAGTTGTGGATGAACACGTGTCTGATGTTAATTATGTCCAACCCCTACTAGAATCACACCTCCAGTTGTTAGTGACAACGCTCGTCCAGTGACTCAAGTACCCATACGTCAGGTATCCTTTAAACCTAGACCTACAATGTGGCCTTGTGGGTGGTGTTCAAATGGCAGTAAACATGACAGGGCGAACTGTCCAAGGAAACGAGAGCGAGGAAGTTGTTGTGATTGTTTGAAAGCTAACTCTAGAAGGGGACATGAGGGATGCCCTGGTAGACCTAAATTGAGTAGAGAACCAGACAGAAGCGTGCCAAGTACATCTCCCGCAACAGCTAATTCCCTCCCACAGCAGGATTCTCAGTTACATCCAGACTCACAACCGCCTAGGGAATGACTAGAGGCCCCTGAGGTAATGCAGGGTGCCAGTCATTTTGTGTGTAGTGTACAGGATGTAGAACAGAATGAGGGCTGTCAGAACCTTTCAGATGGAGAGGTGGAGGAAGTTTGAAAAGTTCGAAGTGAAGTAGACACTCCAGTGATACTCTTGATTTTGGGACAGTATCAGGTTTCAGCTTTCGTAGATACTGGTAGTGTAGCAACACTGATGAAAGAAAGTACAGCAAATAGATTAGGATTAAAGATTAGCAAGTGCCAACGTTCATTGCATTCAGTATCCAACCATAAGTTAACTGTTGTTGGCCAGGTTTCGTCGGTAGTGCTTATTGCCCCCGACACAAGCATAGTGCAGCGATTTGTAGTGGTCCCAGACTATTATTTGTCAACCAAAGTGCTCATGGGTGCGGACTTAATTGTTAGGGCGATTTTCACTTGGGACGGTGAAGGTCAGGTGATGCATTGGGGTGGTCAGCAGTATGAGGTCCGAAATAAGCTTTGCCAGACAGTGAACGGAATAAAGTTCCAGATTAACCATATGAGAAAGGCAGAAGGAGAGCTAGTACAAGTGAAGTGTAGGACCATGGTACCTGCACAGACATTGATGTCAGTACACATTGCGTTAAAGGACAGAAAACCCGGAGATGTCTTACAAGTTAGTAAATTTCAGAAGGCCAGGGGTAAAGCTTCATTAGCACCCAATTGTTGCGTGAGAGTTAGTGAGAACGGGACATGCTATTTACCCATTGCCAATGTAACCAAGGGACCAGTGAAGCTAAACCCTGGACAAGTGTTAGGGACGTACCATGTTGTTGACGAGTCGAGTATTACTTTTATCTTAGCCCCAAGGAACAGGACAGAAGTCCACTTCAATTAGTGCAACCAGTAGGTGAGGCAGAAGGTGACCTTGTGGCACCAGTAGTTCGGGTCGATAATGCATTGTTACCACACATGGATCAGGCACAGGATGGGAGTGACCGATGTGCCGCGCTTAATTCAATTCTCAGAGAGCTGAAGTGGACACATTTGTCTCAGTCACAGAGGAACAAGTTGAGAGAGTTGATATTGGATAATAATGCACTGTTCATTCTTGGTCCGAAAGAAATTGGCACCCTTAAAGTACCTGAAGCCCACATTGATACTGTTGACTCTGAACCCGTGCGTATGCCCTTGTATCGACATCCTGAGCAAGCAAGGAAGATAATTTCCGAGATGATCGATGAGATGATTGATAAGGATGTGATTGAGGAATCGAACGCTGCATATTTAGCCCCCACAGTCTTACTCAGCGAGCCGGACGGCAGTAAAAGGATGTGTATTGATTATCGGGCTCTTAATAAGAAGGTCAAGATAGATATCCAACCCCTACCCTGATTAGATGAATTTGTAGAGGAAAGTGCTGGGAAAAAGTTTTACTGCACTCTTGCTATGAAAGGCGCCTACCTCCAAGTTCGGTTGGATAAGAGCTCTCGAGACTTGACAACTTTTTCTGATGGAGTTAATTTGTTCAGATACAAGCGCTTACCTTTAGGATTGTCTGTGAGTCCAGCAATTTTCACGAGGAAAATGCAGCAAGTGTTAGCCCCTTTAGTTAGAGAAGGTTGGTGCCGTAACTACCTAGACGATGTTGCGATTTGGGCAGACTCTTTCGATCAGATGCTAGACCGACTGAAGATTACCTTTGGCAGATTAACCGAGTTTGGAATGAAGCTGAATGTTAGTAAATGCTCTTTCATAAAGCGAGAAATTAAGTTCTTGGGACATGTAGTGTCGGAGAAAGGAGTACGCCCTGACAGTAAGAATCTTGAAGCCATTGAACAGATGTCACGACCAATGAAGGCCAAGGAAGTGAGATGCTTTGTGGGCATGTGTAACTTTTATCGTAAACATATTCCTGACTTTGCTGCCATTGCCAGTCCTCTCACTAATTTGCTTAGGAAGGATGCAAAATTTGAATGGTCAGAGGAGTGTGAGAATGCATTCTTAGTTCTTAAACAATAGTTAGTGTCAGCTGCAGTACTAGTAAAGGCAGATTTAACTAAACCGTTCGAGTTGCACACAGATGCTAGCGACTCGCACATTGGCGCAGCTCTTATGCAGCTGGAGGGCGAGAAAGATTTGAGACCTATTGGATACTTTTCAAAGAAACTTACCCCGGCCGAAAAAAGATACCTACTCCGTAACAGACAAGGAAGCTATGGCAGTAGTGAGTGCATGTAGATTTTTCAGCCACTATTTATGGTGCAAACCCTTTTCCATCGTCACTGACCATAGACTATTAACCACCATCTTTAAGAAAAAGACTAAATGCACACGTATGTCATGTCATTTGTTGGAGATGAGAGACTACGATTTTGTGATAAAGTATAAAAAGGGTGTGAATCATTATGTCCCAGATGCTTTGAGTAGACCAGTAGGAGCAATCGAGGAGGCCTCAGATGTAACTCAGTCTAATGCAGAATTTCGGTGGCTAGGCCTTATGATAGAAAAGGTCCGAGAAGCCCAGAGAGCAGACCCAAGGTGGAGGCAGGTAATTCAGGACTTAGAAGGAGGTCAGTTACCCAGGAAGTTGTCTGGTAAGCATCCCATTTACGCTTTCGAAATGAATGAGGAGATTCTGTATGTCCGAAGAGAAGAAATGGGAAAGTCGAGGTTGTGCCTGGTAGTACCCAAGTCTTTAGTTGCTATTGCCTGTTCAGTTGTTCATAACCCTTCACACCCAGGAGAATGCAAGACGGTAGCCAAGGCAAGACAGCTTTTTTATTGGCCGTCTCTACTGACTGATGTGGGACATTTTGTTAAATCATGCAAGTCATGTCAGCAGTTCAAAGGTCACGGGAAGATTGTGCACCATTTTAAGGAATTGCCACCAGTAGATGATAATGGTCAGAGAGTTGCAATAGATCTCACAGATTTACATAATAGTAGGAGTGGTCACAGGTATTGTCTCACGATGATAGACCATTTTTCTAGGTACCTACGTATCTACCCCCTTCGTACAAAATCCACCAACGTCGTAGCTGAAGAATTTAAGAAGGACATCTGTAGGTATGGCAAGCCGCAGGTAGTCATCATGGACAATGGAGGAGAATTCACCAGTGCAGAGTTTAGAGATTTTTGTAGGAGATCCGGGATTAAGCAAGGATTCTGTCTACCTTACCATCCCCGAGGAAATTCAGTTATTGAGAGAGCACATAGGACCTTAAAGACAGTACTGGCAATCTTGAGCCAAGAACACCCGAACACGTGGCCTGTGCACCTAATGCGACACTGAGAAAGCGCTGAACAAAGCAGTGCATACGTCCCTAGGTACATCACCATTCTTTGCTTTTTATGGTCGTCATCCAAATTGCGAGGTAGGAGATTTGCAGTTGCCTACTGATGAAGACTGTATAGAGAAAATAGATGTCAAACAGATGCTCAAGGAGAGAGAACATTGGATGACAGCAGGATACCTTAACAGGGCAAATGAGGCACGTAGGAATGACTCTCTAGTAGCAGGTGAATTAGTTTGGATCTGTGTCGAAGAGTGCATGCCTGGTACGGCATCAAAGCTAAATAGAAAATGGCAGGGTTCTTACAAGATTGTCAGAGTTATCGGTCAGGGTAGAGCCTATGAGTTAGAAAATGTGTTTGATGGCACCATCTTGAGTAGGGCAGCTGAAAAGGTCAAAAGATATGTTGAAAGAGATGCCTTATTGAGTACGGTGGATCACAAGTTTTTGACCAGTGAGGAAGAGGAAGAGATACTGCCTAGTGTAAGATCTTGGAGACCGCCTGAGAGGTTGCAGTACTTGTAGATGATGGGTGTATGGTGTATATATTGTATATACTCATTTTTTGTTTTCTGTCTGAACACGTCTTGTCCTTGCCATTACTGGCTGGGAACATGGAGTCAGGCGTACCCTTCCAGGTCTCTCCGGACTGTACCTGCGTATTTATCTTTTCTGCCAGTACCTATGATGATGTAATTTTGGGTTGATTAATAGGGTTGAGTAGTTGTTGAGGGTTTGTCCAGCTTTTGGAGAGATGAGGCGTGGAAGCTGCATGTTGTCAAATCGAGTACACCGTGGTGTATAGACCGTCGTTCTTTTCTTACCTCGATTCTTTTTTTTCTTTAGGTTAGATTGTTAGGCTTAGGGATAATGAGATCTCACAGTTAGGACTTTAATTTTTTTTTTCCCCCCAGAGTCAGGGAACTGTACATGTGAGGGGCAGTTCTACCTGAAGGTCTCCGCCTGGAGGTTTCCTACTTGCTTAGAGAACCTCGAGCACTGAGTGTATGTAATACCCAAACTGCAGTATAGGATTGCTCAGAGTGAGAGGGGAAGTTTCCAGTTTCTCTATAGGGCTTGGAGAAGCTGAACTATGGGGCTCTTGTATGTTAGGAGAGGTAGGTAGGTTTCGCTCGGTCTCTCTGGACAGAACGCAGTGGAGCGACTCGTGTTACTCTTAACTAATCACAAAGTTTCTCCTGGTAGCAGGACTTTCTCCTTGTGAGTAATATGCCTGGTGAGTGGCATATGTTGTCAGTTGCATATAGTGAGTAGCAGGAGAAAATTTACTCGTGGCAGAGGATTTTTTTTTTGTGGACATGATAGCCGCTGATTGTTCTCGAGCATGGAGCTTATGTAATATCCCACAGTCGCAGTATAGGACACATTGGCTGGTGTTTTGGGAGACGTGTAGATTGGTTTCCCCTCACGAGCAAGGAGCGTGTGAAACACCCCACAGTAGCAGTATTGAGGGAGACTGGTCAAGTAGGTGAACTTACATACCGTGTGTGTTAAGTATGGGTACTGGGTATTTGTCACGAGTCGGCGTGATTAAGTATTTGAATAAACTCGTGACATTAACTTTGGTGGGAAACCGCGAATTCTAGTGGAATCCCAGTATTTATCACTCAGTTTAACCACCACGTATTCACCCGATCGGGAGTGTTTTCAGACCAATTTTTCACTGTGTCATAAATGATCGTCTTTGTGCGCGACTTTAGCACCTCTGAGTACTTTGTTATGGGCGTGTTTTGCTCATTCTAGCCTTTAGTAAGTGCGGCTCGACACTTGCCTCTCTCTCACGATTTGAAGTCAGTCAAGATTTGAGCGCCGCGGAAGCAGGTAGTGTGTGTGGCAGGTCCTTCCTCAGCAACAACGCCTAGTTCCCACTGCTGCTGTTGGATTCCCACCTAGCATGATTGGCGAGAGACTCAGCGTGTGCAGTGTCCTTCCTTAGTAACGACGCCCAGTCATCCACTTTGTCCACTTTTCTGACCAGTATTTCTTTTTGTTTTTTCCTAGGTTTAAGAGTTTAGCTTTTGAGTGAGCGAGTGAGTGCGATCTCCGTATTTGAATTCATCTTGAGACTCGTGTAACGTTAATTTATTTTATTGCCATCAATAAATTAACAGTTCTTTTTCTTGAGCTTAATGTAATGTAAATTCGTGTTTTATTTCTCCATAAGCTTATTCTGGTTGCAGCTTTAAGCTTGCATAAACGCTTTGCTATTCATAACTGGTACTTAGGCCAGTCCTTTTGTATTAAGCTTAAAATCCGTTGTGCAACTAGGAGTTAATGCATCAGCAAGAATCTGTTATCATTAATAGCATTAGTTATTGATTGTCAGGGGTGGAGTCACTTTCTCCAGAGGCCAACAGTACTAATAAACAGCAATTAAATAAACAGTAATTAGTCTCTGCTGTGTACTGTTGAGAAAGTTTATAAATTCTCGTCCTTAGAGAATTGGCGAAGTAAGCCGGAATAAAGTAATCATTATCATTGCTTGATTTTCACAAGACAATTCATTGTCCTGCTCTAAGTATTATTGAATAATTATTCTTTAATATTACATACTTTTCAAAAACCCCGTGACAGTATTTTTGAGGAGTTCATGTCCAGTCGCCTGAACTTTTGGTCTTCCCTAACCGTGAGCGGATGTAGTGCCCGGAAGTGATAATGAGTTGTATCTAGTTCATTTTATATGACCAAAAGTTCGGTTAGGTGAGAGAGTGTGGCCTGGGCATGGCTGTTTCCATGCGGACGTTACCAGAACATAGATTAAGTTACCTAGTTGCTAAGTCACTTTTTTTCCTACTGTAATCTACTAGTATTAAGTCAATAAAAACTCGAGTGAGATGGGAATGTGTGCCTTTGGTCACGTAATCCAGCATAATGTACGCATGCGCAAAGTGATGTAAGGCACAATGATTTTCATTGTTTTTCGATGTAAGAGTATAAAGAGAGAGGTGTTGATGAGTAATTATTGTGACTAGAGTATGTCATTTTTTTTCGGGTAATCGATTGTAAGGGGAAAGACATCACATTGAGTCTACCACAAGTCTGTAATAATAAAAATCTTAAATTATATACGCCGTCATCCCCCCCTCCCCCTTTGCGTCACGCAGTTTTGGTGTGTCTCACTCGCTCACCAGCCGTGATAGGTGGCAGATGGTCGGTACTGTCGTCATCCTCCCCTCCCCCCCTCCAAGGAATTCTGTAAGTAATTTGATATTAATGATGTCTGATATGTTGAAGCGTGAATAGTGATACTCCACGAGTGATAATAGTGACGAAATAAAGAAACGGACTCTGGTAGAATCAAGTGTTGTCATTCCTCAGGAAGTGTAAAGGGGACGCCATTAGCCATTGGAAGAGCGAGTCCCGAGTTTCCCGCTCCACTCTGGTATTGTGAGCTGAATAGTGAGGTATTTCCCATATATTTGTGTACTGTACTTTATATTATTATTTAGTGTAACTGAAGCAAGAGAATGATAGCTACAGAGTTCTGTCTGAGCCTCAGATAAATGTGTGATTTTTGTAGGCCAAGTATCAGGTGCCTGGGGACTGTGAATTTTTATTATTGTGTTGAAATGACTTGGCAATTCATTATTTATTAGGCCTATGTTGTGAGTAAATGTTCACGTAGTTACTTTGTGAGGCACAGTGATATTGATGCAGTAATGATTTTCATGGTTAGAGTTACAGTTATTCATGCTTACTGTATTTGTTATAGTACTTTTTCTTCCATGTTATCCCTACAATAAGTATTATTTTGAGCAGACCTATGTGTCTGTAGTGCCATGTGTTATTCTGTTATTACTTAGATGCTGAGTGTTGTAACTCATGTTTCTTTATTATGAGACTTTCCTGATCATATGAAGGGATTACTTGCATTTGGGAGAATAGTTATTCATTATACATATTAACTTCTAGCGGGTCCAAGTGTGGAGATCGAAGTACCTGTGAGTGAGTCAAAGTTCAAGTCTGGAGATCAAGGTCCCAGTGTGGAAGTTAAGGTCGGGAGTGGCAGAGGACTGGTCCAGTGAAATTTGTGCTCAGAGGGACGATTATGAAGAAACACATTGGACCGAGACAGAGGAGCTAAGTTTTGTGGATTTGATAGTAGGACCATATAGAGATATATTTTTTGAACAATGTGCCAAGTGATTCATGTTTAATCTGTAAAGCAAGTAGCTAGGGAAGATTTCTACCTTTGGTCTTGTTAATACACATTTCCTCCCAGTCAAACTTTATTGTTTGTATAACCCTTGAGAACTGGTGGTATAGAGCTTACCTAGTAGTTTATTAATGTGCAACTTAGAAGCATTCTGGGAAACTGCGAAGGTTGGGCTTGGGTTGGCCTAGTTGGAGACTGGCCCATTCATTTTGGCATGCTACCACTCTTAACTTGGCCACTTGAAATGTAATAAACGCAACCGAAGAGGCCGCTAATGGGAGAGTCTCCATCAATCTGAGTTCCCGACTGTTTCAGCACACATTGGTCATCAATAGTGACTTGATTTCTGCCTCTTTTGACCATGTAAAAGTCTGGATCGCAGAGGTGACAGTACACTCTTGTCTCTAGTCCTTCTAAGTCCTCTGTCTCCCTCTCCCGACCTCATCCTTCTTCCTATGTACCTGCCTCGTCCCTCACCTCCTCAATTTTCGGTTCACAGTCATGGTCAAAATTTTTCAGTGTCCATAATACGACCAACGACGTCTCACTCCACCTGTCTCTACTTTGACAAGTAGGCAGGGATGTCACCTTCTCGGCCCATCCGAATGGTTCCCGTCTCCTTGTCGTTCACAGTGCTGCCCAAGCCGAGAAAGTGACATCCCTGGTCAGCAATGCAGGACAATCCATCTTCGTGTCCTTAGGCATCCAGCTCAGTTCTGCCACTGGCACCGTCTGTTTACCATCTTCGATGTCCTTCGGCCAGAGGGCTTTCACAGATTGCTCTAATGACATTGAGCTAATCCTTTCAGAACAGCTTCATCCAATACATTCAGTCCATTGTTATACAATTCCTCCTCGTGGACGACGCCAAGAGCCTGGTAATATCATAAAAATAGTTTTTGCCTTTAGCGATCTGCCCCCCACAGTCATCATTGGAGGCACTTTTCTCCACGTATGTGAGTATATTCCATCTCCTCGCCAGTGCTCATCTTGTTGGCGCTTTGGCCATCCAGCCAAATACTGCCAATCATCTGCAATCTGCACCAGCTGTGCACTGGCCAGTCATACCACCTCAGAATACATTTCCACCATCCGATGCTGTCCTAACTGTCAGGGTAGCCATTCTGCCACCTACTAACAATGTCCCGTCTACCTCTTTGAAGTAGAAGTGTCCAGCGTCCGCTGGAAAACTGGCCTCTCCCTTCGTGAGGCTCGTTGCAGAGTTCGCGGCCTCGGTCACCATCCTAACGTTACCTACGCACATGTAGCTCATTCCCCTCCCGTAGTAACTTCTAGTACCAGAACTGGTTCTTCTTCCCCTTCTGCACCTGTCTCTGTATCTGCTGCCCCTTCTTCCTCTCCTCCCACCTCTCGTCTTCCCACCTCTCGCTCTGTCTCTACCCCTGTGACTGTTGGCTCCTCTTCCCTTCCTCCTAGTACTCCTATTTCCACCTCTCCCTCCTCTCTACCTAACCCCCCCTCTACCTGAGTCCTCCCCTTACAGACTTCTCTTGATCCTATCTCTATTTCTTTCTCTGTTTCAGATTCCTTTACCCCTACCTCCTCCCCATCCCCTTCCTTACCTGTTCCCTCTCCTTGTCCATTCCCCCATTCCCAACCTCATCTCTCCTCTCACTCCTCCAGTTCTGTTTCCCATACTGGCCGTTTGGCGCCTTTGGCCCAACATCCTGTCCGACCCCCATCCTCCTCTAGTGGTGAGCACAGGCTACCCATCGCGTTGGACTGTAAATCTCTCTTGCCCATCCTCCTACTTCTCTGGCTCGTAAAGTTCGCGCGATGAATACCCGCCCCTCTCAATCGATACACTCTACTGCGTCGAAGTCCACATCTCAGCAGTCTCCTCAGTCATGTCCCTGGACTGCCCCACCACCGGCTGATTGTAACACAAAACCCTCTGGCAATGACGACAGTGAAACCATCCCCAAGATTATGGATTACATTTTAGCTTCTATGCCATATTCAGTAGACAGTGCCGTACCCTCTCTGTTGAAGTTCATCCTGTACCGCCTGATCTCCCTCCTTCATTTCCCCCTCCTTCACCTTCTGTCCCCTCCTCCTCTCTGCCCCCCTCCTTTTCCACTTCTTCCAATACTCCTTCCCCTCTATCTCTCCCCATGCCTCCTGGCTATGGTGGCCGTCCTGCTTGTCCACCACTTCCACCTTCTGCCCCTCTTCGTACTATCGTAATGACTCGGTAATATATGTTACTATTCTGTATTATATTTTACTTAAGGATGGAAGTTTTGAGGGTGAGGTGCTTGAAAGGGTACAGCAGGGAAGAAAGGTTGCTGGTTCCTTGAAAGCAGTGATAAGAAACTGGGAAGTGAGCATGGAAGTGAAAAAGTTACCACATGACAGTATTGTGATACCAACTCTGACGTATGGAAGTGAAGCTTGGACGTTGTTGGAGGGGCATAAGTCAAGAGTGAGAGCAGTGGAAATGAGTTATTTGAGAGGAGCATGTGGAGTTACATGGAGAGATAGACTGACAAATGAGGAAGTGAAGGAGCGTTGTGGTGTGAATGTGGATGTGATAGGACATGTTAGGAGAAATACAATGAGGTGGTTTGGCCATGTGGAGGATGGAGAGTGAGAGACTAATGAGGAGAGTGTATGTAAGTGAGGTGGAGGGTGAGAGAGGGAGGGAAAGGCCAAGGATGAGATGGAGGGATGGAGTGGAGATATATGAGAGAGAGGTGTGTGAATTGGGAGCAGGGCAGTGGAATCGTGGAGGACAGGGCAACATGGAGGCGATTTGTTTGTGGCCACCCCTTAAGGGATTAAGGCATCTGGCAATAGATAGGTAGATAGATAGTAATATAATTTACTTCCTGTGTATTTATATTTTACTTCCTATGTATATATTTTATCTTTAGTATTAATTTCCTTTTATCTTTCCTCGACTATTTTTCTGTTAGGTTTTACTTTTATTTGGTGTTTTAAGGTTTTAGTATGTCTATTTTACAATGGAGCATTCGCAGTTTTACGGCCCATCACAATGACCTTCTCTGTCTTTCAGTTCACTGTCCGTCCTTAGTCTGTTTACAAGAACCCCGATTGTCTTCCCCCATTGGTACCTATACCTGGCTATTGTTTCATGTTCTCTCCTGCTTCTCCTTCTGTTTCAGCTATCCTAGTCCACCATACAGTTCCTCTTGAACGTCTGTCCATTAACATCACTGTTCCATGTCATTTTATTTGCGTTTTTCTCAGACGTTGGATTACAGTGGTTTCTATTATTTCTCTCCCTCCCAGCGTATTGATTTCTTTGCCTTATCTCTTTTATTATCCCAGTTACCCATCCCAACTTTATTGGGAGATTTTAACAGTCGTCATGCATTATGGGGTGATGCCATTACTAATTCGCGTGGCTTCCACCTTGAGTCTTTTATTTTTAATAATGGTATATCCATGTTGAATACAGGAACTTCGATGCATTTTCATGCTAAAACTCGTACTTTCTCCTGTTTGGATCTCTCCTTGTGCTCCCCTTCTCTTTAGAATTCCATTGGTCTTTCTTTCGGACGTTGTATATAGTGATCACTTTCTTATCAAACATACTCTTACTACATATTGTCCGGTAATTAGACCCCCTCGATGGAGTTTTCCGAAAGCTGACTGGCCGTCATTTACTTCTTTAACTGTTCCTTCTATAACCCCTTCTTCCTTCTCTACTGTTTTAGATATGCTCACCTATTTTACTGTGTGAGTTCTGAGTGCAGCTTTGACTGCAATTCCTAGGTCGTCCTGTCCTTTTACTTTGAAGTGTGTGCCTTGGTGGGATTCGGATTGTACTGTGGCACTCCATGTTAAATGTGCATGTTGGAAGAGTTACCTACGCAAACGCAACACCTCGGATGAACAGAGTGCATTTCTACTGTTTAAAACGGTCCACGCTCGTCTTTGTAAGATTGTTAAATGGGCTAAACGCCTTAGCTGGAGATTATACATTTCCACCGTTACTGCCAATACACCCATTGCTTCTGTTTGGAAATGTGTATGCAAAATAGCTGGTAAACATCTTCCTATGCCTTCCCTTGTCCTCCACTTGGATGGGGAGTCAGTTGCAGATGTTCATCTAGATGCTAATGGCTTAGGTCTTCATTTTAGTAATGTTAGTAGCGGCTTTCATCTCTCACCTGAATTCCATGCCATTAAAGCTGCTGAATGTACACCTGTTGTCTTCAAGCTGTCATCTAGTCAGTCATATAACGTTCAATTCACGCTCCATGGATTGTCCTCTGCTCTTTGTTGTTGTAAGAACACTTAGGAGGGTCCTGATGGCATACACCATAATATGCTCCATCACCTTTCCCCCCAGGCCCTGGCCTTATTATTAGCTATTTATAATTATATCTGGACAAAGTTGTTTTTCCTCCGTCTTTTCGTAATGCTGTCATTCTCCCATTTCTTAAACTGGGAAAGCAAGGCCATGCCCCTCAAGATTATTGCCCCATTGCTCTTACTAGCTGTCTTTGCAAATTGTTTGAGCATATGATAAATCATCATCTTATGTGGCTCCTGGAAACCAAGCAGCTTTTGTCCTCTTCACAGTTTGGTTTTCAAAAAGCTCGTGGCACCTTCCCTCCTAAATCTAGAGACTTGTATCCGTTCAGCCTTTGCCACTCGGCAATCTGTTGTTGCAGTGTTCTTTGACCTTGAGAAGGCTTATGACACAGCCTGGTGCTACCATATTTTACACACAGTTCGTTCTTGTGGTATTGATGGTAACCTTGGTGCTTTCTTAAAGAATTTTCTATCAGCTCGTTTTTTTAGAGTTTTTGTTCAGCATACTTATTCAGATCCATTCCCACAATATGAAGGTGTTCCCCAAGGCAGTGGTCTTAGCACTACCCTTTTTTTTTATTGGCAATTAATGAGCTCTTTTCTTGTCTCCCAGTTGGTGTTCGTTCTTCTTTATATGTTGATGATTTTGCAATATATGCTTCAGATTGTGATATCTCTGCCCTTGGTGATCTTATGCAATGTGTGGTTGCTGCTGTCTCAGAATGGGCTACTTCTCATGGCTTTTGGTTCTCTCCTGTTAAGTCTCATGCTATTACTTTTACTTGTTCTCATCTTATTTCTCAACTACCTCTTTTTCTCTATGGCTGTCCTCTTCCATACAAAACCTCCACTTCCTTTCGTGGCCTTCTTTCTGACTCCCATCTTACTTGGAAGGATCATATTGTCTCCTTGAAAATCTCAGCCTTGCAACGCCTCCGTCGCTTACAAACGTTGTCTCACGTGTCTTGGGTGCTGATCGGACTACTCTCCCTCGTCTCTATATTGTTCTCGTTCTCTCCAAACTTGACTATGCTTGCCAAGTTTATTCTTCCGCTTCAGACACTGTCCTCCAACAACTTGATTCTGTGCATCATCACAGTTTGCTTCTGGCTCTTGGAGCTTTTAAGCCCTCCCCAGTTGAGAGTCTGTATGCTGAATCAGGAGTTCCATCACTCTTTTGCTGTCATGCTCTACTTTCTCTTTGTGCCTATGCTAAGTTGCACTATTTTCCTCATACCGCTTCTCTGCTTCCTCCTAGTCCTGACTTAGACATGTTTTCCACTCCTAGGACCAAGCCACCTTTTGCAGTTCGAACTCATACTCTCTTCTCACACTCCTTCCTTACTGTTAGTAATGTTTTCTCTTTCCGCACATGTCTTTTCCCTCTGTGGCTACTTCCATGACCCCATGTTTGACCTTCCATTTTCCCTTATTCCAGGTCCAATTCTTCTTCATTCATTCTCCATTCCCAGTTTTCAGACTATCTCTCCCACCTTTCCTCTGTAGTACCTATGTATACTAATGGTTCAAAAACCCCTGCAGGCTTTGGATTTGCGATTCTCTTTCCTAACAACTTTTATCATTTTAGCCTTCCTACTTATGCAAGTGTTCTAACAGTGGAGTTATATGCCCTCTTGTTTGCATTGCGGTATATTTGTCATGCCTCCTCACCCTCATTTGTGATATTCTCTGATTCATATAGTGCTCTGTCCTTTCTTCAGTCACCCTCTACTTCTTACCCTGTAGTCCTTCGTATCTTGGAATGGTTGTTGCATATCTCCTCTCATCGTAAAACAGTCCAGTTTTGTTGGGTCCCAGGACATGTGGGCATCATGGACAATGAACGTGCCAAGCAGTTGGCTTGCATGGCTGTTACCAGGGATGTCTCTCCTTCCTTCCTCATTCCAGTCTCTGACTTTCTTCCTGCCCTATCTTCCCTCCTTCAACACCGGTGGCAGTCTTGTTGGGACTCTGTCACTAATAATAAACTATGTGCTGTTAAACCCTTTATTTCCTCCTGGTTGACCCCTTGCCACCGTAATAGGATTACGTCTTAGAATTGGTCATACTAGACTTACCCACTCGTATTTGATGTCTGATGGTCGCCCTCCCCTTTGTACTTGTTGCAGTACCATTCTTTCTGTACGGCATATATTCCTTGATTGTCCTCTTTACACTCTACAGTGACGTATTTCATTTCCTTTTTGTCTCGCCTCCAACGTCCCCCCCTTCTTGCAGACTTTCTCCGAGAATCACCGTATTTTTCCTTCCATAATATCATGTCCTTCCTTACCTCTGTTGGTCTTTTCAACATGTAATTCCATTCCTTACTTCAGTAGCCTCATCTGTGATATGATACACTTCTCCCAATGACCCATTGCTTTCATCCCCATGTCTGTGCTCCCGGCCCACCCAGCGTACACGCCTTGTTGCCAATGATCTGGCTTTGCGCTGGATTTTTGCACTAGTTCCTATTGTTCTTCTTTTTCTTCTTTAACCAGGCATGGTGCCATTCACTAACAAGTGAGGGAGAAGACATGTTTTATCTCTTAGGCTGGTTTGAGAGTGTAATGGAAAATTTTAAAAAGTGGGTGGTAGGAAAAAAAAAAATTGAGTGCTTTGGTCTGTAGTGCCCCTTTAGCTACTGTTGGTACTTGTGGCAGGCCACCCCTCATGCATCGTATCATATGATCTACTGAGCCAAGACATTATTAACCATGAGTGATAAAATAATGTTAAACTCTAGATACAGTAACCCCTCAATATACCGAACCCTTTCCATGAATTTCAGTTTTAACGACCACCTTGAATTGGCCGAACATTATGTTCTTTTAATAAACTTTGGTAAAAGAATGGATGTGCAGGAAATACTCACCAGGGTTGGGTTCCTCCCCCCTCCACACACACACTGTGTGTGTGTATTAAAAACTTGAATAACCCGCCCCGTCCCGGAGACGTAAATTCACGTCCTCACATGATGTGCACTCATATCCCGGAGACGTAAATTAACGCGGCAACATTGCAAGGTCCCTAATTTGCACAATTTTCAATTTAATTTGCACAATTTTCAATTTTCGCAAGTGATTTTTGGCACATATACACGGGACACCTTCCTCTACAAGATGCCAGGCAGGGACAATGCCTTACCCAGCATGACCTCCTCCCCCCCCCCTGCATGCCCTTTTCTCAGCAATTCACCTGTTATCAGTGACCTGGCCAGTAAAGCCATGTCATGCCACGGTACAAAATTCAGGGGCAGAGTGATTCCCCAATCGATGACAATGTGGAGGACAAACATTAGAGGAAGAAACAGTCAGAAATGATGATCAGGTAATGTGGCAAAAAAAGGTCAGGAATGGTGATGAGTTAGTGAGTGAAACAATGCTTATTGTAATGCTGGGTAGAATTAGGCTTGACTTCTCGTACCTATTTCACCCAACGTGGAGAGGGGTCCTCTTTAGAGACCGGAGCTAGTGCAATAAAGAGAGGTAGGACATAAAAACCTTCGGCAACACCATACACGTATATTACCACAGTCAGACACAGGACACTTCAGCAGATATTACACCACAATATAGAGCAATACAAAAACCTTATCTAAAATATTGTTTATCTCGCAGGATACTAGCTTTCTAGATACTAATGACAATACAACAAATCTTAGTACTAGGAGTGCAGTAAATACAAGTGCGCGCGGAGCGCGTGAGGGGGGGGGGTTTGTGATCCACCAGGAGGAGGTAGGGGAGACATGGAGAGTGACTTAAAACGGCGAGGAGGTAGTTATGGTAATATTGAAGGATGCCTGATGTTAGCAAGGGAGTTTAGGTGTTTTCTGTTGGCGAAGATTCTTTGACAAATAACTCTGATTCTTACTTTGACTTTAAGAGCGGGAGCGAGGAATGGAGAGAGTTTTTAGGAATAGCGGGCGGAGGGGGGGAATATCGTTAATACTCGCTTTCCTTGATATTTTGGTGGAAATATGGTTTTCTGTAGGCACCACTTATTCGTCACACATCTCCTCGGTATGATATGTAGACTCTCGCTTCACAACGCGTAACAAAGTCGGAATACTCGTAAATACTATTTCACCATATTACTTAGAGACTAGCCAATAGAACTCCAGTAATATTTTAGTCTTTCTCCGGGTTTTAGAGATATGTCTTTAGAAAGATTCGGGGTGGCACTCGCATGTATTTTCACTTTAGGTCTCAATCCACATTCTCGTCCTTTAACTGGATATTGTGTTCTGATTTACCCCAATGGAGATTACATAAAGTTACTGCACAATACTTATTCTAAGAGACAGGGAGTCACACTTAACCTACTTCACGATTGTTACAGAGTCACTCATATTTCCTCATGGAGAGAAACAAGGACACGTCATCGGCGATCCGGTCGGACTGAGGGCATCGTCCGGGCGGGGCGAGCCGGGAGGGCACGGGGCGGCTCGCGAGGGCGTCCTCTCGCGTCCGGGGGTTTCCGGACTGGGCTCCGGCGTAAGGCCCGTAGGACTGGGGCCAAAGAGGTCTAGGAACCTCTGGGTCAGGTCCCGGTGTCGCGGGGGCGTGGTGAGGTCTCGCCCGGGTGTCCTAGGGCGGGCCGGAAGAGGCGACAGACTGCGGTCTCCCACGACCAGGGGCGCCGTCAGGGGAGGGCTGCGGCAGCGGCTGTCACGGGGGCCCGACAGGTGTGTCTGCTCGAAGGCCACGCGTAGGGAACAGAGGCCGAGGGAAACAGGGAGGTCTCTCCGAGATATTCTGCAGCGAGACCCCTGGAGTTCAACCTCCTGTTGTGGAGACGTCCCTCTCCTCACTACACCCCGGGAGCGACCATCGATCATCTCTACCTGGACACTGGGGGAGCGACCATTGATCGTCTCTACCCGAATATTGTGGGAGCGACCATTGATCGTCTCGACCGGAGTGCCGAGGGAGCGACCGTTGATCGTCTCTACCTGAGCTTTGGGGGAGCGACCATTGATCGTCTCTACCTGGATTTTGGGGGAGCGACCATTGATCGTCTCTACCCGAGCACTGTGGGAGTGACCATTGGTCGTCTCTACCCGAGCACTGTGGGAGCGACCATTGGTCGTCTCAACCGGAGGGCCAAGGGAGCGACCATTGATCGTCTCTACCTGGGCTTTGGGGGAGCGACCGTTGATCGTCTCTACCTGAGCTTTGGGGGAGCGACCATTGATTGTCTCGACCGGAGGGCTAAGGGAGCGACCATTGATTGTCTCGACCGGAGGGCTAAGGGAACGACCATTGATCGTCTCTACCTGAGCTTTGGGGGAGCGACCGTTGATCATCTCTACCTGGATTTTGGGGGAGCGACCATTGATCGTCTCTACCCGAGCACTGTGGGAGCGACCGTTGATCGTCTCAACCGGAGGGCCAAGGGAGCGACCATTGATCGTCTCTACCTGGGTGTTATGGGAGCGACCATTGATCGTCTCTACTGGGGTTTTAAGGGAGCGACCATTGATCGTCTCTACCTGGATGTTGTGGGAGCGACCATAGATCGTCTCTACCTGTTCACTGTGGGAGCGACCATAGATCGTCTCTACCTGTTCACTGTGGGAGCGACCATAGATCGTCTCTACCAGAGGGGCGCTGCCTGGAGTATTGTTTCTGACTCCACCCCTAGCTAACTCAGTGATTCCGCCACGCGAAGGTAGTGTCTTTCGCCTACGGTGGCGGCGGCGTGGTGGTTGAATGTCACAGGGGCGCACGGCCCGGGCTGACATGCGTCGTTGTTGCCCGGAGTGGTGGTGGCTAGTGGCGGCTACCCCGTGGGGTCCGAGTGGGGGTGTCGGCATTCTCGTGGGCGAACTCCGTTGTTTCTGGTTCGCCCTGTTGTCGGGGATACTATGGTATTCTCCGGGATATTCTGGAGTACCGTATGTGTGTCTGTTAAAGCCACGCATTTCACCACCGTGTTCTTGAAAAAAGTCACGTCCCTGTGGCTGGAGGTGGAACGCTAGAGTGTTGGGGGTGGTGTAAACGGGCTGGAGGTGTCGGAGTGTGTTCTGCCAGGCGACAGTGTAGGAATTTTCTTCCTGTGCTTGGTCATAGGTGAGGAAGAGGGTGGAAGGGGCGGTGGTGGACTGGAGGATATTTAACAGGTGGTGTGGCCTGCGGAGTCGGTGGTTCTTGGTAAGGGTAGGGGCCCATACGGCCCGCTTAATTCTCATGTTGCTTGGTGTGGCTGTTGGTGTGGTTGGAGGTTGAATGCTGGATAGAGTGGGTGAAGGCCGGGTTTTGTATCGCGGTAATGCGGCGTTGAGTCTCTGGGGAGTACAGGTAGGAGGGATTTGGGCCTGATGTAGCTGGACGGTGTGTGTGTATCGGGTGGGTGGGCATAAGAGTCAGCCGGAGGGGGTGGTGGTGGTGGTTCTGAGGGTGGGTGTGGGTGGGGAAGCAGGCGTGCGGGGTGGGCGGGGTTGGTTAGCGCGGGCCGTCGCGCGCATTGGGGACGCGGAAGAAGGTGAGAACGTCGGAGTGGGCGTGCGTAGGTGTGGAGGGGAGAGGGCGGTGGTAGTGGGTTGTCCTGCGGGGGTGGCGGGGTGGGCGGGGCACGTGGGCTTGGGTGGAAAGGGTGAGGCGGCGGAGGGAAGGGGTGAGGGTGAGCGAGGCGTGGCGGGTGAGATGTCAGGTGTGGTGCAGGGGGTGGTGGAGGCGGTGGAGGCTGAGGTGGTAGGGGAGGTGGAGGGGGATGGCGAGGAGGAACCATCGCACTCGTATGTGGAAGTGACAGGCGGTGCGGGAGCAGGGGGGGTTGGGGTTGTGAGGTCGGTAGTGGTGGTGAGGCGGCAGGAGAGTTGGCTTGGAGGGTAGGTGGCAAGGAGGGAGTGCGATCTTGTGGTGCCATCCCGGTGTTTGGTGGTGGAGTGGTCTGGGCGGTAGCAGGGCTCTGTGCTAGTGGTGTGGGGTGGGCGGTGGGTACGAAGCTAGGGGATGGTGCGGGTGTGGGGGCGATGGCGGACGGTGTGCGGTGCTGAACCCGTGGTGGCCTGGCAGGGGCTGTGGAGTGGGATGTGGCAGGTAGGGTGCGCCGTCGGAGCCGAGGAAAGGTGGGGTGAAGTGTAGGGGGAGAGAGAGACGGTGGTGGTGGGGAGGTGCGGTCTCGCGGGGTTGTTTGAATGCTCGGGGATGAGGAGGAGGGTGTGATAGGGAAGGTGAATGAGTTAACTTTGTGGGCGGGGAAAGCGAACGGTGGTGAAGTGATGGCGGTGGGTGGCGCGGGGTGGGAGGTGGAAGGCAGTAGACGGGGGGAGGTGGTTTTAGGAAGTAGGTTAGGGGAAGATGTGGAGAGGGTCCTAGGAGGCCTGTGAAGAGGGAGGCCGGTTTTGTGTTGCAGGAGTATAGTGGTGTGTGGGGTGGGAAGGTTAGAACTAGGGGCAGGAATAGGGGAAGGTAAAACAGAAGAGATAGTGAGAGGGGGGGAAAAGGAAAGATAACGTTCTCCCCTGTCGTAGACTGGGGGAGAGGTGAGGTGGCCCCCGCCATTACGGTGGGATGCGGGGGCAGGGGGGCGCTTTTTGTTTTTCCCCTTTTGTTTTTTCTTCCCCTGGGGCTTAGGGGAATTTGTGTAAGGTGGGGAGGTTTGTAAGCGCCCTCGTGTCATTTGGCTGCACTGGGCAGCTTCTAGCTGCTCACGGATGTCGTGGATCGGACATCCGTGGTAGCACGGAGAA
The DNA here is from genome assembly GCF_032717465.1 of Coenobita brevimanus. Classification (NCBI taxonomy): domain Eukaryota; kingdom Metazoa; phylum Arthropoda; class Malacostraca; order Decapoda; family Coenobitidae; genus Coenobita; species Coenobita brevimanus. The sequence continues at coordinate 23,677,401 of NC_136973.1, forward strand.
AATTCCGACGGGTTGATGGTGATGAGGTCAACGGGGAATTGATTTATTTCGCCGATGCTTTGAGGGGTGGCATGGACGGCTAAAAGGCGCCTCATTAAACTGATATCTCCATCCATGTCTCCTGTTGGATCATGGATAGTGAAGTGTTGTCTTACAACACTTGGGAGTACTCTGAGCAGAGTATTAAATGTGTGTTGATCCCGGGTTTCTTCATCTGCCTCCGGGTAGGCAGCAGTAACCAGGCGTCTTGCCTGTAACAGGGTATTATCTAAATCCCCGTCATAAGTAAAGCTATCCAATTTGGATAGAGCCACCACTTTCCCTAGTGATGGGGTGATGGCTTGGACCGCGAACTTGGTAAAGTTCTGCCAGGTGAGTTCTGGGACAATTTTTGGCGCAATATTCGCTGCGGCTTTACCCAGTAGTGGTAGTGTGACTACAATTTTTTGTTGGTCATTATCGAAGCCAATATCTAGTAAGGGTTTAACTATTGCAAGATATGTGTATATGTCATACTGGTCAGGGTCAAACTTGGATAACTGAACATGTGGTTTAGTTGCCATTTTCCCAAATATTTCCTGTTTACCTCTCTTCTACGCTCGGATCTAGAACCACCGCTGGCCACCAGTGTAATGCTGGGTAGAATTAGGCTCGACTTCTCGTACCTATTTCACCCAACGTGGAGCGGGGTCCTCTTTCGAGACCGGAGCTAGTGCAATAAAGAGAGGTAGGACATAAAAACCTTTGGCAACACCATACACGTATATTACCACAGTCAGACACAGGACACTTCTGCAGATATTACACCACAATATAGAGCAATACAAAAACCTTATCTAAAATATTGTGTATCTCGCAGGATACTAGCTTTCTAGATACTAATGACAATACAACAAATCTTAGTACTAGGAGTGCAGTAAATACAAGTGTGCACGGAGCGCGTGAGGGGGGGGGGTTTGTGATCCACCAGGAGGAGGTAGGGGAGACACGGAGAGTGACTTAAAACGGCGAGGAGGTAGTTATGGTAATATTGAAGGATGCCCGATGTTAGCAAGGGAGTTTAGGTGTTTTCTGTTGGCGAAGATTCTTTGACAAATAACTCTGATTCTTACTTTGACTTTAAGAGCGGGAGCGAGGAATGGAGAGAGTTTTTAGGAATAGCGGGCGGAGGGGGGGAATATCGTTAATACTCGCTTTCCTTGATATTTTGGTGGAAATATGGTTTTCTGTAGGCACCACTTATTCATCACACATCTCCTCGGTATGATATGTAGACTCTCGCTTCACAACGCGTAACAAAGTCGGAATACTCGTAAATACTATTTCACCATATTACTTAGAGACTAGCCAATAGAACTCCAGTAATATTTTAGTCTTTCTCCGGGTTCTAGAGATATGTCTTTAGAAAGATTCGGGGTGGCACTCGCATGTATTTTCACTTTAGGTCTCAACCCACATTCTCGTCCTTTAACTGGATATTGTGTTCTGATTTACCCCAATGGAGATTACATAAAGTTACTGCACAATACTTATTCTAAGAGACAGGGAGTCACACTTAACCTACTTCACGATTGTTACAGGGTCACTCGTATTTCCTCATGGAGAGAAACAAGGACACGTCATCGGCGATCCGGTCGGACTGAGGGCGTCGTCCGGGCGGGGCGAGCCGGGAGGGCACGGGGCGGCTCGCGAGGGCGTCCTCTCGCGTCCGGGAGTTTCCGGACTGGGCTCTGGCGTAAGGCCCGTAGGACTGGGGCCGAAGAGGTCTAGGAACCTCTGGGTCAGGTCCCGGCGTCGCGGGGGCGTGGTGAGGTCTCGCCCGGGTGTCCTAGGGCGGGCCGGAAGAGGCGAGAGACTGCTGTCTCCCACGACCAGGGGCGCCGTCAGGGGAGGGCTGCGGCAGCGGCTGTCACGGGGGCCCGACAGGTGTGTCTGCTCGAAGGCCACGCGTAGGGAACAGAGGCCGGGGGAAACAGGGAGGTCTCTCCGAGATATTCTGGAGCGAGACCCCTGGAGTTCAACCTCCTGTTGTGGAGACGTCCCTCTCCTCACTACACCCTGGGAGCGACCATCGATCATCTCTACCTGGACACTGGGGGAGCGACCATTGACCGTCTCTACCCGAATATTGTGGGAGCGACCATTGATCGTCTCGACCGGAGTGCTGAGGGAGCGACCATTGATCGTCTCTACCTGGGCTTTGGGGGAGCGACCGTTGATCATCTCTACCTGAGCTTTGGGGGAGCGACCATTGATCGTCTCAACCGGAGGGCTAAGGGAGCGACCATTGATTGTCTCTACCTGAGCTTTGGGGGAGCGACCATTGATCGTCTCTACCTGGATTTTGGGGGAGCGACCATTGATCGTCTCTACCCGAGCACTGTGGGAGCGACCGTTGATCGTCTCAACCGGAGGGCCAAGGGAGCGACCATTGATCGTCTCTACCTGGGTGTTATGGGAGCGACCATTGATCGTCTCTACTGGGGTTTTAAGGGAGCGACCATTGATCGTCTCTACCTGGATGTTGTGGGAGCGACCATAGATCGTCTCTACCTGTTCACTGTGGGAGTGACCATAGATCGTCTCTACCTGTTCACTGTGGGAGCGACCATAGATCGTCTCTACCAGAGGGGCGCTGCCTGGAGTATTGTTTCTGACTCCACCCCTAGCTAACTCAGTGATTCCGCCACGCGAAGGTAGTGTCTTTCGCCTACGGTGGCGGCGGCGTGGTGGTTGAATGTCACAGGGGCGCACGGCCCGGGCTGACATGCGTCGTTGTTGCCCGGAGTGGTGGTGGCTAGTGGCGGCTACCCCGTGGGGTCCGAGTGGGGGTGTCGGCATTCTCGTGGGCGAACTCCATTGTTTCTGGTTTGCCCTGTTGTCGAGGATACTATGGTATTCTCTGGGATATTCTGGAGTACCGTATGTGTGTCTGTTAAAGCCACGCATTTCACCACCGTGTTCTTGAAAAAGTCACGTCCCTGTGGCTGGAGGTGGAACGCTAGAGTGTTGGGGGTGGTGTAAACGGGCTGGAGGTGTCGGAGTGTGTTCTGCCAGGCGACAGTGTAGGAATTTTCCTCCTGTGCTTGGTCATAGGTGAGGAAGAGGGTGGAAGGGGCGGTGGTGGACTGGAGGATATTTAACAGGTGGTGTGGCCCGCGGAGTCGGTGGTTCTTGGTAAGGGTAGGGGCCCATACGGCCCGCTTAATTCTCATGTTGCTTGGTGTGGCTGTCGGTGTGGTTGGAGGTTGAATGCTGGATAGAGTGGGTGAAGGCCGGGTTTTGTGTCGCGGTAATGCGGCGTTGAGTCTCTGGGGAGTACAGGTAGGAGGGATTTGGGCCTGATGTAGCTGGACGGTGTGTGTGTATCGGGTGGGTGGGCATAAGAGTCAGCCGGAGGGGGTGGTGGTGGTGGTTCTGAGGGTGGGTGTGGGTGGAGAAGCAGGCATGCGGGGTGGGCGGGGTTGGTTAGCGCGGGCCGTCGCGCGCGTTGGGGACGCGGAAGAAGGTGAGAACGTCGGAGTGGGCGTGCGTAGGTGTGGAGGGGAGAGGGCGGTGGTAGTGGGTTGTCCTGCGGGGGTGGCGGGGTGGGCGGGGCACGTGGGCTTGGGTGGAAAGGGTGAGGCGGCAGAGGGAAGGGGTGAGGGTGAGCGAGGCGTGGCGGGTGAGATGTCAGGTGTGGTGCAGGGGGTGGTGGAGGCGGTGGAGGCTGAGGTGGTAGGGGAGGTGGAGGGGGATGGCGAGGAGGAACCATCGCACTCGTATGTGGAAGTGACAGGCGGTGCGGGAGCAGGGGGGGGTTGGGGTTGTGAGGTCGGTAGTGGTGGTGAGGCGGCAGGAGAGTTGGCTTGGAGGGTAGGTGGCGAGGAGGGAGTGCGATCTTGTGGTGCCATCCCGGTGTTTGGTGGTGGAGTGGTCTGGGCGGTAGCAGGGCTCTGTGCTAGTGGTGTGGGGTGGGCGGTGGGTACGAAGCTAGGGGATGGTGCGGGTGTGGGGGCGATGGCGGACGGTGTGCGGTGCTGAACCCGTGGTGGCCTGGCAGGGGCTGTGGAGTGGGATGTGGCAGGTAGGGTGCGCCGTCGGAGCCGAGGAAAGGTGGGGTGAAGTGTAGGGGGAGAGAGAGACGGTGGTGGTGGGGAGGTGCGGTCTCGCGGGGTTGTTTGAATGCTCGGGGATGAGGAGGAGGGTGTGATAGGGAAGGTGAATGAGTTAACTTTGTGGGCGGGGAAAGCGAACGGTGGTGAAGTGATGGCGGTGGGTGGCGCGGGGTGGGAGGTGGAAGGCAGTAGACGGGGGGAGGTGGTTTTAGGAAGTAGGTTAGGGGAAGATGTGGAGAGGGTCCTAGGAGGCCTGTGAAGAGGGAGGCCGGTTTTGTGTTGCAGGAGTATAGTGGTGTGTGGGGTGGGAAGGTTAGAACTAGGGGCAGGAATAGGGGAAGGTAAAACAGAAGAGATAGTGAGAGGGGGGGAAAAGGAAAGATAACGTTCTCCCCTGTCGTAGACTGGGGGAGAGGTGAGGTGGCCCCCGCCATTACGGTGGGATGCGGGGGCAGGGGGGCGCTTTTTGTTTTTCCCCTTTTGTTTTTTCTTCCCCTGGGGCTTAGGGGAATTTGTGTAAGGTGGGGAGGTTTGTAAGCGCCCTCGTGTCATTTGGCTGCACTGGGCAGCTTCTAGCTGCTCACGGATGTCGTGGATCGGACATCCGTGGTAGCACGGAGAAAATTCCCACGGGTTGATGGTGATGAGGTCAACGGGGAATTGATTTATTTCGCCGATGCTTTGAGGGGTGGCATGGACGGCTAAAAGGCGCCTCATTAAACTGATATCTCCATCCATGTCTCCTGTTGGATCATGGATAGTGAAGTGTTGTCTTACAACACTTGGGAGTACTCTGAGCAGAGTATTAAATGTGTGTTGATCCCGGGTTTCTTCATCTGCCTCCGGGTAGGCAGCAGTAACCAGGCGTCTTGCCTGTAACAGGGTATTATCTAAATCCCCGTCATAAGTAAAGCTATCCAATTTGGATAGAGCCACCACTTTCCCTAGTGATGGGGTGATGGCTTGGACCGCGAACTTGGTAAAGTTCTGCCAGGTGAGTTCTGGGACAATTTTTGGCGCAATATTCGCTGCGGCTTTACCCAGTAGTGGTAGTGTGACTACAATTTTTTGTTGGTCATTATCGAAGCCAATATCTAGTAAGGGTTTAACTATTGCAAGATATGTGTATATGTCATACTGGTCAGGGTCAAACTTGGGTAACTGAACATGCGGTTTAGTTGCCATTTTCCCAAATATTTCCTGTTTACCTCTCTTCTACGCTCGGATCTAGAACCACCGCTGGCCACCAGTGTAATGCTGGGTAGAATTAGGCTCGACTTCTCGTACCTATTTCACCCAACGTGGAGCGGGGTCCTCTTTCGAGACCGGAGCTAGTGCAATAAAGAGAGGTAGGACATAAAAACCTTTGGCAACACCATACACGTATATTACCACAGTCAGACACAGGACACTTCTGCAGATATTACACCACAATATAGAGCAATACAAAAACCTTATCTAAAATATTGTGTATCTCGCAGGATACTAGCTTTCTAGATACTAATGACAATACAACAAATCTTAGTACTAGGAGTGCAGTAAATACAAGTGTGCACGGAGCGCGTGAGGGGGGGGGGTTTGTGATCCACCAGGAGGAGGTAGGGGAGACACGGAGAGTGACTTAAAACGGCGAGGAGGTAGTTATGGTAATATTGAAGGATGCCCGATGTTAGCAAGGGAGTTTAGGTGTTTTCTGTTGGTGAAGATTCTTTGACAAATAACTCTGATTCTTACTTTGACTTTAAGAGCGGGAGCGAGGAATGGAGAGAGTTTTTAGGAATAGCGGGCGGAGGGGGGGAATATCGTTAATACTCGCTTTCCTTGATATTTTGGTGGAAATATGGTTTTCTGTAGGCACCACTTATTCGTCACACATCTCCTCGGTATGATATGTAGACTCTCGCTTCACAACGCGTAACAAAGTCGGAATACTCGTAAATACTATTTCACCATATTACTTAGAGACTAGCCAATAGAACTCCAGTAATATTTTAGTCTTTCTCCGGGTTCTAGAGATATGTCTTTAGAAAGATTCGGGGTGGCACTCGCATGTATTTTCACTTTAGGTCTCAACCCACATTCTCGTCCTTTAACTGGATATTGTGTTCTGATTTACCCCAATGGAGATTACATAAAGTTACTGCACAATACTTATTCTAAGAGACAGGGAGTCACACTTAACCTACTTCACGATTGTTACAGGGTCACTCGTATTTCCTCATGGAGAGAAACAAGGACACGTCATCGGCGATCCGGTCGGACTGAGGGCGTCGTCCGGGCGGGGCGAGCCGGGAGGGCACGGGGTGGCTCGCGAGGGCGTCCTCTCGCGTCCGGGGGTTTCCGGACTGGGCTCTGGCGTAAGGCCCGTAGGACTGGGGCCGAAGAGGTCTAGGAACCTCTGGGTCAGGTCCCGGCGTCGCGGGGGCGTGGTGAGGTCTCGCCCGGGTGTCCTAGGGCGGGCCGGAAGAGGCGACAGACTGCGGTCTCCCACGACCAGGGGCGCCGTCAGGGGAGGGCTGCGGCAGCGGCTGTCACGGGGGCCCGACAGGTGTGTCTGCTCGAAGGCCTCGCGTAGGGAACAGAGGCCGGGGGAAACAGGGAGGTCTCTCCGAGATATTCTGGAGCGAGACCCCTGGAGTTCAACCTCCTGTTGTGGAGACGTCCCTCTCCTCACTACACCCTGGAAGCGACCATCGATCATCTCTACCTGGACACTGGGGGAGCGACCATTGATCGTCTCTACCCGAATATTGTGGGAGCGACCATTGATCGTCTCGACCGGAGTGCTGAGGGAGCGACCGTTGATCGTCTCTACCTGAGCTTTGGGGGAGCGACCGTTGATCGTCTCTACCTGGATTTTGGAGAAGCGACCGTTGATCGTCTCTACCCGAGCACTGTGGGAGCGACCATTGGTCGTCTCTACCCGAGCACTGTGGGAGCGACCATTGGTCGTCTCTACCGGAGGGCCAAGGGAGCGACCATTGATCGTCTCTACCTGGGCTTTCGGGGAGCGACCATTGATCGTCTCTACCTGGGCTTTGGGGGAGCGACCGTTGATCGTCTCTACCTGAGCTTTGGGGGAGCGACCATTGATCGTCTCGACCGGAGGGCTAAGGGAGCGACCATTGATCGTCTCGACCGGAGGGCTAAGGGAGCGACCATTGATCGTCTCTACCTGAGCTTTGGGGGAGCGACCGTTGATCGTCTCTACCTGGATTTTGGGGGAGCGACCATTGATCGTCTCTACCCGAGCACTGTGGGAGCGACCGTTGATCGTCTCAACCGGAGGGCCAAGGGAGCGACCATTGATCGTCTCTACCTGGGTGTTATGGGAGCGACCATTGATCGTCTCTACTGGGGTTTTAAGGGAGCGACCATTGATCGTCTCTACCTGGATGTTGTGGGAGCGACCATAGATCGTCTCTACCTGTTCACTGTGGGAGCGACCATAGATCGTCTCTACCTGTTCACTGTGGGAGCGACCATAGATCGTCTATACCAGAGGGGCGCTGCCTGGAGTATTGTTTCTGACTCCACCCCTAGCTAACTCAGTGATTCCGCCACGCGAAGGTAGTCTTTCGCCTACGGTGGCTGCGGCGTGGTGGTTGAATGTCACAGGGGCGCACGGCCCGGGCTGACATGCGTCGTTGTTGCCCGGAGTGGTGGTGGCTAGTGGCGGCTACCCCGTGGGGTCCGAGTGGGGGTGTCGGCATTCTCTTGGGTGACTCCGTTGTTTCTGGTTTGCCCTGTTGTCGGGGATACTATGGTATTCTCCGGGATATTCTGGAGTACCGTATGTGTGTCAGTTAAAGCCACGCATTTCACCACCGTGTTCTTGAAAAAAGTCACGTCCCTGTGGCTGGAGGTGGAACGCTAGAGTGTTGGGGGTGGTGTAAACGGGCTGGAGGTGTCGGAGTGTGTTCTGCCAGGCGACAGTGTAGGAATTTTCCTCCTGTGCTTGGTCATAGGTGAGGAAGAGGGTGGAAGGGGCGGTGGTGGACTGGAGGATATTTAACAGGTGGTGTGGCCCGCGGAGTCGGTGGTTCTTGGTAAGGGTAGGGGCCCATACGGCCCGCTTAATTCTCATGTTGCTTGGTGTGGTTGGAGGTTGAATGCTGGATAGAGTGGGTGAAGGCCGGGTTTTGTGTCGCGGTAATGCGGCGTTGAGTCTCTGGGAAGTACAGGTAGGAGGGATTTGGGCCTGATGTAGCTGGACGTTGTGTGTGTATCGGGTGGGTGGGCATAAGAGTCAGAAGGAGGGGGTGGTGGTGGTGGTTCTGAGGGTGGGTGTGGGTGGGGAAGCAGGCGTGCGGGGTGGGCGGGGTTGGTTAGCGCGGGCCGTCGCGCGCGTTGGGGACGCGGAAGAAGGTGAGAACGTCGGAGTGGGCGTGCGTAAGTGTGGAGGGGAGAGGGCGGTGGTAGTGGGTGGTCGTGCGGGGGTGGGGGGGGGGGGCGGGGGCCACGTGGGCTTGGGTGGAAAGGGTGAGGCGACTGGAGGGAAGGGGTGAGGGTGAGCGAGGCGTGGCGGGTGAGATGTCAGGTGTGGTGCAGGGGGTGGTGGAGGCGGTGGAGGCTGAGGTGGTAGGAGAGGTGGAGGGGGATGGCGAGGAGGAACCATCGCACTCGTATGTGGAAGTGACAGGCGGTGCGGGAGCAGGGGGGGGGTTGGGGTTGTGAGGTCGGTAGTGGTGGTGAGGCGGCAGGAGAGTTGGCTTAGAGGGTAGGTGGCGAGGAGGGAGTGCGATCTTGTGGTGCCATCCCGGTGTTTGGTGGTGGAGTGGTCTGGGCGGTAGCAGGGCTCTGTGCTAGTGGTGTGGGGTGGGCGGTGGGTACGAAGCTAGGGGATGGTGCGGGTGTGGGGGCGATGGCGGACGGTGTGCGGTGCTGAACCCGTGGTGGCCTGGCAGGGGCTGTGGAGTGGGATGTGGCAGGTAGGGTGCGCCGTCGGAGCCGAGGAAAGGTGGGGTGAAGTGTAGGGGGAGAGAGAGACGGTGGTGGTGGGGAGGTGCGGTCTCGCGGGGTTGTTTGAATGCTTGGGGATGAGGAGGAGGGTGTGATAGGGAAGGTGAATGAGTTAACTTTGTGGGCGGGGAAAGCGAACGGTGGTGAAGTGATGGCGGTGGTTGGCGCGGGGTGGGAGGTGGAAGGCAGTAGACGGGGGGAGGTGGTTTTAGGAAGTAGGTTAGGGGAAGATGTGGAGAGGGTCCTAGGAGGCCTGTGAAGAGGGAGGCCGGTTTTGTGTTGCAGGAGTATAGTGGTGTGTGGGGTGGGAAGGTTAGAACTAGGGGCAGGAATAGGGGAAGGTAAAACAGAAGAGATAGTGAGAGGGGGGGAAAAGGAAAGATAACGTTCTCCCCTGTCGTAGACTGGGGGAGAGGTGAGGTGGCCCTCGCCATTACGGTGGGATGCGGGGGCAGGGGGGCGCTTTTTGTTTTTCCCCTTTTGTTTTTTCTTCCCCTGGGGCTTAGGGGAATTTGTGTAAGGTGGGGAGGTTTGTAAGCGCCCTCGTGTCATTTGGCTGCACTGGGCAGCTTCTAGCTGCTCACGGATGTCGTGGATCGGACATCCGTGGTAGCACGGAGAAAATTCCCACGGGTTGATGGTGATGAGGTCAACGGGGAATTGATTTATTTCGCCGATGCTTTGAGGGGTGGCATGGATGGCTAACAGGCGCCTCATTAAACTGATATCTCTATCCATGTCTCCTGTTGGATCATGGATAGTGAAGTGTTGTCTTACAACACTTGGGAGTACTCTGAGCAGAGTATTAAATGTGTGTTGATCCCGGGTTTCTTCATCTGCCTCCGGGTAGGCAGCAGTAACCAGGCGTCTTGCCTGTAACAGGGTATTATCTAAATCCCCGTCATAAGTAAAGCTATCCAATTTGGATAGAGCCACCACTTTCCCTAGTGATGGGGTGATGGCTTGGACCGCGAACTTGGTAAAGTTCTGCCAGGTGAGTTCTGGGACAATTTTTGGCGCAATATTCGCTGCGGCTTTACCCAGTAGTGGTAGTGTGACTACAATTTTTTGTTGGTCATTATCGAAGCCAATATCTAGTAAGGGTTTAACTATTGCAAGATATGTGTATATGTCATACTGGTCAGGGTCAAACTTGGGTGACTGAACATGCGGTTTAGTTGCCATTTTCCCAAATATTTCCTGTTTACCTCTCTTCTACGCTCGGATCTAGAACCACCGCTCTCCACCAGTGTAATGCTGGGTAGAATTAGGCTCGACTTCTCATACCTATTTCACCCAACGTGGAGCGGGGTCCTCTTTCGAGACCGGAGCTAGTGCAATAAAGAGAGGTAGGACATAAAAACCTTTGGCAACACCATACACGTATATTACCACAGTCAGACACAGGACACTTCTGCAGATATTACACCACAATATAGAGCAATACAAAAACCTTATCTAAAATATTGTGTAACTTGCAGGATACTAGCTTTCTAGATACTAATGACAATACAACAAATCTTAGTACTAGGAGTGCAGTAAATACAAGTGCGCACGGAGCGCGTGAGGGGGGGGGGGTTTGTGATCCACCAGGAGGAGGTAGGGGAGACACGGAGAGTGACTTAAAACGGCGAGGAGGTAGTTATGGTAATATTGAAGGATGCCCGATGTTAGCAAGGGAGTTTAGGTGTTTTCTGTTGGCGAAGATTCTTTGACAAATAACTCTGATTCTTACTTTGACTTTAAGAGCGGGAGCGAGGAATGGAGAGAGTTTTTAGGAATAGCGGGCGGAGGGGGGGAATATCGTTAATACTCGCTTTCCTTGATATTTTGGTGGAAATATGGTTTCTGTAGGCACCACTTATTCGTCACACATCTCCTCGGTATGATATGTACTGTAGACTCTCGCTTCACAACGCGTAACAAAGTCGGAATACTCGTAAATACTATTTCACCATATTACTTAGAGACTAGCCAATAGAACTCCAGTAATATTTTAGTCTTTCTCAGGGTTCTAGAGATATGTCTTTAGAAAGATTCGGGGTGGCACTCGCATGTATTTTCACTTTAGGTCTCAACCCACATTCTCGTCCTTTAACTGGATATTGTGTTCTGATTTACCCCAATGGAGATTACATAAAGTTACTGCACAATACTTATTCTAAGAGACAGGGAGTCACACTTAACCTACTTCACGATTGTTACAGGGTCACTCGTATTTCCTCATGGAGAGAAACAAGGACACGTCATCGGCGATCCGGTCGGACTGAGGGCGTCGTCCGGGCGGGGCGAGCCGGGAGGACACGGGGCGGCTCGCGAGGGCGTCCTCTCGCGTCCGGGGGTTTCCGGACTGGGCTCCGGCGTAAGGCCCGTAGGACTGGGGCCGAAGAGGTCTAGGAACCTCTGGGTCAGGTCCCGGCGTCGCGGGGGCGTGGTGAGGTCTCGCCCGGGTGTCCTAGGGCAGGCCGGAAGAGGCGACAGACTGCGGTCTCCCACGACCAGGGGCGCCGTCAGGGGAGGGCTGCGGCAGCGGCTGTCACGGGGGCCCGACAGGTGTGTCTGCTCGAAGGCCACGCGTAGGGAACAGAGGCCGGGGGAAACAGGGAGGTCTCTCCGAGATGTTCTGGAGCGAGACCCCTGGAGTTCAACCTCCTGTTGTGGAGACGTCCCTCTCCTCACTACACCCTGGGAGCGACCATCGATCATCTCTACCTGGACACTGGGGGAGCGACCATTGATCGTCTCTACCCGAATATTGTGGGAGCGACCATTGATCGTCTCGACCGGAGTGCTGAGGGAGCGACCGTTGATCGTCTCTACCTGAGCTTTGGGAGCGACCATTGATCGTCTCTACCTGGATTTTGGGAGAGCGACCATTGATCGTCTCTACCCGAGCACTGTGGTAGCGACCATTGGTCGTCTCTACCGGAGGGCCAAGGGAGCGACCATTGATCGTCTCTACCTGGGCTTTGGGGGAGTGACCGTTGATCATCTCTACCTGAGCTTTGGGGGAGCGACCATTGATCGTCTCGACCAGAGGGCTAAGGGAGCGACCATTGATCGTCTCTACCTGGGTGTTATGGGAGCGACCGTTGATCGTCTCTACCTGCCTGTCGCGGGAGCGACCATTGATGGTCTCTACCCGAGCACTGTGGGAACGACCGTTGATCGTCTCAACCGGAGGGCCAAGGGAGCGACCATTGATCGTCTCTACCTGGGTGTTATGGGAGCAACCATTGATCGTCTCTACTGGGGTTTTAAGGGAGCGACCATTGATCGTCTCTACCTGGATGTTGTGGGAGCGACCATAGATCGTCTCTACCTGTTCACTGTGGGAGCGACCATAGATCGTCTCTACCTGTTCACTGTGGGGGCGACCATAGATCGTCTATACCAGAGGGGCGCTGCCTGGAGTATTGTTTCTGACTCCACCCCTAGCTAACTCAGTGATTCCGCCACGCGAAGGTAGTGTCTTTCGCCTACGGTGGCGGCGGCGTGGTGGTTGAATGTCACAGGGGCGCACGGCCCGGGCTGACATGCGTCGTTGTTGCCCGGAGTGGTGCTGGCTAGTGGCGGCTACCCCGTGGGGTCCGAGTGGGGGTGTCGGCATTCTCGTGGGCGAACTCCGTTGTTTCTGGTTTGCCCTGTTGTCGGGGATACTATGGTATTCTCCGGGATATTCTGGAGTACCGTATGCGTGTCTGTTAAAGCCACGCATTTCACCACCGTGTTCTTGAAAAAAGTCACGTCCCTGTGGCTGGAGGTGGAACGCTAGAGTGTTGGGGGTGGTGTAAACGGGCTGGAGGTGTCGGAGTGTGTTCTGCCAGGCGACAGTGTAGGAATTTTCCTCCTGTGCTTGGTCATAGGTGAGGAAGAGGGTGGAAGGGGCGGTGGTGGACTGGAGGATATTTAACAGGTGGTGTGGCCCGCGGAGTCGGTGGTTCTTGGTAAGGGTAGAGGCCCATACGGCCCGCTTAATTCTCATGTTGCTTGGTGTGGCTGTCGGTGTGGTTGGAGGTTGAATGCTGGATAGAGTGGGTGAAGGCCGGGTTTTGTGTCGCGGTAATGCGGCGTTGAGTCTCTGGGGAGTACAGGTAGGAGGGATTTGGGCCTGATGTAGCTGGACGGTGTGTGTGTATCGGGTGGGTGGGCATAAGAGTCAGCCGGAGGGGGTGGTGGTGGTGGTTCTGAGGGTGGGTGTGGGTGGGGAAGCAGGCGTGCGGGGTGGGCGGGGTTGGTTAGCGCGGGCCGTCGCGCGCGTTGGGGACGCGGAAGAAGGTGAGAACGTCGAAGTGGGCGTGCGTAGGTGTGGAGGGGAGAGGGCGGTGGTAGTGGGTTGTCCTGCGGGGGTGGCGGGGTGGGCGGGGCACGTGGGCTTGGGTGGAAAGGGTGAGGCAGCAGAGGGAAGGGGTGAGGGTGAGCGAGGCGTGGCGGGTGAGATGTCAGGTGTGGTGCAGGGGGTGGTGGAGGCGGTGGAGGCTGAGGTGGTAGGGGAGGTGGAGGGGGATGGCGAGGAGGAACCATCGCACTCGTATGTGGAAGTGACAGGCGGTGCGGGAGCAGGGGGGGGTTGGGGTTGTGAGGTCGGTAGTGGTGGTGAGGCGGCAGGAGAGTTGGCTTGGAGGGTAGGTGGCGAGGAGGGAGTGCGATCTTGTGGTGCCATCCCGGTGTTTGGTGGTGGAGTGGTCTGGGCGGTAGCAGGGCTCTGTGCTAGTGGTGTGGGGTGGGCGGTGGGTACGAAGCTAGGGGATGGTGCGGGTGTGGGGGCGATGGCGGACGGTGTGCGGTGCTGAACCCGTGGTGGCCTGGCAGGGGCTGTGGAGTGGGATGTGGCAGGTAGGGTGCGCCGTCGGAGCCGAGGAAAGGTGGGGTGAAGTGTAGGGGGAGAGAGAGACGGTGGTGGTGGGGAGGTGCGGTCTCGCGGGGTTGTTTGAATGCTCGGGGATGAGGAGGAGGGTGTGATAGGGAAGGTGAATGAGTTAACTTTGTGGGCGGGGAAAGCGAACGGTGGTGAAGTGATGGCGGTGGGTGGCGCGGGGTGGGAGGTGGAAGGCAGTAGAGTGGGGGAGGTGGTTTTAGGAAGTAGGTTAGGGGAAGATGTGGAGAGGGTCCTAGGAGGCCTGTGAAGAGGGAGGCCGGTTTTGTGTTGCAGGAGTATAGTGGTGTGTGGGGTGGGAAGGTTAGAACTAGGGGCAGGAATAGGGGAAGGTAAAACAGAAGAGATAGTGAGAGGGGGGGAAAAGGAAAGATAACGTTCTCCCCTGTCGTAGACTGGGGGAGAGGTGAGGTGGCCCCCGCCATTACGGTGGGATGCGGGGGCAGGGGGGCGCTTTTTGTTTTTCCCTTTTGTTTTTTCTTCCCCTGGGGCTTAGGGGAATTTGTGTAAGGTGGGGAGGTTTGTAAGCGCCCTCGTGTCATTTGGCTGCACTGGGCAGCTTCTAGCTGCTCACGGATGTCGTGGATCGGACATCCGTGGTAGCACGGAGAAAATTCCCACGGGTTGATGGTGATGAGGTCAACGGGGAATTGATTTATTTCGCCGATGCTTTGAGGGGTGGCATGGACGGCTAAAAGGCGCCTCATTAAACTGATATCTCTATCCATGTCTCCTGTTGGATCATGGATAGTGAAGTGTTGTCTTACAACACTTGGGAGTACTCTGAGCAGAGTATTAAATGTGTGTTGATCCCGGGTTTCTTCATCTGCCTCCGGGTAGGCAGCAGTAACCAGGCGTCTTGCCTGTAACAGGGTATTATCTAAATCCCCGTCATAAGTAAAGCTATCCAATTTGGATAGAGCCACCACTTTCCCTAGTGATGGGGTGATGGCTTGGACCGCGAACTTGGTAAAGTTCTGCCAGGTGAGTTCTGGGACAATTTTTGGCGCAATATTCGCTGCGGCTTTACCCAGTAGTGGTAGTGTGACTACAATTTTTGTTGGTCATTATCGAAGCCAATATCTAGTAAGGGTTTAACTATTGCAAGATATGTGTATACGTCATACTGGTCAGGGTCAAACTTGGGTAACTGAACATGCGGTTTAGTTGCCATTTTCCCAAATATTTCCTGTTTACCTCTCTTCTACGCTCGGATCTAGAACCACCGCTGGCCACCAGTGTAATGCTGGGTAGAATTAGGCTCGACTTCTCGTACCTATTTCACCCAACGTGGAGCGGGGTCCTCTTTAGAGACCGGAGCTAGTGCAATAAAGAGAGGTAGGACATAAAAACCTTTGGCAACACCATACACGTATATTACCACAGTCAGACACAGGACACTTCTGCAGATATTACACCACAATATAGAGCAATACAAAAACCTTATCTAAAATATTGTGTATCTTGCAGGATAGTAGCTTTCTAGATACTAATGACAATACAACAAATCTTAGTACTAGGAGTGCAGTAAATACAAGTGCGCACGGAGCGCGTGAGGGGGGGGGGTTTGTGATCCACCAGGAGGAGGTAGGGGAGACACGGAGAGTGACTTAAAACGGCGAGGAGGTAGTTATGGTAATATTGAAGGATGCCCGATGTTAGCAAGGGAGTTTAGGTGTTTTCTGTTGGCGAAGATTCTTTGACAAATAACTCTGATTCTTACTTTGACTTTAAGAGCGGGAGCGAGGAATGGAGAGAGTTTTTAGGAATAGCGGGCGGAGGGGGGGAATATCGTTAATACTCGCTTTCCTTGATATTTTGGTGGAAATATGGTTTTCTGTAGGCACCACTTATTCGTCACACATCTCCTCGGTATGATATGTACTGTAGACTCTCGCTTCACAACGCGTAACAAAGTCGGAATACTCGTAAATACTATTTCACCATATTACTTAGAGACTAGCCAATAGAACTCCAGTAATATTTTAGTCTTTCTCAGGGTTCTAGAGATATGTCTTTAGAAAGATTCGGGGTGGCACTCGCATGTATTTTCACTTTAGGTCTCAACCCACATTCTCGTCCTTTAACTGGATATTGTGTTCTGATTTACCCCAATGGAGATTACATAAAGTTACTGCACAATACTTATTCTAAGAGACAGGGAGTCACACTTAACCTACTTCACGATTGTTACAGGGTCACTCGTATTTCCTCATGGAGAGAAACAAGGACACGTCATCGGCGATCCCGGTCGGACTGAGGGCGTCGTCCGGGCGGGGCGAGCCGGGAGGACACGGGGCGGCTCGCGAGGGCGTCCTCTCGCGTCCGGGGGTTTCCGGACTGGGCTCCGGCGTAAGGCCCGTAGGACTGGGGCCGAAGAGGTCTAGGAACCTCTGGGTCAGGTCCCGGCGTCGCGGGGGCGTGGTGAGGTCTCGCCCGGGTGTCCTAGGGCAGGCCGGAAGAGGCGACAGACTGCGGTCTCCCACGACCAGGGGCGCCGTCAGGGGAGGGCTGCGGCAGCGGCTGTCACGGGGGCCCGACAGGTGTGTCTGCTCGAAGGCCACGCGTAGGGAACAGAGGCCGGGGGAAACAGGGAGGTCTCTCCGAGATGTTCTGGAGCGAGACCCCTGGAGTTCAACCTCCTGTTGTGGAGACGTCCCTCTCCTCACTACACCCTGGGAGCGACCATCGATCATCTCTACCTGGACACTGGGGGAGCGACCATTGATCGTCTCTACCCGAATATTGTGGGAGCGACCATTGATCGTCTCGACCGGAGTGCTGAGGGAGCGACCGTTGATCGTCTCTACCTGAGCTTTGGGGGAGCGACCATTGATCGTCTCTACCTGGATTTTGGGAGAGCGACCATTGATCGTCTCTACCCGAGCACTGTGGTAGCGACCATTGGTCGTCTCTACCGGAGGGCCAAGGGAGCGACCATTGATCGTCTCTACCTGGGCTTTGGGGGAGTGACCGTTGATCATCTCTACCTGAGCTTTGGGGGAGCGACCATTGATCGTCTCGACCAGAGGGCTAAGGGAGCGACCATTGATCGTCTCTACCTGGGTGTTATGGGAGCGACCGTTGATCGTCTCTACCTGGATTTTGGGGGAGCGACCATTGATTGTCTCTACCCGAGCACTGTGGGAACGACCGTTGATCGTCTCAACCGGAGGGCCAAGGGAGCGACCATTGATCGTCTCTACCTGGGTGTTATGGGAGCAACCATTGATCGTCTCTACTGGGGTTTTAAGGGAGCGACCATTGATCGTCTCTACCTGGATGTTGTGGGAGCGACCATAGATCGTCTCTACCTGTTCACTGTGGGAGCGACCATAGATCGTCTCTACCTGTTCACTGTGGGGGCGACCATAGATCGTCTATACCAGAGGGGCGCTGCCTGGAGTATTGTTTCTGACTCCACCCCTAGCTAACTCAGTGATTCCGCCACGCGAAGGTAGTGTCTTTCGCCTACGGTGGCGGCGGCGTGGTGGTTGAATGTCACAGGGGCGCACGGCCCGGGCTGACATGCGTCGTTGTTGCCCGGAGTGGTGCTGGCTAGTGGCGGCTACCCCGTGGGGTCCGAGTGGGGGTGTCGGCATTCTCGTGGGCGAACTCCGTTGTTTCTGGTTTGCCCTGTTGTCGGGGATACTATGGTATTCTCCGGGATATTCTGGAGTACCGTATGTGTGTCTGTTAAAGCCACGCATTTCACCACCGTGTTCTTGAAAAAAGTCACGTCCCTGTGGCTGGAGGTGGAACGCTAGAGTGTTGGGGGTGGTGTAAACGGGCTGGAGGTGTCGGAGTGTGTTCTGCCAGGCGACAGTGTAGGAATTTTCCTCCTGTGCTTGGTCATAGGTGAGGAAGAGGGTGGAAAGGGGCGGTGGTGGACTGGAGGATATTTAACAGGTGGTGTGGCCCGCGGAGTCGGTGGTTCTTGGTAAGGGTAGAGGCCCATACGGCCCGCTTAATTCTCATGTTGCTTGGTGTGGCTGTCGGTGTGGTTGGAGGTTGAATGCTGGATAGAGTGGGTGAAGGCCGGGTTTTGTGTCGCGGTAATGCGGCGTTGAGTCTCTGGGGAGTACAGGTAGGAGGGATTTGGGCCTGATGTAGCTGGACGGTGTGTGTGTATCGGGTGGGTGGGCATAAGAGTCAGCCGGAGGGGGTGGTGGTGGTGGTTCTGAGGGTGGGTGTGGGTGGGGAAGCAGGCGTGCGGGGTGGGCGGGGTTGGTTAGCGCGGGCCGTCGCGCGCGTTGGGGACGCGGAAGAAGGTGAGAACGTCGAAGTGGGCGTGCGTAGGTGTGGAGGGGAGAGGGCGGTGGTAGTGGGTTGTCCTGCGGGGGTGGCGGGGTGGGCGGGGCACGTGGGCTTGGGTGGAAAGGGTGAGGCGGCAGAGGGAAGGGGTGAGGGTGAGCGAGGCGTGGCGGGTGAGATGTCAGGTGTGGTGCAGGGGGTGGTGGAGGCGGTGGAGGCTGAGGTGGTAGGGGAGGTGGAGGGGGATGGCGAGGAGGAACCATCGCACTCGTATGTGGAAGTGACAGGCGGTGCGGGAGCAGGGGGGGGTTGGGGTTGTGAGGTCGGTAGTGGTGGTGAGGCGGCAGGAGAGTTGGCTTGGAGGGTAGGTGGCGAGGAGGGAGTGCGATCTTGTGGTGCCATCCCGGTGTTTGGTGGTGGAGTGGTCTGGGCGGTAGCAGGGCTCTGTGCTAGTGGTGTGGGGTGGGCGGTGGGTACGAAGCTAGGGGATGGTGCGGGTGTGGGGGCGATGGCGGACGGTGTGCGGTGCTGAACCCGTGGTGGCCTGGCAGGGGCTGTGGAGTGGGATGTGGCAGGTAGGGTGCGCCGTCGGAGCCGAGGAAAGGTGGGGTGAAGTGTAGGGGGAGAGACGGTGGTGGTGGGGAGGTGCGGTCTCGCGGGGTTGTTTGAATGCTCGGGGATGAGGAGGAGGGTGTGATAGGGAAGGTGAATGAGTTAACTTTGTGGGCGGGGAAAGCGAACGGTGGTGAAGTGATGGCGGTGGGTGGCGCGGGGTGGGAGGTGGAAGGCAGTAGACGGGGGGAGGTGGTTTTAGGAAGTAGGTTAGGGGAAGATGTGGAGAGGGTCCTAGGAGGCCTGTGAAGAGGGAGGCCGGTTTTGTGTTGCAGGAGTATAGTGGTGTGTGGGGTGGGAAGGTTAGAACTAGGGGCAGGAATAGGGGAAGGTAAAACAGAAGAGATAGTGAGAGGGGGAAAAGGAAAGATAACGTTCTCCCCTGTCGTAGACTGGGGAAGAGGTGAGGTGGCCCCCGCCATTACGGTGGGATGCGGGGGCAGGGGGGGCGCTTTTTGTTTTTCCCTTTTTATTCCCCTGGGGCTTAGGGGAATTTGTGTAAGGTGGGGAGGTTTGTAAGCGCCCTCGTGTCATTTGGCTGCACTGGGCAGCTTCTAGCTGCTCACGGATGTCGTGGATCGGACATCCGTGGTAGCACGGAGAAAATTCCCACGGGTTGATGGTGATGAGGTCAACGGGGAATTGATTTATTTCGCCGATGCTTTGAGGGGTGGCATGGACGGCTAAAAGGCGCCTCATTAAACTGATATCTCTATCCATGTCTCCTGTTGGATCATGGATAGTGAAGTGTTGTCTTACAACACTTGGGAGTACTCTGAGCAGAGTATTAAATGTGTGTTGATCCCGGGTTTCTTCATCTGCCTCCGGGTAGGCAGCAGTAACCAGGCGTCTTGCCTGTAACAGGGTATTATCTAAATCCCCGTCATAAGTAAAGCTATCCAATTTGGATAGAGCCACCACTTTCCCTAGTGATGGGGTGATGGCTTGGACCGCGAACTTGGTAAAGTTCTGCCAGGTGAGTTCTGGGACAATTTTTGGCGCAATATTCGCTGCGGCTTTACCCAGTAGTGGTAGTGTGACTACAATTTTTTGTTGGTCATTATCGAAGCCAATATCTAGTAAGGGTTTAACTATTGCAAGATATGTGTATACGTCATACTGGTCAGGGTCAAACTTGGGTAACTGAACATGCGGTTTAGTTGCCATTTTCCCAAATATTTCCTGTTTACCTCTCTTCTACGCTCGGATCTAGAACCACCGCTGGCCACCAGTGTAATGCTGGGTAGAATTAGGCTCGACTTCTCGTACCTATTTCACCCAACGTGGAGCGGGGTCCTCTTTAGAGACCGGAGCTAGTGCAATAAAGAGAGGTAGGACATAAAAACCTTTGGCAACACCATACACGTATATTACCACAGTCAGACACAGGACACTTCTGCAGATATTACACCACAATATAGAGCAATACAAAAACCTTATCTAAAATATTGTGTATCTTGCAGGATACTAGCTTTCTAGATACTAATGACAATACAACAAATCTTAGTACTAGGAGTGCAGTAAATACAAGTGCGCACGGAGCGCGTGAGGGGGGGGGGGGGTTTGTGATCCACCAGGAGGAGGTAGGGGAGACACGGAGAGTGACTTAAAACGGCGAGGAGGTAGTTATGGTAATATTGAAGGATGCCCGATGTTAGCAAGGGAGTTTAGGTGTTTTCTGTTGGCGAAGATTCTTTGACAAATAACTCTGATTCTTACTTTGACTTTAAGAGCGGGAGCGAGGAATGGAGAGAGTTTTTAGGAATAGCGGGCGGAGGGGGGGAATATCGTTAATACTCGCTTTCCTTGATATTTTGGTGGAAATATGGTTTTCTGTAGGCACCACTTATTCGTCACACATCTCCTCGGTATGATATGTACTGTAGACTCTCGCTTCACAACGCGTAACAAAGTCGGAATACTCGTAAATACTATTTCACCATATTACTTAGAGACTAGCCAATAGAACTCCAGTAATATTTTAGTCTTTCTCCGGGTTCTAGAGATATGTCTTTAGAAAGATTCGGGGTGGCACTCGCATGTATTTTCACTTTAGGTCTCAACCCACATTCTCGTCCTTTAACTGGATATTGTGTTCTGATTTACCCCAATGGAGATTACATAAAGTTACTGCACAATACTTATTCTAAGAGACAGGGAGTCACACTTAACCTACTTCACGATTGTTACAGGGTCACTCGTATTTCCTCATGGAGAGAAACAAGGACACGTCATCGGTGATCCGGTCGGACTGAGGGCGTCATCCGGGCGGGGCGAGCCGGGAGGGCACGGGGCGGCTCGCGAGGGCGTCCTCTCGCGTCCGGGGGTTTCCAGACTGGGCTCCGGCGTAAGGCCCGTAGGACTGGGGCCGAAGAGGTCTAGGAACCTCTGGGTCAGGTCCCGGCGTCGCGGGGGCGTGGTGAGGTCTCGCCCGGGTGTCCTAGGGCGGGCCGGAAGAGGCGACAGACTGCGGTCTCCCACGATCAGGGGCGCCGTTAGGGGAGGGCTGCGGCAGCGGCTGTCACGGGGGCCCGACAGGTGTGTCTGCTCGAAGGCCACGCGTAGGGAACAGAGGCCGGGGGAAACAGGGAGGTCTCTCCGAGATATTCTGGAGCGAGACCCCTGGAGTTCAACCTCCGGTTGTGGAGACGTCCCTCTCCTCACTACACCCTGGGAGCGACCATCGATTGTCTCTACCTGGACACTGGGGGAGCGACCATTGATCGTCTCTATCCGAATATTGTGGGAGCGACCATTGATCGTCTTGACCGGAGTGCTGAGGGAGCGACCGTTGATCATCTCTACCTGAGCTTTGGGGGAGCGACCATTGATCGTCTCTACCTGGATTTTGGGGGAGCAACCATTGATCGTCTCTACCCGAGCACTGTGGGAGCAACCATTGGTCGTCTCTACCGGAGGGCCAAGGGAGCGACCATTGATCGTCTCTACCTGGGCTTTGGGGGAGCGACCGTTGATCGTCTCTACCTGAGCTTTGGGGGAGCGACCATTGATCGTCTCGACCGGAGGGCTAAGGGAGCGACCATTGATTGTCTCTACCTGAGCTTTGGGGGAGCGACCGTTGATCGTCTCTACCTGGATTTTGGGGGAGCGACCATTGATTGTCTCTACCCGAGCACTGTGGGAGCGACCGTTGATCATCTCAACCGGAGGGCCAAGGGAGTGACCATTGATCGTCTCTACCTGGGTGTTATGGGAGCGACCATTGATCGTCTCTACTGGGGTTTTAAGGGAGCGACCATTGATCGTCTCTACCTGGATGTTGTGGGAGCGACCATAGATCGTCTCTACCTGTTCACTGTGGGAGCGACCATAGATCGTCTCTACCTGTTCACTGTGGGAGCGACCATAGATCGTCTATACGAGAGGGGCGCTGCCTGGAGTATTGTTTCTGACTCCACCCCTAGCTAACTCAGTGATTCCGCCACGCGAAGGTAGTGTCTTTCGCCTACGGTGGCGGCGGCGTGGTGGTTGAATGTCACAGGGGCGCACGGCCCGGGCTGACATGCGTCGTCGTTGCCCGGAGTGGTGGTGGCTAGTGGCGGCTACCCCGTGGGGTCCGAGTGGGGGTGTCGGCATTCTCGTGGGCGAACTCCGTTGTTTCTGGTTCGCCCTGTTGTCGGGGATACTATGGTATTCTCCGGGATATTCTGGAGTATCGTATGTGTGTCTGTTAAAGCCACGCATTTCACTTATAATGCCTATATTACCATTTGAAAACCAATATACTCTCGTACTACATTTAAATTCGTACCAAAATAAATAAATACCGTTTATGAGTGGTGTGGAATAGTTATCCTTCCATAGAACTCGTTCTCTATGCAGTCAGCCTGATAGAAAACCCTATTAGGTAAGGAGGTACTCCTACCTGGATTGAGTATTTTAACCCGTCACGTCCCGAGCCTTTCCGCACCTATGACATCCCCCAGTCCCGAGCCTTTTTGGAAAAAAATTTTTTCTTCTAAAACTTCCGCTTAGGTCGAGAAACGATGGAAAATCATGAAGAAAGTGGTCTCTGCGGTCTATAAGTGGTCTATACAGGTGCGGTTTCCCCCCGCAGGTATCATATTCTGTAATGGGCTGGATATGCGTTAACGTTTTCTATGGTAAGGAATAATGGGACAAACAACACACAACACCTCTACATTTACTGAATTTGAACTAATAAACAATAACAGTAACAATATAATGGATTTCAGACACATATATAGGAAAAATAAGCATTGTACCATCGCGCGAGCATAGCGAGTTAGGTCCGAGTCGTAACATGCTATATGCTAATTTTCTGGTATGAGTCAACCTATCATTTTTTCTACTTGTATACTTATGTTTCAATGACAATTTACCAATTACAACTGTTTGTAAGTGATTTCAGATGTTTTCATACATTATGATGACATGCAGCATAAGTTTAGCGCACATCAGCTTACTAAGTGCACTCACTATGACTCGTATTTCAACATACCAAATTGTTTTATCACTTTCCAATTATTTTCCCATTTACATAGAACCTTTCCCCCACCACTGTGAAGGTTTTCAAATATTTTCATTCATTACGAGGGCATTTAGCGATATGCTAGCGCCTATTCACGTAGCAACCACGATCTCAAACACTCGTGTTTCATCATCTACTTTATTTATTCACTCCAATTATAATTTCCCACTTACATTACACACGTTTACACCCCTCCAATGCACTGTACATACTTACTGCCATTATTTATTCAAGTGAGCGTGAGAATATCGCTTGAAAATACCCTCGCAAGGAATGTTACGTCATACATAATACTCACACACTTATATACTAATTCACTCACACACTTATATACTAATTATTCACTTTATCACTTGCTGACTTTTATTTTGACTAATACGTGCCTTATTCATTCGACTAAGCGTCAGGAAATCTTATCTTTATAGACACGCTATGAATATTTGACTTAGAATATACATCATCATATACAATAATTTGAACTTATATTATACCCGTAAGAATGTCACATAATAAAAAATATATAATAAGGGGCCGTATTTATTGCACTGAGCGACAGAATATCGCATCAAACAACCCTCTCTATGTAAGTTTCAACTTAGGGCAGATTTATATACTTACACCCAATGTTTTCACTTATGTTCTACCCGTAGGCACTTTATACTAATATTTGGCGATCCACATGACTGATATTTTCACAGAGCGTCTGTCTGTCGCATTTACCTCATAATTTCAGCGTCCTTTCGCATTCACACCATGCTAAAATTGCAGCAACGTGTGATATTCACTAAAACATGGGTGAATACACAGACCCACGTCACACTGCACGCATTCATAGCGGGTGTCCTTCCTCTGTGTCGTGAGTCTCACCTGGGAATTACTGCACACGTGACACCTGCGCTGGGGCCTAGGTCTGTTGAGCTGGGGAGGGATAGGAGTGGGGAAATGGCGGCCGGATATTCTCTGGGGAGTCTGGGTAATAGGGGCAGTGCTGGGGCGCTGTTGGGGCCTTTCAACAGCATACTTAGCAAAGATTTCTCGTGTGAGCTCCCTCACAAACCCTTCAAAGGTTTCCTGAACTCCTGTGGTCATGGCGTGAAGGTGGTGGCAATTCAGAGCAGTGATATCTAGCAAGTGAAAGAACAGTTTTTTATACCACTTCATCGTGGTCCTGGCACACTCTACCGTCGATATCATGGAGTCAGACTGGTCCACGAGGCGCATGTTTATATTGTAATCCATTACACACTCAGGTTTCCAAACCGACGCCTGCTCTCGGTATGGTAATCAACAGAATCAGTACGGTGCATCAAGGGGCGGTGAACCGTGGACAAGAGGCTTACTTCTCTGTTGTGGTTCCACATTGTTGCAAGGATGTTGTTTGCTTTGAAGAAGACAACCTCACTCCTTGCAAGTTTCCGCCCTACCTTGACCATGTGACGCCGGTTCACCTTTACAGTTCCACAGACTCCTGTTTCATGTCTGTGAAGATAACGAGCGAGAAGAGGGCTAGTGTACCAGTTGTCGAGGTAGAGAACGTGACCACGATGAAGGTAGTCTTGTATCATCGTCTTTACCACTGCTCCCGAAAGTCCTATACTTCGATCTTCTATTATGTCTGTCTGTGCACCGGTGTACAAGACTATGTCTTGCACGTATCCAGTCCTACAGTCACACATAACAAAGATCTTGAACCCAAAATGGTGCCTTTTGCTGGGTATATACTGTCTGAATGAAATATTGCCTCTCCACAACACGAGACTCTCGTCTATGACGAGATCTCTATAGGGATAGAATGAGGATCGAAAGGTTTGCCTCAGGTGATCAAAGACCAGCCTAATTCGCCTCATTTTGTCAGTGTTGTTTGCATTTGCAGGGTCATGAGCATCATAAAAATGGAAGCGACTTAGAATTTGTTGAAACCGATTACGGCTCATCACTTGACCAAATATGGGGGTAAACATAACAGGGTCCCTAGTCCAGTAAGCAGGAATTCTATTTTTTCTTATTATACCCATCAAAAGGACAAGGGCAAAAAATAAGAACATTTCTGGAATGGAGACAGGGTAATCATAAATCATAGAATGCCTACTCCTTGTTCCCAATCTTTCACTTTATAGGCGCTGGGCGCTTGCAAACAGGTTTGTTTGAAAAACGATCTGATCGACGAAGGCCTCACTGAAAAACAGGTGGAAAAAATCCAACCTGCTTGAAATGCAGTGAATACCTGGTGCAATGCAGCCAGATCGCCCTTGCTCAGTGAAGGGGTGAATGAGGGGAGAAAAATCACTCCCATCCTCCCAATCCCACGACACAAATCCCTCGTCCCCATCACCGCCTTCGTCTGGGTGGGGAGGAGATCCTGGTTGGGGAGGTTGGGGAGAAGGAGTACGGAGGGCTTCCCCACTGTCACTCCTCTTCCCTCTGCCTTTACCCTTTCCCTTTCCCTTACCCTTACGGCCTTGAGGAACATTAGGGGGCTGTGGGGATGAAATAGGGGAATATTGGGGAGCAGAAGACGTGCTGGGGAATGGTTCCTCCCCACCTTCCCCCTCCATTACCACACCACGTGCTCTTTCACGCAACCTTGCTCGACCACGTGTTAGGGGATATTGGGGAGCATAAGACGTGCTTTGGAGTGGTACCTCCCCACCTTCCCCCTTCCTCACAACCCCACGTGATACTGAACGCACCCGCACTGGCCCACATGATCCACTCTGCCGCCTCACACTGCGTAGGGAGAGCAATGACTCACCCACGTCACTCTCACTTTCCCTAATCCCAGGAATTTCCATTTCACTCCCCACTCCCTCCACTTCACTTCCTACCTCCCCAAACAGAATGCTAGGCCCATACCTGCTTAGACGACGTGGTGTGCGCTCTGGGCCACGATGGGTAATCACCTCCCGTCCATACCACGTGGCAGCACGTCCCACGGCTCCGTCCTCGTCCTCGTCCTCGTCCTCGACCTCGAATTCTGCTTCCAAGGCACGCTGGGGATAGGGATATGACATACCACGTGCCTTCTTTGCCTCCTGCCCCTCTCTAGCAGCACGGTAAGTTACGTACTGCCACTTCCTTGGTGACGGAACTTCCTCGTCACTGCTGGTGGTTTCTTCCTCCTCTGGCTGCACATAATCCTTGTCCATCTCCTCGTCATCCAGTGGGGAATCACTGTCGCCGGTAAAGGTGTCCAGGGCGACTTGAATTTCGCTCTCTGAGAGACCTCTCTTAGCCATGTCTGAGCAGGACCGTGGCTACCAGGTGAGTGGACGAATGGCGGGCTAGTGCGGGTCGCGCGGGGTCGCCGAGTGTCCCCGCCTGGTGGCAGGTAGGGGAATGTCAGGCGAGGGTACGTACCGCAAATCAAGCGCGAAATTTGAAAATTGTCGAAATTATGCACATTGCAATTGCACGACGTACTGGTACGTCGCCGGGACTGGCAAATGCAAATCGTTGCAACGTACCCATACGTCGTCGGGACGGGGCGGGTTAAACCTCAGGTGAGCGATTTCTCTGTGAATTTTCGATGTTTCTCACCAAAAGCAGATGTTTGAGCCAAAAGAAAAAGGTCCAAAAATGTCGGGACTGGGGCGTACCACTGCCCAGAAAACGTCGGAAAGGGGGGGGGGGTTAATGTCCATGCAGCTGTTCTGTACTGTTTGCATTGCTATACTTTATTACGTAATACAGTATTTACTGTACTGTAACAGTTAATGTACAGTGAGTTTACCCACGCTTTCGCCGTAAATACTGATCAACCAGTGTACAGTAGTGTAAAGGCAGTGTACAGTATAGTGCAGGATTGTGGTGGTTATCAGTGACCATCTGTGCCAGTGTGGAATGCAATTTATGTTTAATGTACATGCAGGTGTTTTGTACTGTTTGCTTTGCTATTCTCTGGTATTTAGTATTTACTGTAATGTAACAGGTAATGTACAGTGTCAGTTTCTTTTACCTACACTTTCCATGTAAATACTGAGTGACAAATGAACATAGATTTATCCAAGGCCTACTTCCAGTCTTTATTTGCAGTGCAATTACTTCCTGAAAGGTAAGAATAAATGTGTCAATTAGTAAATAGAGCATTTATTGAGAAAAAGAGCCATTTAGACCTACCTGTATCTTATTGTGTATGAGTATATGGCCGAACAATGCTGTACAATTACCCTAACAATCTTTGTTCGGTAAAAGCCAAAATGCCTGGGAAATACTGAACAGCATGGTGTTCGGCTTTAACGTCAAGGGTTTGGTACCAGTTAGTTCATTATATCGAGAGTGTACTGTATTAGGAGAGGGTTATTCACTGTGATAGTTGTACAGCAGTCCAGGGCATTCATTTGGTATGAAATAAACTGGGCAGTAAGGTGCATTGTATCCTGCACAACATGTGTTCACAAAAATATTGTACATGTATTTTTTTTTTTTTTATGTGTCCGACTCTGGGCATAGGCTTCACAGCCTGCTCCCAAGGCCCAGTAGTCCTCCTACATTCCATACACCTCTACATGTCACCACTTTGGCGCTAACACCCACCATCCATATTGAATACATGCTAGGGCTGTCTCACACAGGACTGGTGTATTGGTATTAGCAGGGGTATTTTTACGACATGTTGGCGGGTCTTCCGGTAGATCAGTAAAGTTTGGTATTTATGAAATTCAAATCCTTAAACTGTTCCCTGCCCCAGCGGAGATTTGAACCCGGGTCCATTAGGACTGCAGGCCACCTATGTACCGATTGAGCCACTGCCTCCCCCAATTGCTCTTTATGGACAGCAACTTATCTTATTGTGTGAATTTTATAATGGGATAATGATGTCTAAACGCATGGCAAGTGCTCCATCTTGTAGTGAGAGTAATCTGAGTTTTCACTTTACTGGAGCAGGTCTAATGGAACACAGTTTTTACAGTACATTTGCCTCAAGTTTTCTTTTATTTTTGTCATGGTGGGGGTACTTTAATTGCAAGGTAGAGCACTAGCTGGGTGCTTAGATCACTAATGTCAAGTATCCCATGAAAAATGTTGGACAAAAATCATGTAAGAGATGTCACCCTTACTAGCATTAGTAACGTTATATGTTTGTGGTATGCATTTTTCACTGGCATGGTGTATTTTCTCACCCAAATCATCATGCACTAGATGTGCAGTTTAATAGGAACAGCTTACATCCATATAAATACATCATAATATGAAGGCATATAACCAGAGGGTATGATGGATCTAGGCAGAAAGGTAAGATATGCTAAGGTTTTAGTGGCTGTGAAAGAAAAAGACCCGGGAATCTGTTGAAAGTATATTTATTCATTCATTCATCATCTAATCTTGTGTTGCCCCATGAGGAGTGTAGGAGTCCAGGGCTAAGCAAGTTTGTCCTGACATTTAAGATGAGTGACCAGCCTCACTCATCCCTGAGTGGCATTGCGTGAGCAGTAAACTCCAACCATCCCTTGAAAATAAACCTGCACTGGCTCAGTCCAATTGGAGTGTCTTAACCCCTCCCGTCCAGCAGATGTCGCGAGCGCTCCCCCCAGCTGGGCATTCCCGAAACAAATTGGGAAAATCGTCTATATTTAAACCTTCATATCCCAGTTAATACTTAACCAAATAAAACAAACAAGGTGTCATATTACTCATCAGTCCTTCGACTTCACGCTGATTGCATCAGATGGTCCGTGAAGTGCGTGTAGGGAGAGGGACTGAGTGGGGAATGAGGGCAATTTTTGTTGTTTTTTTGCCAGTGTCCATATGCATGGTGGAGGTTCGGTGACACACCTTAGGCTTACACTAGTCCACCACAATAATAGCACTTCGATAGCACTTCCAGAAGACCAAAATCCACTACAAACACTACATGAATAATTTTCCATAATCAGTCATACTTTATGCTCATAGGCTGGTAACCATAGCAACGACCTTGAAGGCAGGCTGTCTGCTCACCTTCACCACTACCACCCCACCTTACAGACAGACACTCTCATGCTCGCTCTCTCTCTCTCTCTCTCTCTCTCTCACACACACCGCTCGCTGGCTCAGTGGTAGCGTTCTCGCTTGCCATCTCGTAGACGGGAGTTCGAGCCTTGCTCAGGTTGTGAAAAGTTTCACTGACGAGGTGGGTGGTTACTGTCTCCCTTGAGCAAGGGGATGGGTATGTGCATGTGTGTGAAGGTCACAGCCTTGCCCTTAGATTGGACTATATGAGCTCTCAGCTCCCTTCTGGAAGGGTAAAAGCTGACGATCACGACCATCAAGTGATCCTGACCAACCCGGTGAATTACACATGCACAGACAGAGATGTATGTTTGTCTTGCATTGTCGCTCGATTCTGGCACCGCTGAGCGAGTAGAAATCTGGGTATTACAACTACTAGAAATAATACTGTTAATGCTACTACTACAACTACCACTACTACAGCTACTCTGTTCTGGTGCCAATATTGTTTCCCACGACTAGTTATAGTTTCACACTATTGTTGCATATTATATAAAGTTGTTTATTCATAATTAACAATCTGCAACGTAGTATGAATGATAAATAACCAAACACCATTTCACTGTAAAGTGAGGCTTGGGATGGGATGTGCATCAGACATCTTCTTTTAATCAAAACCTAGAGTAAAGGGAAGGCGATAGAGAAATATGAGTTTTATATATGTTTAAGTCTTGGGGGGGAAATAATTACCTTGTTGATATACCTTAATGTAATCAATACTACTTTATTGAGGTGTATAATGTACATGGTACAGTTATGATGCTTTTATTCATGTATAAATCCCAGTTGTCTGTGGAGGTTTAGCACCTCTTATTTTGCTGACCTCAGCGCCACACCCAGTGTGGGGGAAGGCGGCTATCAGCAGAAAGCACGTATCACTAGAACGAGAGGGACGTATAACTCCGAGCTCTCTCAGTGTCGCAGTTGTATCTTTCTGTGGCCAATAAAGAGAGATTTAATCTGCTCAGTTTTGCTTCACCTGCACATGCTACCTTCTAAGTTCCTTCAACAGGATTCTACACCGATTCCCACCATCTCCAGTGTGTGAGAAGACGTTTTGGTGGAGTGTGTCAGCCGGAAGTGACTTCGACCAGGAGCAGCGTTACCTTGCTTGGAACTGTGAGGTCACGACTCAGCTGATATATATAAATTGATGATCAGCTGTGGGGTTCCAAGCTGATATATATTAGTGACTAGTTGAGGAATTCCATACAGCCGAAACACTTACAGTGGCGGGATTCCTGCCTGCTGTTACATATTTTTTGTGCCAGGGGTGCGACGAAACCTATTTTTGGTGCCAGTGGTGCAACGACACTTGGTGTTCCATGCTGGGATAC
The DNA here is from genome assembly GCF_032717465.1 of Coenobita brevimanus. Classification (NCBI taxonomy): domain Eukaryota; kingdom Metazoa; phylum Arthropoda; class Malacostraca; order Decapoda; family Coenobitidae; genus Coenobita; species Coenobita brevimanus. The sequence continues at coordinate 23,708,040 of NC_136973.1, forward strand.
GACAGGGTGCAACCACTCGTGATCCTACAGATGAAACAGAAAATCTTACTCTCCTGTGCAAAGGGACTAATTGTGTAGTGAGTAAGTAGAGCAGATATTGGAGTAAATCTCGTTCTCTTTTCATCTCTGCCTGGCGAGACATCTCTACCTTCAAGCGCGAACTGGCAATTATCTCTATCTCGTACCGAGGCCAGTGCGGTGAAGGGTTGAATCGTCTGGACGCATCTAGCAACTCTGGATGTGGAGGCAGGGTGAGCGTGCGGCACTGCGGTGTGGTGTAGTGGAGCTGTGCGGCGCGGTGGAGCGCCTTACAGTTGCCCAAGGACAACGGCGGGGACAGCATCGTCGTGTGGTTGGAGGAGAAACGTTGCAGAGCGTGTGGACCTGCAGTACGAAATTACCGGAAACTTCAGCATCATATGACACCTAGGTAGTGTACATGCACAGTGAACCCTCAGACACACTTTTTAAGCAGCACATGTTAATGTGTAAAAAAGTAAAGGTTTCTCAGGTTTCCCTCAATACATACATTTTCTGTACATCTTGTCTGCATCCCATTCTCTATTGCTAAAAGCCATAACTAATCTATTTGTGTCAGTTTAATTTTTCCTGTACTGGGGAGGGAATAAATTCTGACAAGGTTAGATGGATACCGTGAAGAAGTGGGGACAAATTAAAGGGATATTCAGACAAACCAACCATGACGGAAGAAGAGTCTAGTGAATTAGACTCAGAATTTTGAGTGAATTGAGACTTTGGACTGAGACTTTGGTTAAGAGTATCAAACTCTACAGTGAAAGATATCTTGGGCTGAAGATAGTCAGGACACTTCTGAGGAACTGGGTAGTGGGGACTTAAACACTTTACATTTGCGTTCTGGTCGTTCTAATTCAACAGTTCCTGAAAGTTCAGTTAGGTCCAAAATGGCCACTAGTCTTGCTAATAAGGGTACTCCTAGCGAAGAGACTGTGGATGTTGAACAGGCTGCAACAGCACCCTTGGCCTCTCAACCAGATACTCAAGGTCCAATAATCTCTTATATTAATGCGACCACTCACATACCCACTTACACCTCAGGCATGTTCAGTTCACCATTAACCATTGGACAGCAAGAACAAGACCATTTATTTGCTAATGTTCCTTCTGCTAATACATGGGGCCTGAATACTAACAGTACTGGTGTGCAAACCCAGGATCTTTCTGCTAATACATGGGGCCTGAATACTAACAGTACTGATGTGCAAACCCAGGATCTTTCTGCTAATCCATGGGGCATAAATACCAACAGTACTGGCATGGAAACCCAGGATCTTTCTGCTAATACATGGGGCATGAATAGTAACAGTACTGGCGTGGAAACCCAGGATCTTTGTGGTAATCCATGGGGCATGAATACTAACAGTATTGGCATGCAGACTCAGGTGAATTTTCCTTCTGCACGGCATGAACCTAATATGGCAACTGTAACGACAGGATTTTTCAATCCCACCACTATTGTACCATCAGTGTAATGTTAGGATTTATAATCTTACCGGTTGTTGGTTCTGTTCGACTTACCCATTGATAATACAAATGGTACTCGACTTAGTCTACCCTCCGTGATTGACAGAAAATTCACTTCAGTAAAACAGAAGGGGGAGGGGTGGTGTTTTGACTTGGTATGATAAAGGTTAATTATTTAAGATGGATTTGGTAGCGTTTGTAGTTTTGGCCGAGTCGAGATTGTCAGTACCACGTGTGGTCGTCGTTCCCAAAGCGGAGGAATCTTGAATTGGAAGGGGAGTGAGTTATGCATGAGAGGACCTAATTCCCTTGATTGGGTATAAAATGACATATACTTTAATCTACTTTAATAATTTTATACTGGGTTTCAACAGACATTTTTAATTACATGACCTTTAGTCATATGAAAAAGGGTTGTACATTAAAACCATGGTTTGGGCGATCATTCATACAACACTGTCACCAGGCGAAACAATTTGGAACATTCAAGCGATTTCTGAGGTCATCGTACCTCACTCTTTATTGTCAGTTATTCTTGGGCTCGACAATAGCCTCAAGACTGGGACATTTATGAGCTTGGGTTGTCTTTTCGAACTGGCATAACCTCGAACCAAAAAAAAATATATCACTCGTGTTCTATTTCGTCCGTGTAGTATAATATCATCATGCAATTCACTATAACTCACAATCACTATCAATTCATAATCATCATTAAGGGATTAAGGCGTCTGGCAATAGATAGATAGATCAGTCAACGGGATACATTACGACACTCCCCAACACCCCATACACAAGACACCGTACAGCAAATACAAAAACTCAACACTCAAATAAACAATAAAATATCAGAACAGCAAACACTAAACTGGAATAATTATCTCCAAACACTTGACCACAAAACAAACACCAGCAAACTCTACAAAACACTAAACAGCATCACACTCTCCAGCAGCAACACTACACAATCACATGGTGCCATCACAACAACAGACACCACACCTTCAAACAAACAACAAGCCAACACTCTCATCAATCACTTTTCACATGTCGGCCACCTAAACTCCCATCCGACGACTGATGTATCATCTGACGTAAGAGGCAGTTCCCCACAGACCCAGACTACGCACCTTTCACTTACAACCAGACGAAGCATATCATTAGCAACCTTAAGCACTCATCTGCCTGTGGACCAGACAACATAAGCAACATACACCTTAAACACCTTGGACCACAAGGCATACAAGCACTCACCAACATCTCAAACTACAGCTACTCTATCTATCTATCATCCAATCCTACATTGCTCCATGTGGAGCGTAGGAGCCCGGGGCTAGGCAGTTGGTCCCAACATTTAAGATGAGAGTGACCAGCCTCACTCATCCCTGAGTGGCATTACATGAGCAGTCAACCCCAACCACCCCTTGGATATAAACCTTCACCAGCTCAATTCGATTGGAGCGCAATAATTTCCCACTAAACCACCAGGCGCCAAAATTTGGTTATATGGTTACCACCCAGCATAGTAAATGGTTTCCTGGTGCCATTTGGCTTGTCACTCAGTGTAGAGTCACCCACAGGCAGAAGGAAGAGAAAAGAATGAAGGAAAGAAAGACAGAAGAGGGAATGTAAAGTTGCCCATAGGCAGAGGGACAAGGAAAGAATGAACGAAAGGAAGACAGAAGAGGATGGAAGGAAAGAGGGATGGAGGAGAGGAAAGGGCAGACACCCGAGAGCAGCACTACATCGAGTGAGTGGATGGTGAGCGCCCCCACCTACCACAATACAGCTACTCACCCAACATCTGGAAGCACTGCATAATACCCAACACCTGGAAGCATTGCATTATCATCACTATCCCCAAACCCAACAAAGATCCCACGTTACCTTCCTCACACCACCCAATCACACTCCTCTGCACCCCCTCCAAAGTCACTGAACGACTGGTATTACAACTAGTTACACCTAACACCCCCCTAGCCCCATCACAACATGGTTTTAGGTCACTACACTCCACAAACACATTTCTTACAGACCTTACACAGAGAGTTTTTGATGGCATGAATTCAGCTAGGCCACCACACAGAACACTCCTAGTCGCACTAGACATAAACGAAGCATTTGATGCCATCCCCCGCCACAACCTTACAAACAAAACATTCAACGCAAACATGCACAATAACATAAAAAGATGGCTGGCAAACTACTTAGCAGGCAGATGTGCACATGTAACATTTGCCAGTCAAGCTTTGAACATCAGAAACTTCACAAATGGTGTCCCCCAAGGATATGCTTTGTCCCCTACACTCTTTAACCCATACATGCACGACATACCCACACCCCACAGATACACATAGCTTCCTATGCAGATGACATAACACTAACATGTACACACCAATAAGTAAATACAGCTGCACACATCATTCAACCTTACCTCAACACACTACACGAATGGTTCACCACAAACAGGCTCAAAACAGACCCAGCCAAATCTACAGTGACCCTTCTCACAAACTGGACAGCAGAACATAGTCACATTCCACACCTTACCATAAACAGCACTCCCCTACCACACACACACACACACACACACACACACACACACACACACACACAAATCCTCGGTGTATCATAAAATACATCAATGTCATATAAAGAACACATCACAAACATTAAAGATAAATTAACATCAAGACTCAATGCCTTGAGGTCACTTGCCCATACAACATTTGGACACAACAAAGAAACCACCACCACAGTATACAACCAATATATACGTTCAGTGATGAATTATGCAAGCCCTGCTTGGGCTCCTAACCTCACCAAAACACTCTACAGACCGTACAGAACAAGGCCCTAAAAATAATCACAGGCTGCACAGCTACTACACCCACAGACTACCTACATCAAGAAACCAAAGTCCTCAAAGTCAAGGATCATCTAGACATGAGAGGCACCCAGATTCTCGCTGCAGCCTCCACAAACCCACACCATCCACTACACTACATGGCAGCACATCCACACACACCAAGGAACATCAAAACTATACCCAGCACACGATATCATACACAAATACTGTCATCTCTCCCCCCTCACCTGCCACAGACCAGCTGCCAGAAGCATATCCATACTCAAATCACTCGCGCTCCATTCAGTCACTTAAAGACAACACACAGCTGCATGCACGGCCTCCTGATATCACCCTTCTGAATCCTATCTCCCTCGTGAGGACAGGGTCCACCTGGCCAGACTGAGATGTGGGCATCATCCAGCCCTCTTGAGTTATCAGAAGAGGCTGAATGACTGTCACTGATGCCTGTCCAGGATGCAACACAGCACCCCATACTATTAAGCACATTATGGAAGACTGCATTGCACACAATCACCTACGCCAACAACACAACGTACACTCCTTGAGGGTTCTGTGGGAAAGCCCGGTCTCAGCCGTGGCCTTCCTTAGGGACTCGGGGCTGTTTGGTCAGACTGTCGAGGGAACAACTACTATTACTACAGTGTAGAGAAAAAAACTGTTGTCAGATATACAGGGACTGAATGAACAACTGTGACATTACATGTGTCTGATAACCTATATTTTCCAAAATGGTCTGCTGGTCATGGCTGGATGACAGGTGTGGAAAGATATTGCTGAAAAAGTTAGAGGAGTTTTACTACATCCCTCTTGTGTTGCTGCTGCAATGGCTGTCAACATTCCACCAGCTCTATAAAGAGGCAAAGCACTCTCCATGCTGAAAATAATTATGTAATAACTATGTATTTACATCTTACAATACGGTATCAATTTACGAACATAGGAGGAAAAAGAGAAACTGACCAAAAGTGTGCTTAATTTGATGGTACACACTCCCATCTGAAAGTTAGTTTGAAACAGGGATGTGTCACGTCTCCATGGCAGTCCAGTTTGTACATGGAGGGACTTACTTCTTGTTTTGCTGTTTGCAGATGATACTGTACTGTTAAATGAAAACAAGGGGGAACTGCAAGACTTGGTGAATGAGTCTGGGAGAATATGTAAGAAATGGACTCTACAGGTGAATGTAGGGAAGAGTAAAGTTGAGGTGTCTCGGGCAAAATGAAGTCAATGAATGCACAGTGCTGGATAGGGAGGAAATGGAAAATGTTAGTGCATATAAGTACTTGGGTTGTGTGATGAGTAAGGATGGAAGTTTGAAGGATGAAGTGCTTGAAGGGGTACAGCAGGGAAGAGGATGTTGCTGGTTCATTGAAAGCAGTGATAAATAGTACAGTAGTGAGCATGGAAGTAAAAAAAAAGTTGCTACATGACAGTATTATGATCCCCACTTTAATGTATGGAAATGAAGCTTGGCCCTAGTTGGATGGACACAAGTCATGAGCAAGAGCAGTGGAAATGAGCTACCAATATTTGAGAGGAGCATGTGGAGTCACATGGAGAGACAGACTGACAAATGAGGAAGTGAGGGAACGTTGTGGTGTGGATGTGATAGAAAATGTTAGGAGAAATACACTGAGGTGGTCTGGCTATGTGGAGAAGATGGAGAGTGAGATATGAAGTAGGAAAGTGCATGTGAGTAGGTGGAAGGGGGGAGAGGGAAAGGGAGACTGAGGATGAGATGGAGGAATGGAGTAGAGGTATATGAGAGAAGGGAGTGTACATCTGGGAGAGGGCTGTGAAATGGCAGGGAACAAGGCAACATGGAGGCAATCTATTTGTGGCCATCGTTTGCGGGATTAAGGTATCTGGTTATAGATAGATAGATAGACATTCTCAGTCACTCACCATTCAAGCTCCAGGAATCCTGACTCCAGCTCACAGGCATAAGCACTTTCTAACAGCTGGAATACAATGGAGAAGTTCCAATCATCATAAGGTATCTCAAATGCACAAAAATTCACACTTATGTACATCATTACCAAGTACAGTCGATCCTACGACAATCACTATTATCTAATTCAAATGACCACTGTCTAATACCTACTGCATGTTATTTTTTTCCTTATACAATAGGTAGTGTCATTACAATGTAAATTTAATTCCTTGCAATTTGGATGGTGAATGCAAAAAAGATTATAAAAAAAAAAAAGTGAGAGGTTACATATTGTCAAGACAAAAAGAGCTCAGTGGCATAAGCAGCGCAGACCAGGAAAGTGATTGTCAAAATTTATACAGGTGTTATTGCTGTTGCTGATTAAAAGTTGGTCTGTGTACCCGAGCAGACATGTCAGTCACGGGTAAGCAACTGCATCAATGGGACCATCTTACAGATACAGCATAGTGCACAGCTACACATGTATGGAAACAGTGCCCCTTTGTGGCTGACAGCGCATCATCAAGGTCAGAGTTACATGTAAAATACAAACACTGTGTTGCGAACCAGCACCCCCTCAGGGTGGACATTGCCTCACCAGGGTTGAACCAAGGTCCTTCCCATGGTGAGATGCAGGGAAATATGGGGGGTTTGGCTCCTGTGTGGATGCCTCAACTGCTCCACCCAGGGTACACAGTGCCACCAACTGTACGCTCCTCATCAGCACCAGTTGGGACACTGAATAAAGTACAGTGGAAAGTAAATCAATAGCAGATCAGGTCATACAAAATTCTCTCCTGCATACATGCACGCACACACATTCTAGAACAAGGGTAATACTGTACAGCACATCTAACCTTGAGGATGAAGTGGCAAATCAACAGCCAATCAGAGGGTTACACAAAATGTTCTCACACATACAGACATTATATAAATCAGATGTGTTAATGGAGGACTACTCAGACAGCGGATACTGTACTCATATAACGGATCGGAGAAAATGATCGCGAAACTTGTATTATGAAGTACATAACTTATGGGAAAAATAGGGTTAGGTTCACTGACCCTGCTCACATCACTGAATTTGGGTCTAAACTGACCATTCTCGAATCATCAGTTTCTCATAAAGCAGATGCTCGTATTATGGATCTCGCCTGTGCATGTACACACACACACACACACAGACACACACACACACACAGACACACACACACAGACACACACACACACACACACACACACACACACACACACACCTAGTGAAAAGGGGTACACATCTAACCTTGAGGGTAAAGGGTTACACCAAATCCATAAACACTGTAGCCTGCAGATGATCTCATAATGTCAACCACAGCTTCAAATTCATCACATCAGGAGCTTCATGTTTTCTTCCCTGGTTACAAAAGAAAAATCCAATTAACTATTCAGTACAGACTCTCAAATCCAAAATGCTTATTACAAAGGCTTTATAAAAAAATGAAATATTTTGCACAATGGAATCTGATACCTATGAGAAAACCACATAATAAACAATCTAGAGCACCACCAACTGTAAATGCATTGAGGTATCCTGCATTCACAATTGATTATCTGCTCTTATATATGTCTACAAAATAACCTTGTCTTTGAACATATGCACTGACTGTGTGGGGACATGTAATATCAACACCTTAATAACATGAAAAAAATAATTGAGAAAGTGGAGGATTTTGTAAACTGAATACAGTACTGTATTTGGAAATGGGAGTTAGTACTGTACTACAGTACTTCATAGTCATCATCCTGCCTCAGAAACAAGGAAAATACAGACCTGGGAGAAATATTAGCAGCAAACCCTGTGACACTACCACACCATTCAAGTCCCAGAATCCTGGCTCTAACTCACAGGCTGCCTTCATGTAGTGGCACTGATATAAATGGGTGGGCCAGTTGCCCCATTATATATACAGTACAATACAAACATCCTAAACTTCCTGCCTATCCTTCAAAAGGAGGAAATGGACTGCAGGCTGAGGCTGCCTTTCACCTGCAGTCCACACTGCCTCCATGCCACCCTGTCCTCCACCAATATGCTTCCCTCCCTCCAATCTTGTACCCCCTCCCTCATATATCTCATCCTGTCTCCCCTTTCCCCTCCCTATTTTATTCACACACAGATACTTTATTCTTGTCAGTCCCACTCTTCATCCTCACCACAAGGGCAAATCATCTCAATCAGCCATTTACTTAAGTTCATTTGGGTCTACCTGGGCATCTATTTAAGTTCACTCTTGGATGTTGTCTCTTAAATTTGGGTTCAGCTCTTTTTTATTTAGTTTCACTTGTTTTTCCCCCCCCCCTTCATTTAGGTTCTCATTTTGGTATATATTTAGTCATTTCTGTTTTCCTTTGTCATTTTTTTTTGGGGGGGGGGGTTATGTAATTTTTTCTTAACTGAGGTCACAAGCTTTATCAGGTATTTATTCAATAATGTTCATGTGGGCATTTTCTTCTTCCTTTAGGTTTATTTGGTTATTTATATGGGTCCATTTTTGTTTTCTCCCTTATCTAGGTTAATCTGAATATTTTGTTAGATTCCTTTTTTTTCCTGCTTCATTTTTATAGGTAGACTAAGATGGTTTGGGCATGTGGAATGGATGGAAGATAACAACTGGGTGCGGAAGGTAGAAGTCCAAGCATTGGGCTTAAGGTTGCGAGTGACAGATCGAAAAAGACCCGGCACGAGGTCACAGTGTGAGCTCAGGGATGAGGGACTAAACAGGGAGGCTGCCAGAGATCAAATGGCATGGAGAAGCACCATTAAGTGACCACGGCCAACGTATGCATGCACATTAGACCCTTTATAAACAATATGATATGGTACGAATATGGATGTTTTTCTCCTTCACTTGGGTATTTATTTTTTCTCCCTTATTTAGATATTAATTTAGGTCAGAATGCATTTTTTCCAATTATTTGGGTTTGTTTGGGCAATTCATAGGACCAATGTTAACACACTCAGGATCCTACACCTATCCAGTATGTCCTCTCCAACTAGCTACTGTACAAAGGTGAAGTAACAGCAAACTGGCTTTATTTTCATCTGACAGAATTGGGCCACTCCAGCATCTTCAATACTGTCATGACTGCATACATTTTGATAAGCCTTAGTTGTGATGTAGGGATAAGTCTCCTTGGTTACTAGCCATAACCAACTCTCCAACTTCTGGACACTTGGCCATCAACTGAGCTAACATGGAGTTACATATCTTGGATAATATTTAGCAGAGGCCACAATTAGAATTAAAGTTTTTTTTTAAAGCGATTTCTGTTGGTGGTAGGTGGTGACAACCATCATCCACTCACTTGATGCAGTGCTGCCTACTTCTTCCTTCATCTTTACCATTTTTTTTTTTTCGGGCTACCCTCCTCTCTTCCTATTTCTCTCATCTTTCCTGTCACTGTTTATTATTATTCTTTCTTTTTCTGGTGGCTTTACATTGAGAGACTTGCCTAATGGTTTCCTGTAAGCCAGGAAACCATTTACAACACTGGGTGGTAACTACATAACCAAACCATACATGTCAATAAGTGGGTTGGCAGAGGGTTAACGCCCCTCCTCATAAAACAACTAACTCAAAGACAAACGGCCACCCTTTACAGTATTATGGCATCTGGCTACAGATAGATTTCTGTTTGGTACTCCTTAACGAGACATAGGGCCACCTCTTAAAAATTAACAAAATTCCTTATTTACCTATGAACTGATTTAGTGACTTTGGAAAGGTGTACAGAAATGCATTTTAAAGTATGAAGAGGATCCACCACTAAACTTTAATACTGTATGCACTGGAAGCAAAAAGATACAAATCACATACACACAGCAAAAATGTAGAACTAGAGTTACAGGCTGAAAAATCTCTTCTAGAACTTCTACATAAGTCTACATAAACAAGGAAAATATGAATACATAGGTGATAGGTTAGGTTGGGATAAGTTTGGTTAGGTTAGCATAAATTGGTTAGGATAGGATTGGGTTATTACAAAAATTTTGATTAGGTTTGGATAAATAGGCAGTGACAAGGGTATTTTGTTCAAAAACGGTGTCCTAAGATGGTACCAGTCTGTCTTCACGAACGACAAGATGCCATCCATCTGTAAGCAAAGTTTTTAATGTTTTCCACCACTTTTGAAGGAAATAAAAAATGTTGAAACTTGAAAACACATTCATAAAATACCAATACAGAGGCAAGGTAAGAGAAGACCAGAAGATTTCTGCAAAATATGGTGGTCCTATGTCTCTTTAAATATACAGTACCCATTTCTGTTCTCCATGAATAACTGAATTTGCTGCAAGGTTCTATAAAGCCTTGTTCTTATTACTGACCATGTATGACTGCATATGCAATTGGTTGTAGTTATGAAAAACTATATTAATTATATTTGTCAGCAGGCTAAATACCGTATTAAATACGATCCTCAGTAAACCTCCATTAGCTGAAAAGGACGTGGCAAGATTCACCACCTTTCGTTGTACGCTGTATGCACTTTGTAACCACTGACTGTATGCATCAATATCTGCTGAAGGAGGTGTATTGTAAGATCCACCACCTCATTCTGCTGTACAGTGCTCTGTATACAGTACTTTTACAAAAATAAACAATTCACTTTCACGCTTCTGATCTCCTAAGCGTCTACTCAAGCTCCTTCAAACTATACTTGCGAACTATCACACCAGGTCTACGAATAATGATCCGGTGAATTTTTTGAAGTAACCAACGTTTTCTTTTATTATTATTTTTATGGTTTCCAATGCAAAATACCGTGTTTTAATTAGTTTTGACCTTCATTTTTTGGGGAAAATCCCCCTTCTGTAATTTTCAGTGAGATTTCCAAAAGTGGGTTTATCACCCCAAATCAAGATCACACTGCATTAAACTAACCTAACCTAAGCTAACCTGACCTAACCTTGGGCCTGACAGCCCGAGTGCACACGCCTGCACCAGCCAATATGGCGCGACATTCATCCGCTACTGAGCGATAGCCTAACCTAAGCCACTACATGACGACCCCTACAAAATTAGCTCCCCCAACTCAAACTAGGCTTAAAAGGCAAGTCTTGGTTAGAATAGTTCAGGGACGTAATATAATGAAAATCGGTAACGTTGGTTACTTCTAAAGTTATACCAATGATCCTAAATATGGTGCCTGACTACTTAATTCTCCTTAAATATGGATGCCGACTCAAGCCTGCTGAATCTCGTAAAAATATCAGCTGGACAGCACAAATTAAATTCCACCAATGTTACAAACAAGAAGTATTGCCAATTCAAAAGCCACTGATGTCGCTAACCTTGCTCTCAAAAATCGCTAGAATGCAGCATAATACAGAAATATCCAGAAAATCGCTGTAACCATAGATTATCACTAGAATATGGTTCTAGTTACGAGAAAACGCTACGAAAATGATGTAGAGGAGTAGTAGTTATATCGCCTTTTTCTGCCACCGAGTCGCTTGAAAAAAAAAAAAACCTCTATACCATTTATAACAATAAATATTTCAATTTCATTTCAACCTCCTCTTATCTGTCTTTTTATCTACCTTTCCATCTATCTATCAATCTATTGCCTGACACTTTATCATTTGAATTGTTGCCTCCACAAAATGACCTCCATGTGTATCTCTCCATACCCGAATGCTCGCTGTCACCACTTCTTCCCAAGACTCTTCACCCTTCCATACTTCCGTACATGACTCTTTATCTCATGTCCACTTCATATTGTTCTTGTTGTTGCTTAACCCTGAACTGCCTGGCCGAGCAGACCAGCTGACCGCTGGGAAGTGACTTCCTGCATAGGCACCCTACAGGTTCAGTGCAGTACATGTGGTACGCCGTCTAGGGAACCGACACTCCTTTTTGGTAGAGTGCCAGACAGTGCTTCGCCAGGGTTGGTTCAGGATCCTTCCCCACGGTGAGGTTTAAGTGAATATGGGGAGGTTTAGCTCCTGGGTGGACATCACAGCTGCTTCGCTCCATCCAGGATACACAGCACCACCACGTGTAGGCTCCTATTCATCACCTCCACTTGATGTAAATAACCCCAGTGCCTCACCTCCCGCCAGAGTTTTTCGTGAGTGCCATGAGGCGGGTGTGTGGGGGCAGTGTGGCCTTGTTGCAGCCAGCCGCCTTGTGCAGAACCCTCAGCACTGGTCAGGGCGGCCTTGCACCATCAGCCATCGCGCTGACTCGTCCATGAACCTGCATAAAGGGTGTCGGAAATTTAGGAATAATTCCTCCCATTTTCTATTTAGTTGGTGATGGGCAGTCGTATTTTGGAAGTATAATGTATTATACGTAACCCAGGGTGATGGGTATATACGATTACGTATATTTATACTATGGTTCATAATTTAGTCTTTTTCCCAGCCATGGATGGAATGTGCACATATGCACTTTTTTGATTGGTGGATCGCCTCTGTTCTTCTCTCCAGAGGTCTAAGTTTTAGTCTCGGCTAGGCCTCGGTCAATTACGAGTCTCGAGACCTCAGTTGCTCGGGCTCTCGCCCACGCTCTCAGTCCTAATCATTGGGGTGCTTTCAAAGCTAGTATTCCGCTAGATGGCTCCACTGTTGCAGTAAACACCTTCCCTGCGCTGTTTAAAAAGCATATTTTTCTTTGTTAAATATCTATACTGTTGAGTGAAAAGGTGAATCACGGTAATGTCATATGCCGAAATATAAATAATACAAATAGAACACCTATATATAACGTATCGTTAAGTGTTTATATTTATCATAAACGGAAATTAAAATATCACTGATGGCATGTGATGGCAACCCGTCCTTCCAGTGACCCTATATTATTTAATTTCTGCTACATTTAGTGCAAATTTGGTTCTTAATACATTGTCTGTTCAGACTGTAAAGTATGCCTAGTGGGTATCTAGACTCATCCAGTTTCTTTGTGGGCAGAAATTTAATGTTGAGTAAATACTGGCATTCAACATTTTGCTCGCTTCCTTCACGCATGCGCACCACAAGACAGTCCCGTGTTTAAGTTTTTTCACGAGGGATGTCAAGTTTCCATGAAAAATTTTATTTTGATGGCGTGTAATGTCACGGATTCACTCAGAGTAGAAACGAGCTATATTCATAACATTCGTCATTGGTTCATAAGTGACTATGTATAGGCAGTGAGTTTCACTGAGCGATATCTTTGTGTAATTGCCATTCCCACATCTTGCCTCTCTAGCTGTTAACTAAGCTACGCCCATTTCTCATGTCCCTGTACCCGATGTTGGTTACATTACTGTCGTAAATGGACACACTCAAACACACATAGTTCAGTAATGTGAGTTCCTGACTGTTGAGCGGAGAGAGAGAGAGAGAGAGAGAGAGAGAGACCTTCCCCTGCAGCTTCCTTGCACCATGAGTCATATTCATATGTATCATTGTAGCTTTTTGTAAATAAAGTGTTACAGTGAAGTTTTGTCTTTTTCTGTTGAGAACTAGTGGTTATTTTAATTTTTACATTTCACCAAGTGCCTACCAAATAAATACCTTAAGGTCATCTTACCATCAATATCTCGCACACATTGCCCCCTCTTGGCAAGTCCCTAATGGTATGGTCATGTGAGAACTGTCTCCAGGCCACCTGTCCACACACATATGTTTGTAAGATCTTCCACTGACTGAGTCAGTAGCTTGTGCACATACCAGTCCACTTGACCTGGATGCAATCTCTGGGGGTAGACATTTAAGAGGATGCAGTAGTATTTTCTCATGTGTTTTCACGTTGGCATATATATATATATATATATATATATATATATATATATATATATATATATAAGAGGATGCAGTAGTATTTACTCATGTGTTTTCACGTTTGCATATATATATATATATATATATATATATATATATATATATATATATAACCATAGATACTGGGTATAATAGATATATATATATATATATATATATATATATATATATATATATATATATATATATATATATATATATATATATATATATATATAATCGTGAATACTGAACTTGACTCCTTGTGAATCTTGTGGACCACTTGGAGGCGATGTCTTGGCTTGTATACCTTCCACAGTCGTCTGCCCTCGGTGAGACCGGGCAAAAAATGACGCGTAAACGATCTTGGTTTTGGGACGGTTCCTCAGACCGGATGATTTATGATGGTGAATGCCAGTATTTACTCAATATTAAATTTCTGCCCACATAGAGACTTGATGAGTCAAGATACCCACTAGGCGTACTTTACACTCTGAACAAACTATGTAATAAGAATCTAACTTGCACTAAATGTAGCAGAAATTAAATAATATAGGACCACTGAAATGGCGGATTGCCATCACATGCCATCAGTGATATTTTAATTTCAGTTTATGATAAATATAAACAATTCATGATACGTTATATATATGTGTTCTATTTGTATTATTTATATTAAGGCATATGACATTACCATGATTCACAATTTCACACAACAGTGTAAATATTTAACAAATAAAATTGTGCTTTTTAAACAGCTCGGGAATGTGTTTACTGCTACAGTGGAGCCATCTGACGGAATACTAGGCTTTTCAGATGCACCCCATTCATTGAGTCTTAGTCTCAGATGATCTCGAGTCGAGTCAGAGGCAGTCCCAGTCATGCCTTAGTCACGCTAGGAAGCAGTCTAACCACTCTCGTGGTATTGAGAGATAATTCGGTTGGGACAGACTGGACTGATTAATTAATTTACGACAGTGCTTCCTCCTAGATGGGAATGAACATTATCAATTCACTTTAATTTATAAATAGTGTAAATAGTAATGGTTACGTAAAAAGTACGTATTTGGTCCAGGCCGTAACCTCCAGTAATCCGCCAAGCACTAGCAACAAGCAACATCAACAACAACTCCGACCATATGGCAACAACCTACAAGCCTCTCCATTGCTACTCTTAAGCTAAGTAACTAAATGACCCTTAGTGGCGAAAGACTGGGCGAATAATATTTCACCAGGGTTTCCAGCTTTTATTTGAGGATCCTTAAATAGATCGTTTAGTTGCTTAGTAGGGAACACAAACTACACGTCATTACGATCCAAGTGAGTCCTGGGAGTAAGACATATATATCCGGACAAATTATGTAGTGTAGGCCTATTTTTGTCTTGTTTAGTGCAAGTGATTAGCCAGTTAAATATTTACGACACTACCGGGGGTATATTCTAAATTTTTCTAATTTTCCCCCCACAAAGTGGTCCTTCGAACCGGATTGTTAACACTCCAACATGGCGACTGCTCTGGAATTAAATTATTATCGGGTGGCTTATATAGGCCACTCTCTGGTCACCTGTGACACCTTGATGTCTGTGCCTTCACCATGGCCCTTGGTGACCATGGAGATGGTCAGAGTAGGGGGTGCCAGAGCAGACAAATTTTTTGAGTACGAGGAATTTGCAGAAGTACTTAGACCTGGCTATAATTTGGTTATAGTCATGTTGGGGGGGAAACGATATTAATGAGTCAACTGACGTGCAGGACTTAGTGGCTACACTATTACAAATTCATGAGGCTATAGAAGATGCAGGTGCTAAATGTGTGATGTGCACTGTAGAAAAGAGGGAATATCCACATAATCATCCTCGATCTGTGGATCCCATTGTTTACAGTAAGATCATGAACGCGGTTAATAAGAAAATAACCAAGGAACTAAAAGGGAAAATTATTTTGCTTGGTGGTAAGACCTATCCTCTGGAGGTACGAGTCATGGACCAAATTCACCCTACTTGGGAAGGAAGACGTAGAATTTGGGCCAAGGTGCGAGGAGCTATTAAATTTCATTATGATCAGTGGGTTGCTAACACAAACTAAATATGGATTAATTTTGTAGTAACCCCTAGAAGGCTTTAATTTGTAATCTAAATTTAATTGTACTATTAATTTAGTTGTTCAGATTTATGTATCATTCTTAGTATTGCTGTTTGATGCTGAATTCTTCTATGTACATTTAGTTAATTTAATTCTAGTGGTTTCATTGCTGTAGGCTACATTTAGTGATTCTATTAATTTTGATTTTCAGACTTGGTTCAATATGTCCTTGTCAAGGAGGATTGCAGGCCATAAGGCCTATGTCACCACTCTCAGTGGTAAAGTAAATGATGAATTCCAATCCTCTGACAAAGACTACACTAAACTTAAGGCCTGGAGCCAGCAATTACAGAACCAGCCGCCTGTCATGGGAACACTTTATGATTCTTTATTGGAAGCCACAAAGGACGATGATGAATTTAATGAAATTTTTATATCCAAGACTAACGAAGAAGAGAGAATTTGCCTACTAATAGCTCAAATTAATTCCTCTCTGAAAAGTGAGTCTACCCATTTAACTTGTCCAAGGGCTGAGTCGAAGCTGCCCACACTTAAACTACCCGAGTTTGATGGCACTTCGGCTAATTGGAATTCCTTCTGGGATCAATTTGTTGCCAGTATTGATTCCAGAAAAGATCTTAGTCCAGTAGACAAATTAAATTATTTAAGAGGAGTGTTAAAAGGTGACGTGAAGAAACTCATCGATGGTTTCAGTATAGAAAGTGATGGATATAGCAGTGCAGTGCAGCTACTTAAGGCAACTTTTGATAATCCTAAGAGAAATCAGCACGAACTTGCAATGCGACTGCTACACCTTAAAACTCCTATTCATACTTGTAATTCCTTGGCCGAATTTAGGGCTAATCTAGAATGCACCCTTAGGAAATTGGAAAAAATGGGGTGTGATTTAAATAGTTCCAGTTGGCTTCTCTCTCCACTAGTAATGAAAAAGTTACCCAGTAAAACTATTGAGAGAATCCAGCATGTAACAAATGAAGATTATCCCCAGCTACAGGAAATTAGGGACTCATTATTAAAAGTTATTCATCATTTAGAGTCCAAAGGGCTTGAAGCTAAATCAGATTCCAGTACTAAAGGTGCTTTAACTAAAGAGAAGCCTGATAGTCAAATTATCTCCTAAATTAATTCCTAAGATTTACCACACTTCAGAACAAGTATCTTCACCCACATCTCCCAAGAATGCTCAGTCACAAACCTCTGCATCGGCTAGTCAGCAGCCAGCTCAGCAGCTGAAGTGTATTTTGTGTGATGGAGCACATCTGTCCAAGAGCTGTGAGGCGTATTCAGGTCGTTCTACTCGTGTAGAAAGACTCGAACAGATAGGACGGTGTGGTAGATGTACTTGTAGGCACAAGACTGATCAATGTAACTTCAGTTTGAAAAGATGTGACCTTTGTAAAAAGGGGTTTCATCACAATGTCTTGTGTGATAAACTGAATACACTTAATTCACAAATTTGCTCAGTCACTCCAACAAATCAACATACTATCTCAACTGCTTTACCGGTTGGAACTGTTCATATTATTAAGAATAAATCTCAAATTAAAGCAAAAGTTCTTTATGACCAAGGATCACAGAGGACATTCATTTCTCAGGACCTAGTAAACAAGCTTAAATTAAAGCCTAGTGGTACGATTAATTTACAGCTGTCCGGCTTCATTAGTGAGGATCAGAGAAGAGAATATCAGCTAGTTAAGATTACTGTTAAAGCTGGCAGGAAGTACACTAGACTAGAGGCTGTGGTTAGAGACACCTTACCTAACAACATAAGAACAGATGGTCTAGAGAAGTGTTTGACCTATTTGAAAGATCAACAAATTAAAGTATCTGATCCTGGTTTGACTGATCACATAGATAAAATAGATCTCCTTATTGGTGCTGATTTCTATCCTAAATTAGTTTATGGTCTCATTAAATTCAAGGGCATAAATTTCCTAAAAGTACAAGGAGGATTAGTTGTATATGGCAATATTCCTGACAAGTTTGTAAGTACAAGGAAAGCAATTCAGGTTGTTATGGTAACGAATATATGCTTGCAGCCCTCACTAAATTCAGAAGAGCCTGACATTTCCAATTTGTGGAAAATGGATAGCATTGGCATTAAACCTGAACAGGTAACTCACGAAGAAGCTTTTGTGCTTGAAAATTATAAAAAGACTGTTCAGTACTATGATGACCAATATTGGGTAAAACTTCCTTGGAAAGTCAATCGACCTAGTTTGCCCACAAATTATAAATTAGCTCTTAATCGCCTAAATTCAAATTTAAAGAGACTTAAAGGTGAAGGAGATTTACTAGATAAATATGATCAGTTAATCAAGAGTCATTTAGAAAAGGGGTTTATCGAGGAAGTTAAGCAGGCACAGGTTGGACAAAATACTCATTATATTCCTCATTTGGCAGTAATGAGAGACAGTAAGACTACACCTGTGCGAATAGTATTTGATTGTAGTGCCAAATTAGGCTCCCACATTAACAGCTTGAACGATTGTTTGTACACTGGTCCAACTCTAAGCAAAAATCTATTAGATGTGCTGCTAAAATTCAGAACTAATGAATATGCCTTTACAGCAGACATCAGCAAAGCTTTTTTACGGATAGGACTTCAAGAAGAAGACAGGGATTTCACCAGATTTTTGTGGCCAAGTAACCCTCATGATGATAACAGTTCTCTGGTAACTTACAGATTTAAATCAGTCCTTTTTGGAGCCACTAGCTCACCCTTCTTGTTGCAAATGACGCTAAATTATCAATTAGAGCAGCAAAAAGAAAATATAGAAGTGGCTAACCAAATTAAAGATTCGCTATATATGGACAGTCTTCAGGGGACTGTAAATACTGAGGAGGATCTAAAGAAATTTCATCTGATAGCCAACAAGATTATGCAAGAGGCTAACATGCCATTGCAGGAGTGGACATCTAACTCCACTGAAATAAATTCTGATTCTGAAGTCTGTAATAAAATATTAGGATTGTGGTGGGATCCAGACATTGATGTTCATTCATTCATTCATTGCCAGACGCCATGTATCCCAAACGGGGTGGCCAACGGCTTAGAGTTAATTGTTTTTACAGGGAGGGGCACTAATCCTCCACCAACCCACTTGACACGTAGGGATGCCAACAGCATCTGGTGTTCCCAGGCGGTCACCCATCCAAGTACTAACCAGACCCAACGTTGCTTATCCTTAATGTAAAAAATGTAGAGTGGGATACAGTTGATAGCAAAAGATCTTTATTAAGTAACATTAGTAAAATTTTTGATCCCCTAGGACTAATTTCTCCCCTAACTATTCCTTTAAAAATTCTAATTCAACAAACATGGACCAGAAAATTAGGCTGGGATGACCCTTTACCTACAGACTTGCTGGAGAGTTGGGAAACCCTCTCAAAAGAATGCAACAACCTAGCAAGTGTTAAATTTCCGAGAATGGTGGGAAAAGAAGATTCTTCCTATGATTTATATCTGTTTTGTGATGCTTCACCCAAGGCTTATGGAGTAGTTGCTTACATCAGTAATTATGAGGATGTTCCTATAATTTTATCTTCTAAGGCAAGAGTAGCTCCTCTAAAAGGTAAAGCTTTACCTCAGTTAGAACTAACAGCCATGTATGTAGCAGTCCATTTTGGGGTGTATATCAGGAAGACCTTAAGTAATATAAAGATTAATACCACCTATATATGGTCAGACAGTGAAGTAGCCCTTCAATGTAGCATCTTGTATGTCAAAAATCGAGTACAAGATATGAGAGATGCTGATCCTGACTTATCTCCATCTCACAACTAAAGATAACCCAGCTGATTTGTTAACTAGAGGTCTAACTTATGATAAATTTATAAATAATGACTCCTGGTTTCATGGTCCGGAATGGTTGAATAATAAAGATCTTTGGCCAGAACAGAAATTTAAGACGAAGATGGAGCCTAATGCGCTGACTGTCCTAGAAGTTCAGGAAAAAGAACTTGAACCCTTGTTTGATCCGGAAAGAGTTGGTAGTTGGAAGAAGTTAATAAAGATCACCAGTTTGGTTTTCCAATTTTTGCAAAAGATTAGGGGGAACAAAACGCTAAACCTAATGAAACCCCAACAATATTGGTTGCTATACTTACAGAAGAGTAGCTTTCCCGAAGTTTACCAATATTTTCAGAAACCACTTGTAACAAGGATGCCAGATTTGGTTAAGAGTTTAAACTTATTTGAGCACAATGATTTGATCAGATGTAGTGGTAGGCTGGACCAAGCTGGTCTCCCCTTTCACACTAAATTTCCACTGTTGTTGCCTAGACAGCAACATTTGACGAAATTATTGGTCCTATATGCTCATGAAACCACTTTGCATGGTGGTGTTTCTGATACATTGTGCAAATTGTGAGAAAACTTCTGGATCTCTAAAGGCCGACAAGTTGTGAAATCTACAATTAAATCCTGCTATACATGTAAGAGGTTAGAAGGACGACCGTATCATTATCCTTCACCACCACCCTTACCTAAAGAGCGGGTGGAAGAAGCTAGACCCTTTGAAATAATCGGTTTAGATTATACAGGCTATATGGAAGTCTTGAAACCAGACACCCTACAAGAGCAAAAGGTGTATGTGGTACTGTTTACTTGCGCTGTCACCAGGGCAGTTCACTTGGAGTTGGTCACAGATTTAACTGCCGAAACTTTTTTGAATGCTTTTAGGAGATTTGTGTCGAGAAGATCTTGCCCGAAATTAATTATCAGTGACAACGCTTCTAATTTTAAATTAGGATCCGAACTTCTACATCAGGTTCTGCAGAGTGCGGAAGTCCAAGATGAATTCACCAGCAGAGAATGTGAGTGGAAATTCATACCGCCGAGAGCTCCATGGTTCGGTGGTTTCTATGAGAGACTAATAGGCATAGTAAAAGGGTGTCTTAAAAAGGTATTATTCAGAAAACCAGTAAGCATGGATGATTTACACACTATAATTACGGAAGTGGAATGCCGTGTTAACAACCGCCCCTTAACGTATGTCCTTAACAGCCTCGATGAGCCAGAAGCCCTCACTCCTTCTCATCTTATTTGTGGATATCGATTGGACTCCTTGCCTGCAATAACTACGGCACCCTATGATTTGGATCCCTCTTACGTTGAAGCTGATAAATTGAACGCTAAGTACCATCAGTTATCCAAATTGATTAACAAATGGCAGGATTCATGGAAAACTCAATATTTGTCATCCCTTCTCGATAGACATGTACGCCAAAAGTCGGCTAATAAAACGGATGTTGATATTAAGGAGGGGGATGTAGTGTTAATTCACACTGATAAGTCAAGGAATAGTTGGCCATTGGGGAAAGTTATTGAATGCTATCCGGATAAGCAAGGGATAGTTCGTACAGTGAAGTTAAAGACGGCCCAAGGCCTTGTACTCAGGACTATCAATAAATTATATCCATTAGAAACAGCCGTGAGTTCCCGTCCGGAGGCGCTTAATACAGCAGTCGGGGACGTTACTCATGGCCGTAGGGATACAGATGCGGGAAGCTCAGATAGACCACAGCGGGGAGCCGCACAACGGTTCCGAGCTCACCTGGGGGAGTTAATTAAACGGGGTGATGTTTAGATTTCTTGGCCCCCAGGATGTCGGAAATTTAGGAATAATTCCTCCCATTTTCTATTTTAGTTGGTGATGGGCAGTCGTATTTTGGAAGTATAATGTATTATACGTAACCCAGGGTGATGGGTATATAGGATTACGTATATTTATACTATGGTTCATGATTTAGTCTTTTTCCCAGCCATGGATGGAATGTGCACATATGCACTTTTTTGATTGGTGGATCGCCTCTGTTCTTCTCTCCAGAGGTCTAAGTTTTAGTCTCGGCTAGGCCTCGGTCAATTACGAGTCTCGAGACCTCAGTTGCTCGGGCTCTCGCCCACGCTCTCAGTCCTAATTCATTGAGTCTTAGTCTCAGATGATCTCGAGTCGAGTCAGAGGCAGTCCCAGTCATGCCTTAGTCACGCTAGGAAGCAGTCTAACCACTCTCGTGGTATTGAGAGATAATTCGGTTGGGACAGACTGGACTGATTAATTAATTTACGACAGTGCTTCCTCCTAGATGGGAATGAACATTATCAATTCACTTTAATTTATAAATAGTGTAAATAGTAATGCTTACGTAAAAAGTACGTATTTGGTCCAGGCCGTAACCTCCAGTAATCCGCCAAGCACTAGCAACAAGCAACATCTTCAACAACTCCGACCATATGGCAACAACCTACAAGCCTCTCCATTGCTACTCTTAAGCTAAGTAACTAAATGACCCTTAGTGGCGAAAGACTGGGCGAATAATATTTCACCAGGGTTTCCAGCTTTTATTTGAGGATCCTTAAATAGATCGTTTAGTTGCTTAGTAGGGAACACAACCTACACGTCATTACGATCCAAGTGAGTCCTGGGAGTAAGACATATATATCCGGACAAATTATGTAGTGTTGTAGGCCTATTTTTGTCTTGTTTAGTGCAAGTGATTAGCCAGTTAAATATTTACGACACTACCGGGGGTATATTCTAAATTTTTCTAATTTTTCCCCCACAAAGGGGAAATATAGAAGTGAGAAAGAGCACAGCGACAAGAATTATACCAAACAAGCAATGACAATTACAACATATGCAGTGCTTGGTGATGGTGGCACTGCACTATAAGCCACGGCAGTGATTCTCCCATGGACCTGAATAGAGCAGAAATACAGCAGTGAGAATAGTACTGTAGTGAGGAAACATGCAACGATGGTAAGTATTGTACAAGAAGAAGAACAATAAGAACCTAGTGCCAAAATCTAGCTCAGGACCGGATCATCGGCTACATGTTACATATGTCGGGTGATAATAGCGAGCCGCCACCCGAACCTGCAGTGGTTAGTCATGGTTGCCGGTGCACTATAATCCACCGGAGACTCAGCCATAAACTCGCACAAAGGAGGATTATAGCATCGAGAAAGTACACGATGACAGTCCCATAAATCTGCACACGCATTGGTGAAACAAGACATTTAATACCGTAGTGAGAAAGCGCACGGCAATGTTACATGTTTGCCGCCTTTTCCGGACCCCGCCGTGCTGGGTCTAGCCGGCCCTGCATCTCCAGCTGCTGTGGTGACTCGTGTATTAACTTTCACAAATAGAAAAAAAAGAAAAGCTATATCTCCTGCATATATTAAATTACCGTGCCATCAGAAAATTTACTTTTTCCTCCTACTACACAGTTCTTGTTGGAAATTTCATTCCTGCTACCAACAGAGGACGTTTTCGCCTTTGGAGCAATCCCATGGTTGCAAAAGGATAATGAAATAATTATATGCATTAACAATCTCTGGAACCCCCCCCCTAAATATATATATATATATATATATATATATATATATATATATATATATATATATATATGCTACGGGGGAGGAACAGTCTGGAGTCTGCAAAATTACCAAAAATTATTATCAGTCACATGGAGAGATAGCCAGAAAAATGACAAAGTCGTTGTTGTGGTGCTGATGTGGATTTGACTGAAAGTGTTAAGAGAAATACTGTGCGATAGTCTGGCCATGTTGAAAGGATGAAGAATGACTGACTGGCTAGGAGATGTATGTGAGTGAAATGAAGGGGGAGAGGTGGGAGAGGCAGAACAAGAATGAGATGAGGGATGGAGTGGAGAGGTATATGAAAGGAAGGGGGTGAGTTGGAGGGCGGGCAGCCAAATGACAAGGGACAGGACGACATGGAGGCGATTTCTTCGTGGCCACCCCTTTCGGGATTAAGGTGACTGACAATAGACAGGTAGATAAATGGATAGATAGATCGATAGCCACTCAGTGCATTGTGTTCTGAGTTCCTGCTGGCATTCTTTCACTTATGGTTACTACCCAGGAGTGTGGCAGGACGTACCGGTAAGTGACTAAAAATATATATGAATAAATAAACAAAATCGACCAGAAGTTTTCAAGATAACACAACTGAAATGCGTGGCGTACAGCACAGTACCCCCGAAAACGAGATGCGTGGTGTACAGCATAGTGCCCCCGGAAACGCACCGACACCCCCACCCAGACCCCACGTAGTAGCCGCAGCCAAACCACGGGATGCCGTGTGACAACGGCATAAGTCAGCACGGGCTGTGCGCCCCTATAACACCCAACTGTCACACCGTCACCCTAGCAGGGAGAGGACACTACCTTCGGGGAGTGGGACTGCCAGATCAGCTAGGGGTGGAGCTGCTCATACAGCTCCAGACAGCACCCCTCAGGAGACGGCCTACTGCTGCTCCCGCCTTTGCCAGACGACCAATTGCAGCTCTGAAGGTGTTTCCCCCGAGTTGGCCTATAGCCGCTCCGTCCTCCGGCAGAAGGAGACGGCCTACTGCCACTCCCGCCTTCGCCAGACGGCCTATTGCCGCTCCGATGGTGTTGCCCTAGAGTCGGCCTATTGCTGCTCCTCCCTCCGGCAGAAGGAGACGGCCTACTCCCGCTCCCGCCTTCGCCAGACGGCCGATTGCCGCTCCGAAGGTGTTACCCACGAGTCGGCCAACTGCCACTCCTCCCTCCGGCAGAAGGAGACGGCCTACTGCCTCCCTCACCTTCGTCAGACGGCCTATTGCCTCTCCGAAGGTGTCCAGAGGTGCCTGACTCCCCCACTCAGGCCACGGCCAATTGTCGGGCCCTGGCGCCTTATAGTTGCGCCCCTGGGCAGCCACAGCCAATTGCCAGGCCCCACGGCCAAAGGGTTGATAGAGTCGTCGCCCCAGCAGGAGACAAGAGCCCGGACCTCCAGTACCGGAGCGCCCCAGCCAGACCTTACGGTCTCCCCTGGCCTCCACTCCGTACGCCTGGCCCTGGAGAAGACTCACCTGACGGACCCTAGTTCAGGTCAGTGCCGCAACCCCTCCCTGATGGCGCCCCTCGACTCTGGGGACGGCAGTCCTCAGTCACTCCAGACCCTCCCCAGGACGCCCGGGCGTGATCTCTCCACGCCCACGAGGCGGTGTAAGACCTCCACCTCCAGCCGAGACTTGAGCCAGAGATTTCTGGACCTGTTCGGCCCCAGTCCCGAGGGCCACACCCCTGAGTCTAGCCCGGAGACTGCAGGCCCCTTCGCCACCTGCAGCTCTGGACGCGAGAGGACGCCCCTGCGAGTCGTCCCGCGCCCTCTCGGCACGGCCCCCCTTGGCGATGCCCCTATCCCGGCCGAGTTGTTGCCGGCGTGTCTCCCCGCCGCCCCCCACGATATGAGTGACTCATGATAAGTGTGGTGTTGCCCCAGAACTAGTGAACTGACTTAGGTTAAGCGTGACGTTGCCCAAACTAGTGTAAAAATGATACTGTGACTTAATGTGTGCTGAATATCGGGGCAAGTGAAATCACGGGTGGATGAGTAAGGACGAGTACAGAAATTAAGTTCTGGTGAATCAGACTCACGAGTGACGCCCTTGCAGAAAACTAGTAAGACTATTCCTCCCGAGGAATCCTCTGTAGCGAAATACTCCAATGTCTCTGGTTATAAGAAAACAGTAGAGAAAGTGTTAATAATATTTTCCCACTTGTATTACCAGTGAATTCCCAGTGTCATTCCCTCTCTTTACAGGTCTCCTCCCAGTAGCTAGCGTGAACGTAAACAAGAAATAGAATCAATTGTCAAAACCCCTTTGCTATCAGAAAATATTAAGTTCGAATTAATAATACTTATTCTTCCCCAATATTACTATAACTCTGTTCTGGCCTGCCGCGAGTCACTCCCCTCGCCCTTCCCCCCCCCCCACCTCCCTGTGAGCCTCACTCCCCGGGCCCCGCGCGCGCATGTATTCCCTGTACACCTGTTTACTAGAATTAACTGTGTTGGCATCAGTATCAGTTAAGCCAATATCCTGCGAGATACTAATATCCTAGTTAAGGTTTTATTTCTTTGCTACATATTGTGTTGTAATATCTGCTGTCTTTGTCCTGTGTCTGACTGTGGTAATATACGTGTAAAGGTTATTGCCTGAAGTTTTTGAGTCCTGCCTCTCTTTATTGCTCTAAGTCCCGGTCTCGAAAGAGGACCCCGCTACACGTTAGGTGTTCTAGTACCGAGAAGTCGAGCCTTTTACACCTAGCATTACAAAAACAACTCCTTACATTTTTGAACCTGTAACAAAACGGCTGTTTCTGCCCGTCTATCTACCTATTGCCAGATGCCTTAAGCCTGTATGGTGCAGCCACGTCACCCTGTCCTCTGACATTTGACTGCCCTTCCTCCAGGTCACAGTCCCCTTTCTCATGCTTGTATCTTTCCATCACTCTATCTCATCCTTGGTCTCCTCCTCCCCCACTCCCAATTCACCTGACTCACATACACTCTTCTAGTCAGTCTTTCACTCTCCATCCTCTCCATATGGCCAAATAATTTCAGATTCTAGACTCTAGAACTGTCTTCCCGAGTCTGTATTTCCCTCTGCCTATGACCTCCAGTCTTTTAAACGCAATGCGTGCAGGCATCTCGAAATGAATTGATCTTGAATGTGTCTCTCTTTTGCCTTTTTTTTTTTTTTTCTCTCACTTCTTTTTGCTTTCTCTTCTACATAACACACACACACACACACACACACACACACACACACACACACACACACACACACACACACACACACACACACACACAAACCAAAGTGCAGGTGAGATGATGAGATTGGTGCGGGTCACAGTCAATTGCAGTCAGGGCCAGTCTCTGATGACGTAGGCCCCCCCCCGCCACACACCATGATGCGCCGCGCCCAGGGTAGCGCCAGAAAGATGCCCACCGCAGCTGGCAGCCTGGTATCACGCACCTCCATCCCTGTGTGTGAAAAAAAGGAATTGAAAATCGGACTGGATGAAGGAAACGTGGTTCGTGCTACAAATATTTAAAAACAGAACATTATCGTGCCCCCCCCCCAATAAAAAAAATCGCTATTCAGAACTGTAAATTTGCTGCTTATATTTTTAGACGTGGAAAGATCATTGCACACAAAATAATGGTCGTAAAGGTATTACGTTCATGCAGTTGTCTACCTGAAAGTTTAAAAACATTTGCATTTCACAATGTGACAAACGATACCAGCATGAGAATGGCTGGTGGCTGCCTCCGCACAGCAACGTGTACAACCAGGAAGATTTCGTTCCTCACCAATTTTTGAATGAAAAAAAAACCCACATCCATCTTATTCATGTGACTTAGAACTATGCAGCTTCTGACTGCTTCCCAAACTGAAGCTTGTGATAAAAGGACAACGCTCTGACGCGAGTGATGACATTCAGTTTGAAATGACGAGCTGTGTGAAGAGCCTCAAGGAAGATGAGTAGAAGGGTCTAGGGAGAACGTTGATGAGTTATAGCCATTCTTCTATCAATCCCAGAAACGTAAGAACAAATGTGGGAATGTAGGTGGTGAGCACTTTGAAGGGGATAACTGGGCTATGTGTCTAATAGTTCAACTAAACCTGAATTTGCCAACCATTTCTATAAATGTCTGGTAACACTTGTTATGGATGAAGTTTGTTTAAACATGACAGTAGCTGCAGACTTTCTTCTTTTCTTCCTCCTTCCCTCCCTCCAGCCCCTTTCCCCCCCCCCTCTCTCTCTCTCTCTCTCTCTCTCTCTCTGTTTACGGCCAGTTACTCCAGTCAGGGCAGCCACATCTAATTAGACCCAGTCAGACTAATCCAGAGTTGTCTAACTCACTCCATTTCTAATTAGTATTATTCAGGCACCTTGCTTTCCAATCTCATGTATCTAGGTCGGCCTAGAACTATGATAATTCCTCTACTTAACTTCTACCATGCTCAGAGGTGAAAAAAAAAAAACATTATTATTGTTATTATTATTATTATTATTGAGTCCCTCTGTCTTCGATCTGTCAATGGATGTTCCGGGGAGAGGCATCACTGACGAGGCTCCATGGGTTATGTTGTTTGTAGTTGATATTGTGCTGATAGATACCACCCGGAAGGGAGTACAACGGAAGTTAGAGGAGTGGAGAAAGAAAATGGAGGATAGAGGACTTAAAATTAGTAGGAAAAGGCGGAATATTTATGCTTTAATGGGGAAAAACAGGAGGATGTAAGTTTGCTAGGAGAAAAATTGAAAAGAGATGGGACATTCAAGTATCTGGGCTCATATATAAAAGCTGACGGCGGATTGGATGCAGAAATTACCCATAGGATACAGGCAGGATGGAGAAGCTGAACTGATATGTCAGGAGTGTTATGTGATAGAAAAATCAGAGCAAGAGTGAAAAGAAAAATATATAAAACGGTGGTGAGGCCTGCAATGATTGGACCATAAATAAGTTCTAGAAGAGAAAGCTGGAGGTGGCGGAGATGCAGATGCTGAGGTGGACGATCGGGGTCACGAGAATGTTTGGTTCCGAAGACTGCATCAGTAGGTTATATAGTAACTGCTCGCCGTCTCGTTAGTACAGTATATTTAAAGGATGTGGGTCGATTATTGAGGTCCGTAACTGTACTTCTGCGGTGAGGCTGGATGCATAGACTGTGGTGTTGAAGTCCCACTGTGTGCAAGGCTCCTTCATCACCCTCCTGACTCACCCACATGCTCGTAGCTGCAAGAGTCACTGCTAAGATAAAGACCAGCTAATTAGATCATCTGTTTATTGTGACTCGTCCGTAGCTCCCTAACACCTCTTCCTAAGCTCTTTATTTCTCTTATTACAACTTTCCTTTCTCCTTGTGTCTCATATACCTCATTATAATATCGCAACACTGTATATAAGGCTAGAAAAATTGTATTAACCAGCCGTATGCATAAATAAATCGCTTTTTATTTCGCTTACTACACTTTGCTCTCCATTTGTGCCTCATAAACCATGATCACAATACTCTGGATATATAACGTGGAAAATCATATTAACCAGCCATATGCAACAATAAATCACTAAGGATGAGGTGCTAGGGAGTCACTTAACAGACGTGGTTACAAGTCTCAATAATTCCAATGCATTAAGAAAGGTCTGAAAGCTATATCCTTTTCACTTTATTTTGGCCCAGATCTTCGTCTTTGTGTACCTTATTTCACGGAACACAGTGGCAGAAAAGGATAATACTTCGGCTCTGCGTCCTTTCCACAGCACTTCTTCGTGACTAGCATCATATTTCAGTGTTAATCTATTGGCACAACTCTGATTTCACGATGGAGGGAAGGCAATTTTAGGCCAAGGTAGAGTAAAAAAAAGTATAGTGTGTGATGTGTACAATATCACGGTTGAAAACAGTTTTACATTGACAAAATCTAGGTAAGATAAAAAAAAAAAAATCATTGAATACTCGCACTTGTGTCTCATTTCTTTCTGTATGTGGCTGGACTGACTGAGTGACTGATTACATTACACAGATCACGGCAGCAGAACAACAGAGGTTACTGACGCTTTGCAATAACAGTAAAAGCAGAAAAGGGATATAATATACTTATATCTATCTACCTATCTATCTATCTATCTGTAAGTATGTATATTTCTGTATCTGTATGTCCATATACGTATCCAGATGCTGATATCCATATATCTGTATCTATCTATCTATGTATCTAGCTATATAATAACTAAAGCAAATAAGATAGTCATTCTCCCTCTTTCTCTCTTTCTGTGTGTGTGTGTGTGTGTGTGTGTGTGTGTGTGTGTGTGTGTGTGTGTGTGTGTGTGTGTGTGTGTGTGTGCGCGTGCGTGCGTGCTACGAAGTCACATGTTAAGGAAAATGTGTGACTGATAACTAACGTCTCCATTTATTAAACAAAGAGTCCAAAAATGTAAACAAGATCCCAAATTTTCACATTAATTTCTTAGGCATATGATGATGACAGGATGAACAAGAATATCTGATGATACTTTACTGGGCACGAGATGATGGTAGGATGAACAAAGCCTTACCATCCAGTCTCTCTCTCTCTCTCTCTCTCTCTCTCTCTCTCTCTCTCTCTCTCTCTCTTTGCAGACATCACTTCATTGACTGGGCTGGGATTCTCCCTCCCCCCCCCCTCTCTTTCTCTAATGCCATTTACCCCTACGGTACTTTTTGCACTCCCGCGTCAGATCACTTGAGAGAGAGAGAGAGAGAGAGAGAGAGAGAGAGAGAGAATGTGGGATATGCGTGAGGGTGTAAGGGGAAGAGGGATAATGGTGGTGAGGGGAGGGGAGGGGAGGGACGAAAATAGGTGAGGGGAGTGTGTACAGTATACTGTAGGCCACTCACTTTAACTTGGCCCAGATTTTCGTCCTTTTGCAGCTTATTTC
Organism: Coenobita brevimanus; assembly: GCF_032717465.1. Taxonomy (NCBI): domain Eukaryota; kingdom Metazoa; phylum Arthropoda; class Malacostraca; order Decapoda; family Coenobitidae; genus Coenobita; species Coenobita brevimanus. The sequence goes on from NC_136973.1 coordinate 23,738,511, forward strand.
CCGTAGCTCAGTGACAGAATAAGACAATACTATGGCTGTACATCCTTTCCATAGCACTTCTTCGTGACTAGCACCATATTGTTCATCTATTGCTACAACTCAGCAATTAAGATGGAGAGATGGCAATTTTAGGCCAGGTTAGTGTGAGCAGAGTATAGTGGTGGTGTAGGTGAGGGAGGGGGAAGACTGAGGCTGCCAAATCTATCTATCTATCTATCTACTGCCAGACTCTTTAATCCCCTAAGTGGTGGCCACAAACAAATCGCCTCCATGTCGCCCTGTTCCCCGCCATTCACTGCCCTGCCCCCAGCTCACACACCCCTCTCTCATATACCTCTCCACTCCATCCCTCCATCTCATCCTTGGCCTCCCCGTCCCTCTCACCCCCTCCACCTCACTCACATACACTCCTCGTTAGTCTCTCACTCTTCATCCTCTCCACATGGCCAAATCCACAGCCACAAATATCGCCAAAATGACTGTCAGTTATAAAAGAAAAAAAAAAAAAAGAAGATTTTCGGGTAATAAACAAAAAAATCCAGACAACAGCAATAAAACAATAGGCACTGGGATAACAGTAAAAATGTCTGACTCTTTGTGGTGTGCTTAGAGTCGATAGGATAAGCAACACTGATTCTTGACAGATGTGAAGTGAGGAAATTCAATAGTAAAAAGGGTGGCAGACAGTGTGCATAGATGGTTAGGAAATACAGAGAAAATTATACAGCCTGGGTGCAGTGAAGGGTGACATGGAGTGCATAGGTGTGGGAATGTGTAGTGGGCCAAGCAGAGGGTGGATGGATGGATGATGTAAAGGAATGTGAGGAAGAGGGGTATAGAGACTGCCAAGAATGGATGTATGAGGAAGGAAGGTGTGGAAATTGAAGAAATAGTGGATATAAGTGAGTGGATGTGGAGGTGGAAGGATGTGTGGATGGCCAAGTACAGAGTGGATGGTTACTGTCACTATCGTCATCGCGTGTTCAATAATCTCATTTTTCTTATCGCCTTCTCTTCAGCATTACCCTTATCATCAGCACTGCTGTTTTCATCGTCATATTTTCCTTTTTCTTCTCTTCCTTTGCATCATCATCATCATCATCATCATGTTTTCTTCCTCTTCTTACCATCATCACCATTATTATTATCATGTTTCCCTCCATCTGTTATCATCATCATCATCATTATGCTTTCTTCCTCCTCGTCCTCCCCCCTCTTCCTCTTCATCATCATCATCATCATCATCATGTTTCCCTCCATCTGTCATCATCATCATCATCATTATGGTTTCTTCCTCCTCCTCCTCCCCCTCTTCCTCTTCATCGTCATCGTCATCATCATCATTATCATCATCATCATCATCATCATGTTTCCCTCCAGCTGTTGTCATCATCATCATTATGGTTTCTTCCTCCTCCTCCTCCCCCTCTTCCTCTTCATCGTCATCATCATCATCATCGTCATCATCATCATCATCCTCATCATCATCATCATCACATCATCATTATCATCATCATCATCATCATGTTTCCCTCCAGCTGTCATCATCATCATCATCATTTTGCTTTCTTCCTCCTCCTCCTCCCCCTCTTCCTCTTCATCGTCATCATCATCATCATCATCATCATCATCATCATCATCATCATGTTTCCTTCCAGCTGTTGTCATCATTATCATCATTATCATCATCATCATCATGTTTCGCTCCAGCTGTTGTCGTCATCATCATCATTATCATGCTTCGTTCCAGCTGTTGTTGTCATCATCATCATCATCATCATCATGTTTCCTTACCGCTGTTATCATCATCATCATGTTTCCTTACCGCTGTCATCCTCATCATCATCATCATCATCATCATCATGTTTCCTTACCGCTGTTATCATCATCATCATCATGTTTCCTTACCGCTGTCATCATCATCATCATCATCATCATCATCATCATCATCATCATGTTTCCTTACCGCTGTCATCATCATCATCATCATCATCATGTTTCCTTACCGCTGTCATCATCATCATCATCATCATGTTTCCTTACTGCTGTCATCATCATCACCATCATCATCTTCATCATGTTTCCTTACCGCTGTTATCATCATCATCATCATCCTCATCATCATCTTCATCATGTTTCCTTACCGCTGTTATCATCATCATCATCATCATTATCATCATCTTCATCATGTTTCCTTACCGCTGTCATCATCATCATCATCATCATCACCATCATCATCACTTTCTCTCTCATCAGCCTCTTAATCATCACCACCACCATCATCAATCTCATTATCCTCCTCCTCCTCATCATCATCATCATGCATTTTTCCTTCTAGTCACTACAACTACCACTCTCCTACTACTACAATAATATTGCTGCTACTACTACTACTGCTACTATTACTACTACTACTACTACTACTATTACTACCACTGCTACTACTACTGTTACTACTACTACCACTACTAAAACAGGTCGACCAAATAACCCTCATTAAACTCGCTCTGGTAATTACACGTGTGACCATCATTGCATCATTGACAGAGACTCATTAACATTACTGAATTGCCTTGCTTGATTAATTGCGTTATTTCCCTCTGCATGGAGAGAGAGAGAGAGAGAGAGAGAGAGAGAGAGAGCGCTAACCAAAACACACACACACACACACACACACACACACACACACACACACACAGGAAAGAGAATTACGGAAGAGATGGAGAAAGTGGGAATAATTTTCTCTGTATCCCCGTTTCTCTCTCTCTCTCTCTCTCTCTCTCTCTCTCTCTCAACCAGATTCTTATTTTCTCTAATACCGTCTCTCTCTCTCTCTCTCTCTCTCTCTCTCTCTCTCTCTCTCTCTCTCAACCAGATTCTTATTTTCTCTAATACCGTCTCTCTCTCTCTCTCTCTCTCTCTCTCTCTCTCTCTCAACCAGATTCTTATTTTCTCTAATACCGTCTCTCTCTCTCTCTCTCTCTCTCTCTCTCTCTCTCTCTCTCTCAACCAGTTTCTTATTTTCTCTAATACCGTCTCTCTCTCTCTCTCTCTCTCTCTCTCTCTCTCTCTCTCTCTCTCTCTCTCTCTCAACCAGGTTCTCATTTCCTCCAACACCAAGCCCTCTTTGATACATTAATTCGTTTTCTCTGGCTCAGTAATTGGCTAATCCGACTTAAAGGGAGAACTATTGCAGAATTTCCATGTTCCTTCCCTTCACATTCTCTCCTCCGACCTCTAATATATTTTTCATGCTGTAATGCTAGGTGAAAAAGACCCGACTCCTCGGTCCTAAAGCACCTAACGTGTAGCAGGGTCCTCTTTCGAGACCGGAGCTTAGTGCAATGAAGAGAGGCAGGACATAAAAACTTCAGGCAATAACCCTTACATGTATATTACCACAATCAGACACAGGACAAAAGCAGCAGATATTACAACACAATATATGACACAGAAATAAAACCTTAACTAGGATATTAGTATCTGGCAGGATGCTGGCTTAACTAATACGGTTGCCAATACAGAAAGTCTAGTGTACAGGTATACAGGGAAACAGGCGCGCGTGGGAGCGCGGGGAGACTCACACGTGGGAGGGGGGAGGGGAAAGGACTGGACCAGACCAGAGTTATAGTAATATTGGGAGAGGGTAAGTATTATTAATTCAAACTTAGTATCATCTGATAGCAAAAGGGTTTTGACATTTGATTCTATCTCTTGTTTACGTTACGCTAACTGTTGGGAGAAGATTCTTTAGGAAGCGAGGGAGTAGAGGGACACTGGATATTCACTGTGTTTATGGTAATATAAAAGGGAGGATATTATTCTCACTTTATTATTTTCTGGTAACAAGGGACATGGGTATATTTTCACTACAGAGGATTCCTCGGAGGAAGTCTTACTGGTTTTCTACAAGGGCGTCGCTTGTGAGTCGGATTCCTCAGAACTCACTCACTGTACTCGTTCTTACTCATCCGCCCGTGATTTCACACACCCCGATATTTGACATACATTAAGTCACTGTATCACTGTAACCTGTTTTCTAGGGCAATGTCACACTTAACATAATTTCACTTCACTAGTTCTGGGGCAACACCACAACATAATTCACTCGTGTCGTGGGGGCGGCGTGGAGACACGCCGGCGTCTATTCTGCCGGACTAGGGGCACCGCCAAGGGAGGGCGTGCCGAGAGGGCACGGGACGGCTCGCAGGGGCGTCCTCTCGCGTTCAGGGCTGCAGGTGGCGCAGGAGCCAGCAGTCTCCGCTAGGTTTAGTGGTGTGGCCCTCAGGGCTGGGACCAAACAGGTCCAGGAATCTCTGGCTCAGGTTTCGGCCAGAGGTGGAGGTCTTACGCCGTCTCTTGGACGTGGAGAGGTCGAGCCCAGGTGTCCTGGGGAGGGCCTGGAGGGACTGAGGACTGCGGTCTCCAGAATCGAGGGGCGCCGTCAGGGAGGGGCTGCAGCACCATCCGGCACTAGAGTCCGTCAGGTGGGTCTTCTCCAGGGCCAAGCGTAGAGACCGGAGGCCAGGGGAAGCCGTTAGGCCTCACGGGGTCTCTCTGGTGCTGGGGAGCCGGGCGCTTGCCTCACACAGGGGCGATGACAAAACCTCCTTTTGGCCGTGGGGCCCGGCAATTGGCCGTGGCTGCCCAGGGACGCAACTATAGGGCGCCAAGGCCCGGCAATTGGCCATGGCCTGTGTGGGGGAGTCAGCGCGCCTCTGGTCACCTCTTGAGTGACAGTAGGCCGTCTTCTTCTGCAGGAGGGGGGAGTGGCAGTAGGCCATCTCAGGGGCAGTGCCTTTGGAGCGGCAATTGGCCGTCTCCTTCGGCAGGAGGGAAGAGCGGCAATCGGCCGTCTCCTTTGGCAGGAGGGAGGAGTGGTAATCGACCGTCTCAGGGGCAGCACCTTCAGAGCAGCAGTAGGCCGTCTCCTTCGGCAGGAGGGAGGAGCGGCAATCGGCCGTCTCAGGGGCAGCACCTTCAGAGCAGCAGTAGGCTGTCTCCTTCGGCAGGAGGGAGGAACGGCAATAGGCCGTCTCAGGGGCAGCGCCTTTAGAGTGGCAGTAAGCCATCTCCTTCGGCAGGAGGGAGGAGCGGCAGTAGGCCGTCTCCTTGGGCAGAAGAGAAAATGGGAGAAATCGAGTTCCCCCGAGCTAAGCCCTATATTGGACTATATAGCCCCGCTAGGGTTACAGGAGCGAGCTACCACTCCCAGCACGGAGCCCGGGTGAGGCTCGAACTCGCAATCCCCCGATTACGTGTCCAGCGCACTACCACTGTGCTACCGCGCCCCCCTCCTTGGACAGAAGAGAAGAGCGGCAGTAGGCCGTCTCGAGGGAAACACCTTCAGTGCGACGCTTGGCCGACTGACGAAGGCGGGAGCGGCAGTTGGCCGTCTCCACAGGGGCGCTGTCAGGAACTGAGATATCAGCTCCACCCCGGGCTAATTCGGCAATCCCACTCCCCGAAGGTAGTGCCCTCCTCCTGCTAGGGTGGCGGTGCGACGGTTGGGTGTTGTAAGGGAGCACGGCCCGGGCTGCCTTATGCCGTTGTCGCATGGGATCCCCTAGTGTGGATGCGGCTACTCCGTGGGGTCCGGGTAGGGGTGTCGGTGCGTTTCCGGAGGCACTATGCTGTTCTTCTCTCACCTTGTTTTCGGGGGCACTATTTTGTAAGCTACGCATTTCACATGCCATGGATTTTCTTTCCTTGCTCTTTTTTTTTTTTAACGTGTCCTTTTTTTCAGTTTTTTTTCTCTCCCTTTTCGTTCTTTCACCCTCTCTCTTCAGGTTTTTATAATTCCCGCCACAGTCTCCCATTTTCTTCGACTCTTTTTTTCTTGGTACTTTTTTCGTTTTCTATTCCTCTCTTCTTTCATTCTTTCTTTTCCAGTGTATCTAATTTTATTTTTCTTCCTAGTTCTCTCCCCGATTTTTTTCCTCTCACATTCTCTCATTATTTTTCTTTTACCTTCACAGTCTGCTTTGTTCTCTGATTTATTTACCTCTTTAGCATATTCTTCCATTTCTGTTTATTTCTCTCTCTCTCTCTCTCTCTCTCTCTCTCTCTCTCTCTCTCTCTCTCTCTCTCTCTCTCTCTCTCTCTCTCTCATTATCCCAGTCCCTACCTCATTCCACCTCCATCCTCTCCACCTTTATCCACTTCATCTAATTTCCTCTCAAACTCACCCACTCTTATTTCCTTCTCGCTCTCACACTCACATATGCACGCAGATGCTCTCTCTCTCTCTCTCTCTCTCTCTCTCTCTCTCTCTCTCTGATACACACACACACACACACACACACACACACACACACACACACACACACACACACACACACACTGGCTGGGTAATATCCTTCCGTACGTTATTTATCCAGAGTATGGCCATATTGAAAGGATTTGCGTAACACAGAATAGAACAATGAGGGATAACAAACAATATAAATCGCTGAGGAAAGGGTGTTAGGGAGCTTCCTTAACCGACGAGAATTGGGGCCAAAGAATGTTAGAAATGGTGGTATTTTCATCTATAATATTTCTATCTCAGTGTTAGCTAATTCGCCAATCTTTACTTCTAACAAATTAAAGACTCTTGGATGTGCTGACTTTTAATAATATCAAATAATGGATCTTTATTAATTTGGGAGAAAGAAAATATTTTAAATGTTAGAAGATAATAAGAACAGTAATGAGCGAGAGAGGAGAGAAAGTGGAAGGCGAGAGGGTTGAAGAAATGGAGGAGGAGGTGAAGGAGAAGGAGACATGGAGAGAGAAGAGAGAATATATATGACTCCAGAAAGCCCGAATGAGAGAGAGAGAGAGAGAGAGAGAGAGAGAGAGTAGGGAAGGGAGAAAGATAATTAGGGAAACAGAACAGTGCTGTATATTGACAAGCCTAATGGATGAGGAGCAGAAATAAACTGTACAATATTATAGAGAAACAGACACAGGAAGAGATTACACTACAAAGTAAGTAAATAGACCAGTGACTGAATGATGAAGTAGAAAGCAGTACAAATGAGAAACTGAACAAAGGATAACAAAAGCATTATCTTTATTATTATTATTATTATTATTATTATTACTCTAATGGCACCCTTGGCAGTCTTGAGAGGAGGTCGCTCGATGTCAAGTTAATTCCTATTTTCAGTCGAAAGGTAACAGAAATTTGAATTACTCATGCCGTGAGCGAGACGGAGCGAGGAATTTTCCCTTATTTTTACCCTGCTGGGACACCCGCTGAGAAGAGAGAGAGAGAGAGAGAGAGAGGCATGATAGTAGTGTTTGCTGTTATACTAAGTTATACTACAGCATTATAATAAACAATTTTACGAGTATAAGGAGGGAGGAAGGAGAGGCGAGAAAGTGATAATACAACAAACACGTCACTCTTCTCTCTTCTGTCATGCTGGTAATTTCAATGCCGGACCAAGGACGAATCCATCCCCACCACTAAAAGCAAATAATAAATTTGAAGGAAAAGGTCAGAACTGACTCATAACTCTGGAACCGGTGGCCCGATTGGCCTGGAAATTGTTTTATGCTTCAAGTTAGAGCATTTTAACGGTACCTTGCTCTAACAAAAATTGCTTTACTTTGCGCCGTTTTTGCTGTGTTAACGGTAGCAAACCAACATACAGAAATCGGGTCTTCATGTTGTACCGTATAGTAGATTATTATTATTATTATTCATTATTATTATTCTTATTATTATTATTATTATTATTATTATTATTATTATCTGTTATTATTATTATTATTATTATTATTATTATTGTTGTTGTTGTTGTTGTTTTTGTTGTTGCTGTCTGTTTTATTATTATTATTATTATTATTATTATTATTATTATTATTATTAGCAGCAGCAGCAGCAGCAGCAACAGCAGCAGCAGCAGTAAAAAGCAATATTAAAGAACAAGAGATGGGAACGTCGCTGCTCATCAGAAATAATGGAAGGATAAGGAAACAGGTAATAAGGTAATAAACGACCAATTAGCACAGTAACCATCAAATAAATCATATCATAATTAGGGGAACAAGTCAAGAGTGAGAGCAGTGGAAATGAGTTACTTGAGAGGAGCATGTGGAGTGACGTGGAGGGACAGACTGACGAATGAAGAAGGAACGTTGTGGATGTGGATGTGATTGAGAGAATTAGGTGAAATACACTGAGGTGGTCTGGACATGTGGAGAGAATGAAGAGTGAGAGACTGACTAGGAGGGTGTATGTAGGTGAAGTGGAGGGAGGGGGAGACCGAGGATGAGGTGGAGGGATGGAGTGGAGAGGTGTATGAGGGAGGGAGGAGTGAGCTGGGGGGAGGGTAGTCAAATGGTGGGTGATAGAGTGACTTGGAGGCGTTTTGTCTGCGGCCACCCTTTGTGGGATTAGGGCGTTGGGCTATAGGTAGATAGATAGGTAGTTGGTAAAAAAGCATAATGAGGATAAATTACGTTAGAAAAATACCAGGCAATTTGAAAGCCAAGAAAAAGATGAACACAATGCAAATTTAAGAGGGGAGGAGGAATTGGGGTCAGTAAGGGATGGTGTAGATCAAGTTTTATCAATTCTCTGAAATGTTTAGTGGGAAAGATAGGTACAGCGGGGGTAATGGCGGCAGTTTTTTGTGGTCTTTTTCATTATTTTTCTCATTCATGGAAGCGACGAATGTGATTTGCTTCAGTTTATTGGCTGAAGTTATAGGTATGAGGAAATCATACTGTGAGGAGAAAGAGTTGCTGCAAAGAATAGCAACTTAGATGATACTGTATATGGCAAAAATGATGGTGCACTCCGATCTATACAAAATGATGGTGCACTCTGATCTATATAAAATGATGGTGCACTCCGATCTACAATATATAAAATGATGGTGCACTCCGATCTATATAAAATGATGGAACACTCCGATCTATATAAAATGATGGAACACTCCAATCTATATAAAATGATGGCACACTCCGATCTATCTAAAGTTAAAGTATCTGCCAATTACATTTAAAGCTTCAAGTAAAAATTAAACACTGCTAAGAATGGAATTTTTTGAGATATTAGAAAACTGTATAGTACTCTCATCAGCTCAGGAGGCTCCCTAGCACCTCTTCATTAGCGATTTATCTTCGGATGTGGTTGATTATTATCCTTTTGCACGTTGTCTATGCAGAGTATGGTGATGTTAGAATGATTTATGTATCACTGAGAAGGACAGGAAGGTGTAATAAGCAAAATAAGTAGCATAGGAAAACGTGTTAGGGAGCTTGACAGCGGAAAACACAGGCCCAAACTTTATCCATGAAATATGTAAAGGAAATGTATTTAGAGGAGGGAAAGAAATTGCATGCTTCCTTCTAAAAGTTCGAAAAGACATTAAAGAAGAGGAAGACAAGGAATAGGGAAGGGGCTGAGAATATATGACGTGGATGTTGATGGATAGATATAGGGTGTGTGGGTGAGGGTGGAAGGCTGGCAGAAGGGCCGGAGGGGAAATTAATAGAGATCTGTATTGTTTATTTAAATGTTGAAATAAAAAAGGAATGAGCCATGTCTAGTGGTTGTTCACACTCTGTCTGTCTGTCTCACACACACACACACACACACACACACACACACACACACACACACACATATGGGTTAGTAATGAAGATGGATATTATCAAGAGAGGATGATACTCGTAACAAGGGCATGATTTAATAACTGTGGGAATAAAGATGTCGAGGAGGCAAAAAATATGTAGAGGGGGAGGAGGAGGAGAAGGAGGAAGAGGAGGAGGAGGAGGAGAAGGAGGAAGAAGACAAAGAGGAAAATGATGAGTATGAGGAGAAGAATGATTTTTATAGAGGGAACTAATGATGGTGATGAAATTGGCAGTGATGATGATGATGATGATGAAGCTGGCAGTGATAACGATGATGATGACTGGCAGTGATTAAAATGACGATGATGATGATGATGATGATGGCCAAGGTGGGAATAATGAAGACATAAAAAAAGAAAAAACTGAGGAAAGAAGAGGATGTAATGAGAGAGAGAGAGAGAGAGAGAGAGAGAGAAAGGCAAAACAGTAAGCAACACACTGATATACGACGTCGTTGGGAGACTAATATAAACCATAAAGAAAACGGGAACACCTTGAGACAGAGAAGAGTGACACAGAAAACAACTAAGCAAGGAGAGAAATAACGCAAGATATAAGTAAGCAGAATAATAACGCAAGATATAAACAAGGAGAGAAATAACGCAAGATATAAGTAAGCAGAAAAATAACACAAGATATAAGTAAGCAGAAAAATAACGCAGGATATAAGTAGGCAGAAAAATAACGCAAGATATAAGTAAGCAGAAAAATAACGCAGGATATAAGTAGGCAGAAAAATAACGCAAAATGTAGGCAAGGAAGAAGTCACAGTCACACATCTTAAACACTGCTGGAATAAATCAGTCTTTCTATCTACCTATCCACAATCCGTCTATCTGCCCAGTCATCTATCTGTCTGTTTATCTACCTACTATCAATCTGCCTATCTGTCTCTCAGTCTCTCTGTTTGTCTGTCTGTATCGGTGTGTGTATCGGTCTGTTTGTATGTTTGTCTCCCTGTCTGTCTGTTTGTCTGTCTGTCTGTCTCTTTGTCAATCTATCTATCTATCTAAGCAGAGCAAATATAAACGCAGGAAGGGACTAGAAAAACGGTAAAGAGAGCGAGACAGAGGAAACGTGTGAATATGCAACAGAATTATTTGCTAAGCAGAAAGGGGTAGGGAATGAAGGTATGGGGAGGGAAGGATGAGTGTGGGGGAGGGAAGAATTAGTGAGGGGGAGGGAAGAATGAGTGGGGGGAAGGAAGGATGAGTGAGGGGGAAGTAGGGATGGAGTGGTAAAGTACAGTGAAGGAAGGGAGGGTAGGGGGAGGTGGGGGTGCGGTAGGGGTACGAAGGGAGAGTCAGGGGTGTGGGTGGGGGTGGGGAGGTCTAGATTTGGGGGGCAGGAAATTTTGGCAAGCGAGAGTCGCAATTTCTGAGTCTCATAATACGTTCTCTCTCTCTCTCTCTCTCTCTCTCTCTCTCTCTTTAAGTTCTTCATTTTCCTTTCCAAATTTCCTTGTGATTTACGTCATTCCATTTTCTTTTCTTTTATTCCCTCTACTTTTACTTATACATTTTTTCCAGTTCCCATTTGTAGAATTTCTCGTTTTCCCTTTTCCCCCTACTCTTCCCTAATTTTCCTTCGATTTTCCTTCCTCCCCCCTCCCTTCTTTCATTTTTTTTTTTTTATGCGAGGAAGAAGGAACTAAAGGCTGAGCCAGCATTAACGTTTCTTCCACGAAAGAAGCAAAACAATACAAAAGAGCCAAATTCAAGATCCATTCATTTCGAGATGCCTGGACACACTGCGTTTGAAAGACTGGAGATCATAGGAAGTAGGAAATACAGACAGAGGGAGACAGTTCCAGAGTTGACCTGTTGCATAAATGTAGGATTGAGAGTAACAGTTAACTCTTGTATTAGAGAGTTGGACAGAAAAGGGATGAGAGTTTGTTGCTAGACGGGTGCTACGCGCCCGTCACAGAGGTGGAGGGATGCAAGCAGACAGTTCAGAGGAGCAGTGACCATTGAACTAGCGATAGAAGAGAGAGAAAGAGGCAACAGCGCGGCGAAGAGACAAAGGTTGAAGGGAGCCAGTAAGAGGAGGAGAGTCGATGAGACGAATAGCATTTGACTCCATCATATTGAGAAGAGCTGTATGTGGGGAGTCTCCCTACACATGAGAGTTGTACTCTAAACAGGGGCGAATAGAACCCCTGTATAAAGTCAACAACTGTGCAGGAGTAAAGAAGGCATGGAGTCGGCTTAGCACACTTAATTTCTTGGAAATAGATTTTACAAGAGATGTAATATGATCTTTCCAAGATAAGTCCCGTGTGAATGAAACCCCAAGCATGTTCAAGGATGATGCAGGATTTAGCTGGATATTATTAAACATTAGTGGGTATACCTGTGGAAGATTGTGTCGGGTTGATAGGTGTAAAAACTGAGTCTTTGATGCATTAAAAACAACAAGATTATTTTTACCCCAGTCAGAGATACGAGCCAAGTCAGACATTAGGTGTGCCACAGCCTCATCCCTTGTTTGCTGAAGTAACAGCTGAGATGGACGTTGCGAGAACCGAATGGATAGGTGAAGAGTGGAATCATCTGCGTACGAGTGGATAGGGTTAGATGCACAGCTTAGGAGATCATTGATGGATAAAAGGAAGAGAGTTGGTGATAGGACAGAGCCCTGAGGAACACCACTGTTCATAGATCTAGGAGAAGAACAATGGCGTCTACAACAGCGGCTATAGAACGACCAGAAAGGAAGCTAGAGATGAAGGCACAGATAGAAGGATAGAAACCGTAAGAGGGCGGTTTGGAAATTAAAGATTTATGCCAGACTCGATCGAAAGCCCTTGAGATGTCAAGTGCAATGGCAAAGCTTTTGCCAAAGTCCCGAAAGGAGGATGACCAGGAATCTGAAAGGTAGCTGAGAAGATCGCCAGTGGAGCGTCCCTGACGGGTCCCATACTGACAATCAGAAAGAAGGTTGTAATAGGAAAGATGCTTTAAAATTTTTCTGTTAAGAATGGACTCAAAAACTTTTGAAACACAGGATGTTAAAGCAATTGGACGATAGTTAGAGGGGTGGGAACGGGCACCCTTCTTTGGGACTGGCTGAATGAGAGCAAATTTCCAGCAAGAAGGAAAGGTACAAGTAGAAAGACAAAGGCGAAAGAGTTTACCTAGGCAGGGTGTAAGCACAGAAGCACAGTTCTTGAGGACAACAGGAGGGACCCCATCAGGCCCATATGCCTAGTTAGTATTGAGGCCAGTGACGGCAGAAAATATATCAGCTACGTCTAAGGTGGAAGTAGAGGAGAAAGTCTGAGCAAAGAGATCTGCTTTATCAGTAGAAGAAATAGCTACAGAGCCATCAGAATAGAAAATAGGAGGGAAGGATGATGAGGTAAAGTTGTTAGAAAGGTTTTTGGCAAGGTGCCAGAAGGAGCGGAAAGAATTCGAGTTGGAGAGTTGAGAGCATTTAGAACGGATGAAATTATTTTTAGCAGAGAGAAGAACAGACTTAGCACGATTCCGGGCAGAAACATAAAAAAGATGTGATTCGGTGGTGGGTTGGCTCCAGTACCTTTTATAGGCCCTCTCCTTGTTGCAGACAGCATTAGAACAAGCGTGATTAAACCATGGCTTTCTTGCATTTGTCAGAGGATATGAGAAAGGAATGTATGCTTCCATGCCCGAGAGAATAACCTCCGTAATGCACAAGGCACACTCAGATGGTTCCCAGCCACGGAAGCAATAATCATTCCAGGGAAAATCAAAGAAGTACTGCCTGAGGGCCTCCCAATCCGCAGCTCCAAAGTGCCACAGATGATGTTTCTTTGGAGGGTCCACAGGCCGTACCGGAGTGATAGGACAGGTTATAATCGGAGGAGCCCAACAGAGAGAAAAGATTAACAGTGTAAGCAGAAGGATTAGTTGTAAGGAAGAGGTTAAGTATGTTGGAGCTCTCTCCATGGCGATCAGGGATACGGGTAGGGTGCTGTACAATCTGCTCTAGGTCATTAAGGATAGAAAAGATGAAGGTTTGTTCACCAGGTGGATCAGTGAAAGGAGAGGAGAGCCAAAGGTGGTGGTAAACATTGAAATCTCCTAGAATGGAGATTTCAGAGAAAGGAGAAATGGACAGAATGTGTTCCATCATAGAAGTAAGATAGTCGAAGAATTTTTGATAGTCAGTAGAATTAGGAGATATGTAAAAAGCGCAGATATATTTAGTCAGAGAATGACAAGAGAGCCAAAGCCAGAGAGTAGAGAATTCAGAAGAATCAAGTTCAGGAACATGAGAGTCAGATAGATCGTCGCGTACATATACGTAACATCCACCTTTGGCTTTGAATTGAGTATAGAGAAAGTAGGAGGATACAGAGAAGGGTTTGCTGTCAGCTGCCTGAGACAGCTGAGTCTCAGTAAGAAAAAGAAGATGAGGTTTAGAGGAGAGGTGGTGTTAACAGACAAAGTTACAGGAAAGGCCGCGAATGTTGCAGAAATGAAGAAGTGAGTCAGACAGTGATTCCAGGCAACTCAGAGTGTCGTTACCGGGAGAGGGGCAGACGGTAGGGGAATTTATGGTTCCCCCCCCCTGGGGACTCCGAGGCATTGTTGTTTTGCGCCATTTTTCTTATTTAATTTTGAAAAGGAAGTGTAGTGTGTACTGTGCATGTACAGGTAAGCCCTTAATTGATGCGAGGGTTACGTTCCCAGACCCTTCGCGTATGTGGGAAATTCGCGTATATGTTCTGCCCTTGTGTGCACATAATTACGCATGTCTACTAATTATATTACATCTGAATAATGCTGTTTATGCACTACATACACCTTATAAACTAGCATAAAGTATGAAAAACAACAAAAATGTAAGAAATTTAACACTGAAACCTGACAAGCACAGGCGTAGGTGGAGACACTTCTGCAGTCTGGTGCACAAGTCCTCACTGCCTCCCATATGCTACATTCTGCCTTCTTTATTGTCCAAACAGTTGACTCATTCACCCCAAACATCCGGTTCTGAGCCAGTTCACAGGCGTAGGTGGAGACACTTTAGCACAGTCTGGGGCACTGGCCCTCACTGCCTCCCGTATGCTACGTTCTGCCTTCTTTATTGTAGGAACAGTTGACTCACCCCAAACTCACGGTTCCAAGACAATTCACCATGAAGTCAATTCACCATCAAATCATGGACGATTCCCTGTCATTCTATAAATATACTTTTATTGATTAATTAATACTTTAATAACTAATTTTCAGGGGGATTTTATAACTCATATAAGTAAAAAACTAGTGCACTGTACTAAATAAACTGGTATGTAAATGAATGACGGGGAATCGTCCTAATGGAGAATTGTCGCCGACATTCCTCCCTTAAATTTGTTCAACACAATTTTCTCTGTCAGCAACATCACGTTACAGTCCATTTTGGTGTGTTACCACATGCATCACTAGCACTAAGCTTAGGCCCCATGTTGGCAGACAAGGCAAGCAATCACTGGAAGGCAGAAAAAATAAGCCACAGATAACGGTTCGCGAGTCACGCATGGTTCGACCATCGGATTCAAACTGACTGTGTGGTGCGTGGTAGACCAACCTCCCCCCCACACACACACACACATATGTATGCACACGGGCAGCAGGTAGGCATTTTTATATTTTATTTATTTCTCTTGTGTATTAAAATTATTTATTTGAATACTATAATTTTGTTTTAATTATTGTACGAAAAATTCGTGGATAATCGAAATCGCGTGAAAAAAGTTTGCGTGAATTAAGGGCTTACCTGTAGTTTGGTGTAGATAGTTAGAGAAACTTGTATTGGAGAGCATGCTGGCCTACTCTCTGTGTTACTGAAACACTAAAAAAGTTCAGCAAAGGGAGATGGTCAGGAACTAGTCCTGAGGGCTGATGAAACAGGAGCTCCAGCTCTCCCTGTCATCAGCTTTCCATCCACCTCGGGAGTACGGCCCTGCTCGACTGGTGCTATAGTCTACTCCACATTGGAGATCTTCTTTCCACATTCATTACACATTTAAATTCTTCCTTGTCCCATAACTTCCATCAGCAAATATTCGTACATTTTCCTCTTTGCTTCTTATATTAAATTTCGCTTTAGCTTTTTTTATTTTTCTCTCCAAGATTTTTTATTTCTCTCTCTCTCTCTCTCTCTCTCTCGTTCATTTTATGTCTTTTGTTTCTTCCTCTTATTTACCTTTCTATATTTTCTTTGACTAGGTATTCTTATTTTGTCCTTAGGTAAGCTGTTTCTTTTCAACTCTCTTTTTCTCTGCCGTTTTCGTTTCCTATTTCTTTCCTCTTACTGATTCTTAACCCACCCCGTCCCGTCGATGTATGGGTACGTTGCAACTTTTTGCATTTGCCAGTCCCGGCGACGCACTGGTACGTCGTGCAATTGCAAGGTCCCTAATGTGCACAATTATCAATTTTCTCAAGTGATTCTTCGTATGTATACACGGGACACCTTCCTCTATTCCTCTTCAAGATGCCAAGCAGGGACAATGCCTTACACCGCATAACCTCCCCCCTCCCCCCCTCACGCCATTGTCTTGGCAATTCACCTGTTACCAATGACCTGGCCAGTAAAGACATTCAAAGCCAGAGTGATTCCCCAATCGATGACAATGTGTAGGACAAAGTTTACATAGCATCAGAGGAAGAAACAGTCAGAAATAATGATCAGGTAATGTGGCAAAAGAAGGTCAGGTATGGTGATGAGTTAGTGAGTGAAGCAATGCTTGTAATGCCTATATTACTGTTTGAAAACCAATATACTCTTGTACTACATATAAATTCGTACCAAGTAAATAAATAAATACTGTTTATGAGTGGTGTGAAATAGTTACCCTCCCATAGAACTCGTTTTCTTTGGTACCAGCCTGTTAGAAAACCCAGTCAGATAAGGAGGTACTCGTACCTGGATCAAGTATTTTAAACCTCAGGTGAGCGATTTCTCTATGAATTTTCTATGTTTCTCACCAAAAGCAGAGGTTTTAGCCAAAAAAAAAGTTTTCAAAATACCTCAGGATTGGGGGGTGTCAGAGGTGCGAAAGAGCTCGGGACGTGACGGGTTAATGGCTTTTTCTTGAGTCCCTCTTCCAAGTTTAATACTCTCTCTCTCTCTCTCTCTCTCTCTCTCTCTCTCTCTCTCTCTCTCGCTCTCCCTCTCTCTCTCTCTCTCTCTCTCTGCGCCCTCCTATTTCTCCTACTTCAAGGATTTCCTATTTTTCTTCCTCATTTCTTCTCTTTTCTTATTCCTCTATCCTTCCTTTCCTGTCATCCATTGTATGTTTATTTTCTCTACATTTATGGCTCTTTTCTAATCCCTACTGTCCTTTCTTTCCATCTATTTTTTCCTGCTTCCTCTCTCCCATTTTTCCTTCAAGAATATTTCCTTCTAATCTTCCTTCCTTACTGACCTGTTCATTTATTTTTACCGCTTCCTATTTCCCTTTTCCTACTAGTGTGCTCCTTCCAGTCTTCCTGACTTCCTTCCTTCCTACATTCTATCTCTCCAGCTCGCGCAGGTGTAACTATACTAAACATATGTATATAAGCTAAAACGCCATTAACCACAACGTAACTTCACCCAATACTGCAATGTGATCTCTTGTGATATATTAAAACCTTCTGCTATTAGAAAGAATTTGTGTAATGAAGGACTAAATGGAATATTCTCAATGACAGAAACCAAGAAATTCGTATCAAAGAAATGCGTACAACAAAATCAAATGGAACAAATGCGTACCACAAATTCAAATGGAAGAAATGCGTACAGCAAATTCAAATGGAAGAAATGCGTACAGCAAATTCAAATGGAAGAAATGCGTGCCACAAATTCTAGTGGAAGAAATGCGTACAACAATTTCTAATGGAAGAAATCCCTGCCACAAATTCTAATGGAAGAAATGCGTACAACAAATTCTAATGGAAGAAATGCGTACAACAAATTCTAAAAGAAGAAATGCGTACAATAAATTTATATGGAAAAAATGCCTTCCACAGATTCTAATGGAAGAAATGCGTACAACAAATTCTAATGGAAGAAATGTGTACAACAAATTCTAATGGAAGAAATGCGTACAACAAATTATAATAAAAGTAAAATGCGTGGCTTGAAAAACAGTGCCCCCGAAGAATACCATAGTACCCCCGACGACAGGGCAAGCCAAGAACAGCATAGTGTGCCCACAGATACGCCGACACCCCCATACGGACCCCACTGGGTGGCCGCCACCAACCACCACCACTCCGGGCAACAGCGACACATGTCAGCCCGGGCCGTGCGCCCCTGTGACATGCAGCCACCACGCCGCCGCCACCGTAGGAGAAGGACACTACCTTCGCGGAGTGGAATTGCTGAGCTAGCTAGGGGTGGAGTTAGAAAACATACTCCAGACGGCACCCCTCTGGTAGAGACGATCTATGGTCGCTCCCAAAGTGTTCCGGTAGAGACAATCTATGGTCACTCCCAAGGTGTTCCGGTAGAGACGATCTATGGTCGCTCCCAAGGTGTTCCGGTAGAGACGATCTATGGTCACTCCCATCCTCATGAGACGATCTATGGTCGCTCCCATCCTCATGAGACGATCTATGGTCGCTCCCATCCTCATGAGACGATCTATGGTCACTCCGAGAGTGTCATGGAAGAGACGACCTATTGTCTCTCCCTCCCTCGTGAGACGATCTACGGTCGCTCCGAGGGTGTGCAGAGGGAGGTGAGTAGAGAGACGTCCCCACGGCAGGAGACTGGAGCCCAGACTTCCCGTCCCAGAGTGACCCAGACAGGCCTCCCAGCGTCCCCTGGTCTCTGTTCCCTATGCCTGGCTCTAGAGCAGACGCACCTGACGGACCCCAGTGGAAGTCGCTGCCGCAGCCCTCCCCTGTCGGTGCCCCTAGACGCTGGAGACCGCAGCCCACAGTCTCTCTCGGTTCTCCCCAGGACACCCGGGCGTGATCTCTCTACGCCCCCACGACGCCGGGACTTATCACAGAGGTTCTTGGAGCTATTCGGCCCCAGTCCCGAGGGCCACACGCCGGAGCCAAGTCCAGAAGCCACGGGAAGTCCAGGACACGAGAGGACGCCCTTTCGAGTTATCCCGTGCCCTCTCGGCACGCCTCGCATTGGCGGTGCCCCTAGCCCAGCAGGATCGCCGATGACTTGTTCCTGCCTATCCCCCTGATGAATACGTGTGATATTGTAGCACGAGTGATTTAGGTTAAGTGTTATTTCCCCTAATGTAAGTATTGTGCAGTGATTTCATATAGTGAATATCGGGGTATCATCAGATCACAGTGAAAAGTTAAAGGACGAGAGTGTGAAACAAGATCTGATTGACTATATGTGTGAGTGACATCTTTGTTATACAATTAATAAGCCTGTGCCTATAAAGACGTACCCCCATTACTGTGAAGAAATATTGTGAAAGGAAGTATTAATGGTATTCTCTCCTTCCCCCACGCTACCCATAAATCTTGTATACCACCCGCTCTCACTCCCATATCTCAAGTAAGTGTAAATCAAGGATAAAATCAATTACCAAAGTATTTTGGCTAGTAGAAACCATATAAACTTCACGGCTAATATCTGCCGCCCTTCAGTATTACCATAACTTTACCCTAGCCGTCACAAGTCACTCCCCACACCTCCCCTATCTCCTCCTAGTGAGACTCAACCCCCTCCCGCGCCCCCGTGCGCGCGTCTATATATACTGCACTCCTGATACACTAGGATTGTTTGTGTTGTATTAGTATCAGAGAAGCAAGTATTCTGCGAGATACACATATCCTAGATAAGGTTTTATATTGCTACATATTGTGCTGTAATATCTGCTGATTTGTCCTGTGTCTGACTGTGGTAATATACGTGTAAAGGTTGTTGCCTAGAGTTTTTGTGTCCTGCCTTTCTTTATTGCACTAGCTCCGTTCTCGAAAGAGGACCCTGCTCCACGTTAGGTGAAATAGGAACAAGAAGTCGAGCCTAATTTCACCTAGCATTACACTGGTGGCCAGCGGTGGTTCTAGACCCAGGCGTAAGAGAGAGGTAATCAGGAAATATTTGGCAAAATGGCAACCAAACCGCACGTTCAGTTACCCAAGTTTGACCCCAACGAGTATGATATACAGACATATCTGGCAATAATTAAACCCTTACTGGATATTGGCTTTGAAAATGACCAACAAAAAATTGCAGTCACACTACCACTATTGGGTAAAGCAGCGGCGAACATAGCGCCGAAAATCGTCCCAGAACTCACCTGGCAGAACTTTACCAAGTTCACTGTACAAGCCATCACCCCATCATTAGGAAAAGTAGTGGCTTTATCCAAATTGGATAGTTTTGCATTCGACGGGGATTTAGATAATACCCTGATACAGGCAAGACGCCTGGTTACTGCTGCCTACCCAGAGGCAGATGAGGAAACCCGGGATCAGCATACATTTAATACTCTGCTCAGAGTACTCCCAAGTGTTGTGAAGCAACACTTCACTATCCATGACCCAACAGGAGACATGGATAGAGATATACAGCTGATACGGCGCCTCCTGACTGCCTGCCCTTCTCCACAACAAATTAACATTGTTAAGAAATTCCCCACCCGACCCCCGGCTCCCCCAGCCACACCACGTCCACCTCTGCCTCACACCAGCCCGAACCCGACACCTAGCCCGCTCAGGGCACACCCCTCCTGTCGGCGCCCCGCCCCGCGAGAAAACCTGAATCTAATTCTTATCAACCCTCGGGAGTTCACAGCCTGCAACTCCTGCTGCCCCCTTCATGACATACGGGACCAGCTGGAAGCTGCTCGCCGCAGAATCACAGCCCCGGGTTCGCGTAAAGTGTCCGCCTTAGAAGGCGAGGCCCCAGGGGACGAGCTGACGCCCGTGGATGAACCCCCTCTATCAGGAACAGGAGAACGAGAGCCCTAGTCAGGTGGATTTTTAGGGCCGCCCCCGCACCAACCCACTGTGGCAGGGTATCGCCCCCCAGTATACCACAAGATGAAAATAAATGGCGTGAAGGCCAGACTACTAGTCGATACGGGAGCGGCCAGGTCCTGCCTTTACAGCCACTATTTCTCCCGCTACAAATCACGGTTTGGCCCACTCTGCCCTACTACCACTCACCTTGCGGACACGGGGGATGGCCCCCTGCCCATCTGTGGGGAAACTCGGGCTCTACGGGTCGACACCCACCAGCCAGTGTCCGCCCAACACCCATTCATCATTTTTGATTCCTCCTGCCGGAGTTATGACGGGTATTTAGGGCTAGACTTACTTCAAAAACTCGGAGCCACGATAGACTGTTGCCACCGACAACTCCAGTTCCACCCCCCACCCCGTTCCACCCCAGCCGTTTGCACATGCACGCCGCGGCCCCGGCCGGAGGATTCGCCCTCTTCCTCCCACCAGCGCCCCCTTCTCCCCCCCTTTTTCCCCCTCCCTCTCCTCCCCCTCCCGTGCCTTTCCACCCCACTCCTGCCCCCTCTTTTCCTGCCACCATCTCCGCCGCCATTACCATCCCCTCCCACCATGAGGCACGGGTGCCCCTTAACAGGCCCTCAGGTCCATCCGTTTTGTTCTCCCCCCTCCTCCCCTCCGGACCCCTTTCTGCCTGCCTTGTGTCCCCCACCTTCCTCCCTCCGCACCACACCGCCATCCGCATCGCCAATCTCGCCCCGTCCCCTCTCACCCTCCCCAAAGGGCTTATCATCGGAGAGATGGAGGAAGCTGAGCCCTGTGCTCCATCCTCCTCCCACCACCCCACCCCTCTACCCTCCATCCCTGACCATCTCTCCAACCAGCAGTCAGACACTTTACGCCGCCTCCTCCTGGATTTCCAGGATTTGTTTGCGACAGGACCAGCAGATATAGGGCATACTACGTACCTGTCGCACGAAATCCATACAACAGGCCCACCTATATGACAACCTTCCCGACGCAAGAACCCCCGACAGAGAGAAGAAGAGGACCGCCAGGTGCGCGAAATGGAAGAGGCAGGTGTTATCTCCCCCTCCAACAGCCTGTGGTCCTCCCCCTTCGTTCTAGTAAAAAAGAAAGACGGCACGATGTGCTTTTGCATTGACTACCACCGTGTGAACGACGTCACAATTAAAGATGCTACCCCCCTCCCCCGCATTGACGATTCCCTAGACTCCCTCTACGGGGTGTCTTGGTTTTCTACCCTCGACCTCCAGTCTGGATACTGGCAGGTCCCCGTCCACCCGGACCACCGAGGCAAGACGGCCTTTTCCACCAGTAATGGCAAACATTTCGAATTTAATGTCCTGCCATTCGGCCTCTGCAACGCCCCTGCCACTTTCTCCAGACTAATGGAATCTGTCTTGAGCGGCCTCACTTGGGAAATACGTTTAGCCTATCTTGACGACATCATTGTTTTTAGCCAGACCTGGGCTGACCACTTGCAGCGCCTCCGTCGAGTTTTCACCAGAATTCGCCAGGCAGGCCTCAAGCTACATCCTTCTAAATGTGTCCTGGCCACTAAGACTGTCTCGTTCTTAGGACATACTATTTTCCAAGCAGGAAAATCCCCAGATCCCGACAAGCTCCGTGCCATAGCGGACATACCACCTCCGCAGGATGTCCATGGCGTCCACGCCTTCCTGGGACTCATGTCCTATTACCGTCGCTTCGTGAAGGGATTTGCGCAGATCGCTAAGCCTCTTCACAACTTGACACGAAAAGGGGAACCTTTCCTCTGGACCGAGGATCGGCAAGCTGCTTTTCAACAGCTAAAAGACAAGCTTGTCTCGGCCCCCATCGTGGCCTTCCCCGACTATGCCCTCCCTTTTCGCCTCTACACGGATGTATCCCTTACCGCGATAGGTGCCGTCCTAGCCCAGGTACAGGCCGGCCGGGAGCAGATCATCGCCTGCGCCAGCCGCACTCTGAACCCAGCTGAAAAAAATTACGCCGCCACCAAGCAAGAATGCCTCAGCATAATCTGGGCCCTTCAATATTTTAGGGCTTATCTTTCCGGGACCCAAGTCACGATAATCACCGACCACCAATCACCCCAGTGGCTGCACCAATCAGACTCCCATAACACCCAACTCGTCCAGTGGCGTGACACCCTAGAGGAGTTTCAGTACGAGATTTCATACAGACCCGGAAAGCTCCACACCAATGCAGATGCCCTCTCCTGCCTTCCCATCCACGCGGTACAACCGGACCCCATCCTACTACAACTCTGGCACCACAGGGAACGGCCCCCCTGGATCCCTGCTCACCTATTCCCCAAGCTGTGCCACAGGGCGACCACCTTCTAACCCCGTCCGGACACATCCTCTTGACCCCCGATGCGGCACGTGACACCCTACGCCACCTACATGCTCACAACGGCATCCAC
This sequence comes from Coenobita brevimanus, assembly GCF_032717465.1. Classification (NCBI taxonomy): domain Eukaryota; kingdom Metazoa; phylum Arthropoda; class Malacostraca; order Decapoda; family Coenobitidae; genus Coenobita; species Coenobita brevimanus. The sequence goes on from NC_136973.1 coordinate 23,761,500, forward strand.
TTGGGCACCAAAAAATTACTACAGGTGTTCAATGATATTTACTGGGCCCCGAATCCCTCCACCCTCGCCAAGGAAATTATCCAGACTTGCCGTGCCTGCGCGCTTGGGAAAGATATCACCCGGACCGCCGGGCCATCTGGCCATATCACCGCCCACAAGCCCCGGCAACTCCTGGCGATCGACGTAGTAGGCCCTCTTCCCCCTAAATCTGGATATAAATACGTGATCACTTTTGTAGACACGTACTCCAAATTCGTAGCAGCCTGCCCAGCTAAGGAACATCATGCCGTCACTGTCGCCGATGCCCTGCTCCGACACGTGTTCTCTTACTTTGGCATTCCCCAAGCCATCCATTCCGATAATGCCCCCGAATTCTCCGGAAAAGTCTGGGAAGAACTAGCCAGAATTTTCGGATACAAGATATCCCACTCCTCATCATACTGGCCACAAGGGAACGCGGTTTGTGAACGTAGCCATCATACCCTTATCAATCAACTACGCGCCAGAACCGAGGCTACAAAAGACGACGATTGGCCGGCACATGTAAAAATTGTCCAATGGGGCATGAATTCGTGCCCCCGAGAAGATGGGGTTTCCCCCCACGAAAGAATCTTTGGTGAAACCCCCCTCCTACTACCCCTACGCCATCACCTGCAACCGCCTGCTTCTGCTCCCACTACAGACCCGCTACACCTGCTAAAAGGGCAGATACACCACCTACAAAAGAACCTAGACTTTGGACCCGACACAGCCACCAACCCTTTCAACCCGGGTGACACAGTCGTCGTCGCCCAACTTCCCACTCCCCATAAGCTCACCCCCCATTTCACGGGGCCCCACACCATCACCAAAGTCCCCAACCCATACCAAGTAGTCGTAGACTATCACAGCACTCCCTGTACCCTCCGCAACCATCATGTGCGGCCTTTCCACACTCCCACCTCCCCCACTCCGGCCCCACACCCCCAGCCCCCTCCGGCTCCCACACCACCCTCTACAGTCACATATGAAAGCTATGTTTCCTCCTCACCCTCCCACTCCACCCCCCCTACCATTTCCACCTCCCTGACCACCACCCCCAGCACCTCACCTGATGCCTCCCCCGCCACCCCTCCCTCACCCTCACCCTCACCCCTTCCTTCCATGGCCTCCCCTTCAACACCCACTCCCACATCTTCCGCCCACACCACCACACCCTCACCACAACCCACTACCACCCCCCCTCCCCCACCCACCATCCGTACACCCACTCCGCCAACACCGCGCCCCACCGCACCCACAACACGCAAAACATCCCGCCCATCCCAGACGCCCACTTCTCCCCCCACCCCAACCCTCAAGACCACCACCACCCGCTCGGGCCGCCTCTCACGCCCACCCGCCCGATACTCACACACCCCTACACCACCCACCTCTCCACGACTTCACACCGTCAAGCTACATCAGGCCCAAATTCCCTCTACCTGTACTCCCCAGAGACTCAACGTTGCATTACCACAGCACAAAACCCGGCCCTTACCCTCAGTATCCAGCATTCAGCCCCCAACCACACCGACAGCCACACCAAGCAAGATGAGAGTGAAGCGGGCCGTATGGGCTCCTACCCGTGGCAGGAACTACAGACTCTGCGGGCCACACCACCTGCTAAACCTCCTCCAGTCTACCACCACCACCTCCACACTCTTCCTCACCTACGACCCAGCACAAGAAGAGAACTCCTACACTGTCGCCTGGCAAACTACGCTGCAACACCTCCAGCCCGTCTACACCACCTCCAACACACAAGCGTTCCACCTCCAGCCACGGAGACGTGACTTTTTACAGGGGGAGAGTGGTAAAATGCGTGGCTTGAAAAACAGTGCCCCCGAAGAATACCATAGTACCCCCGACGACAGGGCAAGCCAAGAACAGCGTAGTGTGCCCACAGATACGCCGACACCCCCACACGGACCCAACGGGGTGGCCGTCACCAACCACCACCACTCCGGGCAACAGCGACACATGTCAGCCCGGGCTGTGCGCCCCTGTGACATGCAGCCACCACGCCGCCGCCACCGTAGGAGAAGGACACTACCTTCGTGGAGTGGAATTGCTGAGCTAGCTAGGGGTGGAGAAAGAAAACATACTCCAGATGGCGCCCCTCTGGTAAAGACGATCTATGGTCACTCCCAAAGTGTTCCGGTAGAGACGATCTATGGTCGCTCCCAAGGTGTTCCGGTAGAGACGATCTATGGTCGCTCCCAAGGTGTTCCGGTAGAGACGATCTATGGTCACTCCCATCCTCGTGAGACGATCTATGGTCGCTCCGAGAGTGTCGTGGTAGAGACGACCTATTGTCGCTCCCTCCCTCGTGAGACGATCTACGGTCGCTCCAAGGGCGTGCAGAGGGAGGTGAGTAGAGAGACGTCCCCACGGCAGGAGACTGGAGCCCAGGCTTCCCGTCCCAGAGTGACCCAGACAGGCCTCCCAGCGTCCCCTGGTCTCTGTTCCCTACGCCTGGCTCTAGAGCAGACGCACCTGACGGACCCCAGTGGAAGTCGCTGCCGCAGCCCTCCCCTGTCGGCGCCCCTAGACGCTGGAGACCGCAGCCCACAGTCTCTCTCGGTTCTCCCCAGGACACCCGGGCGTGATCTCTCTACGCCCCCACGACGCCGGGACTTATCACAGAGGTTCTTGGAGCTATTCGGCCCCAGTCCCGAGGGCCACACGCCGGAGCCAAGTCCAGAAGCCACGGGAAGTCCAGGACACGAGAGGACGCCCTTACGAGTTATCCCGTGCCCTCTCGGCACGCCTCGCATTGGCGGTGCCCCTAGCCCAGCAGGATCGCTGACTACTTGTTCCTGCCTATCCCCCTGATGAATACGTGTGACATTGTAGCACGAGTGATTTAGGTTAAGTGTGATTTCCCCTAATGTAAGTATTGTGCAGTGATTTCATATAGTGAATATCGGGGTAGATCAGATCACAGTGAGAAGTTAAAGGATGAGAGTGTGAAACAAGATCTGATTGACTATACGTGTGAGTGACATCTCTGTTATACAATTAATAAGCCTGTGCCTATAAAGACGTACCCCCATTACTGTGAAGGAATATTGTGAAAGGAAGTATTAATGGTATTCTCTCCTTCCCCCACGCTACCCATAAATCTTGTATACCACCCGCTCTCACTCCCATATCTCAAGTAAGTGTAAATCAAGGATAAAATCAATTACCAAAGTATTTTGGCTAGTAGAAACCATATAAACTTCACGGCTAATATCTGCCGCCCTTCAGTATTACCATAACTTTTCCCTAGCCGTCACAAGTCACTCCCCACACCTCCCGTATCTCCTCCTAGTGAGACTCAACCCCCTCGAGGGTGACTTTGATGCATGGTTGTGAAGAGAGCGGACGTGTGCTGAGCTCTTCTCTAGCTTATAGGGTTGCCTCACTGGCTTTAGTTCTTTTTTTTTCACCCTTCTGGTGCTCGATAGGATAGTTAGTATTCATTTTCCTCCTCTTCCTGTTAGTTAGAACAGTAGGTGTCTGTTCTATTATACTGAGTTTACCTTTGCTGATCGCCCACGGAGGGTCCCCCCCACTGATCGCTCTGGGGCGTGAAGAAACACGGTCGGGCCTCCCTGGAGTGGTTTGAGAGGGCAACCTCAGACTTAGGTGTGTGGTCCCCGGGTGTTTGTCCCTTGCTCGTTTTCTCTCCTTCTTCCCACTTCCCCCGCTAGGGGGGAGTGGTACTATGGAGGACGCCCCTACTGCCTCTCCCCCCCTCAGGGGGGGAGGTGGTCCTGACCGACCCCTGACCGATCAACGGACTGACAGCCCCCAGACAGAACGGCCCCAGACTCGATTGCCTCTGGACATTAATGTAAAAAATGCGGAGTTTGTGATTGTTCATGCTCTCGGTTCCACTCCCTTGAGCAGTCTCAATCCCTTCATGATTAAGAAGGTTATTGATGGCTGTGCTGGGGAGGTGGAACAAGTGAAAAAACTTGTGAATGGAGACCTCCTTATTAAGACCTGTAATTCCTCCCAAGTTAAGGACTTGTTAAAGCTGCGCAAATTCCACTGCTATGATGTCGAGGCCAAGATCCCAACATCCATGAATTCCTGCAAGGGTGTTATCACTTGCAGGGATCTCATGGTGATGAGTGAGGAAGACATCATAGAGGAACTTGCTCAGCAAGATGTCATTGATGCCCGGTTTATAACTAGATATTCTGAAGGCATAAGGACGAAGACGGCCACTATTGTTTTGACTTTCGGCAAGGTTTCACTCCCGGCACATGTCAAAGTTGGTTACGAAATTGTTAATGTAAGACCATATATCCCCAACCCACTCCGTTGCATGAAGTGTCAATTATATGGGCACATTGCTAAGAATTGTCGGGCTTCACAGTCAGTGTGTGGCAAATGTGCAACACAGGGTCACGATGCTGAGCAATGCACATCAGAGACTATCTGTTGCTTTCACTGTAAGGGTGCTCACTCCACTTCCTCTAGGGATTGTCCCAAGTGGAAGGAGGAGAAAGAGGTCTGCACGGTGAAAGCGACTGAGGGTGTCTCCTACTATGAAGCAAGGAAAAAGGTGAAGCAGTTGCATGCAACTCCTACGCCGAATAGGTCCTATGCTTCGGCGGTGATGTCCCGTCCCGTGATGTGCTCTGCTGGGACACAGACTGACCCTGAACCGGTTCCTCTTGTCACACATTCTACCTCTCCATCTCAGCCTCCTGTCCAATCCACCTCTCAACCTGATACCCCTGTTACAACTTCCTACTCTCAGGCTGCTGCTGCTTCTCAGTCAGTCAAGCCTAAAACGAAGCCTGACAACTCTTGTAAGAGTAATATGACCACCCTTACTAAATCACGTCCTCATGTTCTTCCTGCTCCTGGCCCAGCGAGGGAGAGGAAGGGTAGCTCTTCCTCGGTGGAATCTGGGAACCTCGTAATTGATGAAAATATGGAGGTTTCCGTAAGCAAGCACCGGGATAGGTCCACCGGTAGTCGCTCGCCTTCTGGCGGGCGGCAAAAAAAGCCTAAACACACTGGCCCCCAACGTAAATCTTAAACCGTCGCTTTCACTGTATTACAGTGGAATTGTAGAGGTATTGGGAATAAGTTACAAAATATAGCAATCTTGCTGTCAATACACAGGCCAGACGTTGTTTGTTTACAGGAGACGTGCCTGGAGGATCATCCAGATCCTCCACAGTTCAGACACTATCACTCGTATAGAAGATATGAAGGTCACGGAGTAGCCATATACACACACAAATCACACCCACAAACGGAAGTGATTCTAAATTCTACTCTGGAAGCGGTCGCGTGCAGAGTAAAATTTAATAACATGTATCTGTCTATTTGCTCTCTGTACTGTCCTCCACATGGCCCCATTGATAGTGATGCTTTAAATTCACTAGTGGAACACCTCCCTGGGAATAAGTTAGTGTTGGGCGATTTTAACGCCCATCACTATCAATGGGGTAGCTTGAGGATTGATGATCGTGGGGAGCAAGTAGCCGACCTAATACTACAGTCCAACCTCTGTCTTCTGAACGATGGTAGAGCGACTCGTGTAGATGATCGTACTGGTAACTTTTCGGCCATTGACTTATCTTTGGCCTCCCCTGGTATACATCAAGATCTCTCATGGGATCCTTACGACGACTCCTTGGGAAGTGATCATTTACCCATCTGTCTTTCTTATACACGCGACACCATTTCGGACCCTCCACCTCCAAAATTTAACTATAAGAAAGCAGATTGGGGATCCTTCTCAAGGATCGCCAATTTAGATATATCTGGGGAGACCATAGATGTTAAGGTCGAAAATATAACCCAATCCATATTACACGCAGCTGAGGCTGCTATTCGCAAGACTTCTACAGTTCATGCAAAGCATAGAGCACATTGGTGGACGCCGGATTGCCGACAAGCATTAAGAAAACGCAATAGGAGATACAGGATTTTTGATAGTCAGCCCACTGAGAAACATTTTATTGCATACAAACAGGCACGGGCTGAGGCAAGGAGAATAATAAGAAGGGCCAAACGTGACTCCTGGCGGTCCTTTGTGTCCACGGTGACTCGTACAACACCATTACGTAAAGTCTGGTCCACCATAAGAATATTAAATAATAAAGGCCCATATTTCCCCATTACCACCTTGCAAGTAAATAATAACATCTATGACGAGCCCGTGGACGTTGCTAACATCCTCGCCAGGAGTTTTTCTCATGTAAGTAGCTCAGCCAATTATGACCCGCGTTTCCAACATCATAAACGCACGGCTGAGCTACAGATATTAGACTTTGCCACAGAAGACGTAAACTCCCGTACAACCAAGAGTTTACGCTAGATGAACTTCTCCTTGCCCTTAAATCCTGTAAAGACACCAGCCCTGGACCAGACACCATCACGTACGGTATGATCCAGCATCTTAATCAGGACAACCTGATTAAGATGTTAGCATTGTACAATGAGATTTGGGCGTCTCGAACGTTCCCAAACTCATGGCACTTTGCGCACGTCATACCGATACCCAAAGAGGCTGGTCGTCTTATGAATCCCACTTCATTTCGTCCTATTGTGTTGACTTCTTGTCTATGTAAGGTCATGGAACGAATGGTTAACAATAGGCTTCTTTTTGTTTTAGAGTCGAAGAATTTGTTAAATGATCAACAATGTGGCTTCCGTAAATACAGAAGTTCACTAGATCATTTAATGAATTTGGAGCATTGTATTGCAGAGGCATTTGCCAATAAAGAATTCATGATAGGGGTGTTCTTGGACATCCATAAAGCCTATGACATGACATGGCGACACGGTATATTAATGAAGCTCTATGCTTATGGTTTAAGAGGAAATTTGCCAATTTTTATTTTAAATTTCTTAAGGGACAGAACTTTCTCTGTCAAATTGCCCCGTAACGTAACATCGGATATATTTATCCAGGAAAACGGGGTGCCGCAAGGAAGTGTGCTTAGTCCTACTTTATTTAGTATTATGATCAATGATATTCTGTCATCAGCTCCCATCCCGAGGAATCTTAAATACTCACTCTACGCTGACGATTGTGCAATATGGCACTCTTCCCGTAATGCACAATTTTCGACTGGGCGGATTCAAGCAGCCCTTGACTCCGTCCACCAATGGGCCTTGCAGTGGGGATTTAAGTTTTCCGTACGTAAGTGTGCCGCTATAGTTTTCACTAATCGTAACGTACCTAATTTGTGCTTAACTTTGGATAATCAGGCGGTACCTTTTCAAAATTCTGTAAAATTTTTAGGATTACATTTTGATCGTAGAATGAATTTTAAACTTCATGTTAATACTTTGCTTGCTCGTTGTGATAAACCGTTAAATGTCCTCAAGTACCTAGCGGGTACTACCTGGGGTGCCGACAGAAAATCTTTATTAATGGTGTATAAGTCCCTTATTCGATCAAAGCTAGACTATGGCGCACAGGTGTATGGCTCGGCATCTGATGCCACATTGAAAGGATTGGATGTGTTGCAGAATAAATGCCTGCGAATGTGTCTTGGAGCCGTCCGGTGTACCCGTGTGGCTCGTATGGAAGTGGAGGCGAATGTGCCTCCCCTCCGTATTCGCCGTGACCACCTGGCATTATCGTATGGGTTAAGAACTTTAAGGAAAAGTAATATCGGCAATGTGGCCTGTACCCCCCTACGTCAATACCACCACCTTCTGCGGGGGGTGCGTTGGCCACTTGCCGCTCGCCTCCACTTACTGTCTCAGGAGCTTGATGTGGACCCCAGTGACTGTGACAAGTTGGTGCTTAAAAATATAGCGCCTTGGGAGCCACCCGGCTTTACAGTCGATGTTACATGGCTCCCAGCACCAAAGGCCAAGGCGCCGGAGGCGGAGGTCCACCACTTGTTTCGTAACATCATTATTCGTCACTTGGGGTCCCATCAATTGTACACCGACGGCTCCAAGTCGAATGAATGTGTGGGTGCAAGTGTGTGGTCGACTGAATGTGCCCTCAGGTATCGGTTGCCGACTCATACATCTGTGTTTACTTCAGAACTTTTTGCTATTGACAAAGCCATAGACTATGCTCTCAATTCTAGGCATGACTCATTTGTCATATTTTCAGATTCAAAATCAGCCCTTCAGGCAATTGCATCTTGCACTACGGACTCTCATGAGATCCAGGGCCGCATCGTTAATAAGTTGCATTCATGCAACAAGTCATTCACGCTGATCTGGGTGCCTGGTCATTGTCGTATCTACGGCAATGAGCAGGCTGACTTACTTGCAAAGTCGGCTGTAGAGCTCGAGGAGACTTGGGACGTTCCTCGTGATCTACGGTCGAGTCTATCTCTCGGAAAGAAATCAATAAATCTTCTGTGGCAAGGTCAGTGGACCAGACTAAATATTCCAACTTGTAAGCCGTACCTGGGCGACTGGGACACTGCCAACCGTCCCAGTCGCCTAGAAGAAAAAGTGTTGGCACGATTACGGCTTAATGCCACCGTTTTTACCCACATAAAACCATATATGGAAAGACGCTTCCCACCGCACTGTGACATCTGTAATGCGGTGTTATCTATTAGTCATATCATCCTGCGCTGTCGGCGATTTATTCGTGAACGTGCTTCACTTATAAATTACTGCGGCGCAGTAGACGTCCCCTTCACCCTTTCCACCATCCTGGGTGATGGGGACATTGTTATGACTGATAAATTGATGGCTTTCTTGAGAGAGACCGGACTGATCAGAGTGATGTGACTTTTTTACTGCGTGGTTATGGTTTTTATGAACAATAAATATGTATATATTGTAATATTAATTAGGGTTGACAGTTGACATATTTTAAATAGTTCCTCCTCCCACCGATCTATTTCTAATATAGATGTCCCCTACATTAAGCCAAGTTCCTCGCCTGACAGTCACCAGCTGATGAGTGCAAGTGTGCAATATAGGAAGGTATTGGGCACTTGCAGTCGATGGTGGTCTGCTGGGCGAGGTTCTTCACTTTTTGTACAAATTATGTAAATATATTATATTATCTTGCTTAAGTTATTCTAATTAGGGACGACAGCTGATGTATATGGAAATGTTCCTGACTCGTCTGGTTCCCTTTCATATATTGATGTCCCCTATATTAGGTTGTGCCTCGACTGACAGTCACCAGGTGATGAGTGCAGGTATGTCATGTAGAAAGGCATTACATATCTGCAGTCGATGGTGTTCTGTTAGTTGAGGTATTTTTACCATTAGTGTAGGTCTAGCTATTTGTCTCTGTAGGATTTAGTATAGGTTAGCGATTTGTCTGTTAGGTGATTAGTTTTAGGGTCTTTAGATTAGTTTTTCTTTATAATATAAGGTATAAAAAATATAAAACTAAGAAAAAATCAAAAAAATAAAAATACAAAAAAAAATTAAATAAGATTAAAATTATTATATATATATATATATGTACCTTTGCATGAAAGTGTGTCTGTATGTATGCATGGAAGTGTGTATGTGTGTGTGTGTGTGTGTGTGTGTGTGTGTGTGTGTGTGTGTGTGTGTGTATGTATGTATATATATATATGTTTGTATATATATGTATATATGTTTAAATGTATATACATATGTATATATTCATGGCCTTAATAACCAGGGGCTTCGGCCCCACTGGTTGATAGGCCGGAAAAAAAAAAAAAAAAAAAAAAATCAACCCCCTCCCGCGCCCCCGTGCGCGCGTCTATATATACTGCACTCCTGATACACTAGGATTGTTTGTGTTGTATTAGTATCAGAGAAGCAAGTATTCTGCGAGATACACATATCCTAGATAAGGTTTTATATTGCTACATATTGTGCTGTAATATCTGCTGATTTGTCCTGTGTCTGACTGTGGTAATATACGTGTAAAGGTTGTTGCCTAGAGTTTTTGTGTCCTGCCTTTCTTTATTGCACTAGCTCCGGTCTCGAAAGAGGACCCCGCTCCACGTTTGGTGAAATAGGAACGAGAAGTCCAGCCTAATTTCACCTAGCATTACAAAAAGAAATGCGTACCAAACCACAAATTCAGTGGAAGAAATGCCCACAACAAAAGTCTTATCTAAAAACGCATTCGTCAATTTATATATCAGAAATTAATGCGGCAAATTCTTATGAAATAAATGCGTACAACAAATTCTTATGGAAGAAATGCATACAACAAATTCTTATGGAAGAAATGCGTACGACAAATTCTTATGGAAGAAATACGTACAAAACAGCCTTATCTAAAATGCATACGACAAATTCTTATGGAGTAATGCACACAACAACTTCTTATGGAAGAAATGAGTACGATAAATTCTTCTTGAAGAATGCGTACGACACATCTGAATGGAAGAAATGCGCATGACAAATTCTTCTGGAAGAAATGCGTACGACAAATTGTTATAGAAGATATGCGTACAACAAATTCTGCAAATTCTAATGGAAAAATGCGTACAACAAATTCTACAAATTCTAATGGAAGAAATGCGTACGACAAATTGTTACGCAATAAATGGGCACGACAAATTCTAGAGTCTTATGGAAAAAATGCGTGCGACAAATTTATTATGGAAGAAATGCGTACCACAAATTCTACAAATACTTATGGAAGAAATGCGTACCACAAATTCTACAAATTCTTATGGAAGAAATGCGTACGACAAATTCTGACACTTGGCTGTACATATGCAACAAAATATATACCTGGGGGTTCATATATAATGCTCCTCTTCCACTCCGCTGGGCGTCTCCTCGTGTGCTCCAGGGACGGCTAATTCAGCTCTATCAATGTCTATCCAGCATTATTTATTCCTATCCTACTCCCACTGCTATAACTGTGCCCACATCAGCAGACTGAGCCAGTAACAAAATACCCCTCCGAGTGAGTTTCTAGTAGTGTGATATATATGGGTTACTGTAAATACCCTATATAGGATTAGACACACACACACACACACACACACACACACACACACACACACACACACACCACAAAATCACACGAAAAACTGAGAGACCAGTATAAAAAAAACTATGATAGAGAAAATCCCCTTGACGTCCCACAGAACAACAAAAATGAAAATGTCCCCCTTAGTCAGAGAGAGCATGGCCTGGCTTGGTCTAATTAGTGTATAGTAATTAAGTAATTAGTCAGGCCTAAATGACTGGAGGCACAATTAGTGGTGGAAAGAGGTTTGGTAAGTTTTAGTGAGAGAGAGAGAGAGAGAGACAGAGAGAGAGAGAGAGAGAATCAATACATTAAAATTTTGTTTCTTGAAGAATGAAGCAACTCTCTCTCTCTTTCTCTTTCTCCCTCTAATTCTCTTACATCTCTCCAGGCACGCTCTTAAACACCAACTTTTACCGTACCTTAGAAGCTATAAATTAAAGCAAGATGTGGACGCCCTAACTCACAGAATAACCTGCTCCCTCCCTCCCTCTCTCTCTCTCTCTCTCTCTCTCTCTCTCTCTCTCTCTCTCTCTCTCCCCCTTACTCGCCCTGGCACGCAATCCATCTCGCCTTTTTCAATACAAGGCTGGGAGTGTCGCTGTCACCCACCCATCCAGCTGACCATCCCGAGGAGGGAAGGTATAACCTGTAGATGTTGTTGGTGGGGCGGCCATCATCCATGTACTCCATGCACTGCTGCCTTTAGCTGACTCTACACTGAAGGACAAATATAATGGTTTTCTGTAAACCAGAAAACCATTTACTGTGCTGGGTGGTAACCATATAGCGGTATGGCGCCTGGTGGTCTGGTGGGTTAAGGCGCTCCAGCCGAATGGAGCCTGAAAAGAATTCCATCTAAGGGATGGTTGGGGTTTACTGCACACTTAATGCCAGTCAGGGGCGAGTGAGGCTGGTCACTGCTGTCTGAAATGCTGGGACTGGATAGCCTAGGTCATGATGCGGCAAAAATTTGGCCACGTGATGAATGGATGAATGATTATATATAATAAGTATATATATATAAAC